>NC_040093.1:32853918-33156948 GCF_003369695.1 Bos indicus x Bos taurus | reverse complement strand
ATCTTTTGTAACCTATTCCCAAATGCTTCCTCATCATGTTTTCTGCATATCTCTACCCGCCAAAAAGATTTTTTCTAGACCATATGCTCTGCGCTTGGAAAATATTGCTATTATAAAACAGTGGAAGTTTTGAATATGCTCCATCAAATTACACTGACACACACACACACACACACACACTCAATATGGCATGCCTCATTTTGTGAGGTTGGAATCAGTAATTTATAGCAAGGTTATGACCAAGATGATGGCCCATTGCTTTGAATGAATTGATAGTACCATGAATTAGCTCTTGTGGTAGGAAAAATTATCCTAGAACCTAAAAGCTGAATTCATATGTTTAGGTTAAAGAAATTGTAACATAGTCTGTGTGAGGTAAAAAAAAAAAAAAAAATCTATACCAGGTTCAGTCTCATTTAGGACTGAATAGATATTTTGAGTATTGCAGAAGCTAAGGTGTGTGCGCTGGCTGGTTTTTGGCAAATCTTATTAATGACAGATCTTCTGCCCTTTGCTGCCAATCTCTCAATCAAAACAGGGCAGAACTGCCAGCCCTCTTCTCTATATTTTCTGAAGTTTGTGTGATTAGCATATATTGCTCTTATCACTGGAGAAAAATTATATGTACTACGAAAAATCATGATTTTTTTTAAAAGCTGGTCAAATAGAATGTAAACTTAACATTCCATTTGCTGACTGTTCTTTCCTATTGTAGGCTATACCATTGTTCTATGCTTAACAAACACAAAAAAACTGACATATATACATAAATTACTTCAAATGTTATTTTTTCCTTCTCATAATTTTATTTGAATTCAAGTAAGACTTTCACAAATTAAATGTTAAAACATTTACTGTATTTTAATGATCTGAAATATCACAAATGCCATGCCATCATGAATAAAAATAAATATGAAAAAATTTATGAAGAAATTAATTAAATTGCTTGGTCAAATATACCTCTCTGATATGAATGACACCCCCAAGAGATGTCATCTATTGAGTCCCATCCTGTTACCCATGGAGAAGTTTGGTGGGAACGTGACCTGAGTGTTTTTATTTTTCTTTAAACCTGTGGAGGCCATGGCTTAAAAATCTACTCTTCAGTGTGCAATCCATGCAAAACTGTACCTCCAGATGACAGCAGGCTGGCTTACACATGGAGGTAATTGAAAATCAAACACTAGTGGAAAACATGTATCTGAGCAGGACACCAGCCTGTGAATTCAAGATGTTTCATATTCCGAACAGCTGAGTCCTCTCAGACACACTGAGACTATGAAATGAAAGCTCATCAAAGGACCCAGCTGACTGAATCGTTTATTGTCTCTGAGTGATTCATCAGTAGAATCTCAAGAACTTTTAAAAAATGTTTCACATATGGATTTTAAGATTAGTTTGAGAGGTGGAAAATAAATGGACTGAATGTCTGTTCCTCGGCATGGTCCAAACACATGTTTTAGAAGGAGTCATTTGTCCTGCCAGAGCCTTACTTGTTCACCTTTAAAGTGAGGACACAAGTTGATAGCAAGCATGCCTCATGGGGTTCCGATTAGTAGTAACAGTTGCTCAGTCATGTCCAACTTTTTGTGACCCCACGGACCCCGCCAGTCTCCTCTGTCCATGGGATTTTCCAGGCAAGAATACTGGAGTGGATTGCCATTCCCTTCTCCAGAGGATCTTTCTGACCCAGGAATTGAACCATGGTCTCCTGCATTGCAGGAGAACTCTTAACCCTGTGAGCTACAGGGAAGACCTGGGGTTGCGATTAGGACCAAATAATAAAAACCTCTGGTTGTGCTCTGGGCTGTGCTTCCAGGAAGCTCAGGAATCCTTCTATAGGAAAACCCGGCACCAGAATCCAGGTCCTCCAGAGCTCGTGAACTGGTGCGGAGTAGGATATGGCATAGTTAGACGAGAAGCATGTCTAACCAGACTAGCTTGGCACTTAGGTGGTTGCTGTTGCTTGAATGCATACAATATCCCCCCTTTAGATCTAGACATCAGCACCAATGGGGGGATGGTGCTGCAGGGAGGGCCATATTGGAGGAGACAGCACCATGTCTGTGATGGTCTTTCTTGTTGTCCACTCTGGTCACTGATCCTTTATGAACAAGAAGAACCACTATAGGCAGGGAGTCCATGAAAAACAACTCGAGCAAAATACATGGAAAATGAAACTGACAATAATAATAAAACCTCTGTAGGAAATCATTTTTGTATCCTAGGTTTGGCTACAGATTCTCTCATTATTTTAATTAGCCAGCTACTCTATATCCATCTTTGAGAGGGTCCCCTCAATTTGGACATACACATTTCTGAGATGTACGGGTCACACAAGAAAAAAAATAAGAGCTTCTGTAAGACATATTTTCAGGGAAGTGTCAAATTGATTCCATGGTTAATAAGACGAGGCAGAAAATGACAAATGTTCTATCAATTTTTAAGTTTTCATCAAGAGATTTCTCAAATCCTTCTCCTTTATTACTGTTGTTGTTAAGTCACTAAGCCGTGTCCAACTCTTTGCCACCCCATGGACTGCAGGCCCCTGTATCCTGCTGTCTCCTGGCGTTTGCTCGTATTCACGTCCATTGAGTCAGTGATGCTATCTAAACATCCCCTCTGCCACCCTCTTCTTTTGCCTTCAGTCTTTTCTAATGAGTCAGCTCTTCACATCAGGTGGGCAAAGTATTCTCTTTTATAAAGCTTCCAAAGAGCAAATCTCAGTATTTGGGGTTCAACAGATCTGGGTTTGAATCATGACTCTTCTACATATTAATTGCCTGACATTTGGACATATTAGGTAAATGTCTTAAGTTGCTATATTCTCATCCAGGAAATTAATAGTTTTTAGGGTTAAATTTGATTCCATTCATAAAGGCATTTAGCACAGTGCCAGGCTGTTGCAGATGACCAGTAAATATCAATTCTTTTTTGGAAGTTCTCCTCTTTGTGCAGTAGACTAATGAGGAAGAGAAACATATTGGCAAAGAGAGGAAAGTGAATTCTTAGAAATGTCATTGCAGCCTTGAATGCAATTGCCTACAGAGAAGGGCGCTTCCTTCAGAGGTGGGAAGATAGTTCATGCTCTTCAGTTCTGGGTAAGGTATTTCCCATGGTAAGAAAATGTTTTTCAATCACCTTGGTGTTTCATCCTGACACCTTATATTCTTCTCCCTGTCCACAAACATGGAAGCCTTTCCTTTCCACCACCCCCCCCCCGCCATCTTAGGCAAAAACTTGCAAATGAGGTCATTAATTACTAGTATATGTCTTGTACAAACTGTAGTATTTCTATTAATGGTAAATAAGTTCAGGTTTCAAATTTTTATGTCTACAACCTAGACTCCTAACTGGATGCTATTTTTATCTGCATACTTTGTGATTACTTTAACAAAAGGTAAAAGTTCTTCATAATGATGGTCTCCATGGTACCGGTTTGGAGATACAAACGTAAGGGCCATGATGATGATATCACCCAAGGGAGGGATATATACAAAGGATATTAAAAGGGAAAATTATGATAGGGAAGCAGCCTTTGATACGTCAACTGCACTGGGTGCCAGTCTTGTATTAGCCAAAAGAAAAACAACCAGGGCAAAATGGCAAACTCAGTCGTGTCTGACTCTGTGACCCCATGGACTATAGCCTTTCAGACTCCTCTGTCCATGGGATTTTCCAGGCAAGAATACTGAGTGGGTTGCCATTTCCTTCTCCAGGGGATCTTCCCGACCCAGGGATCGAACCTGGGTTTCCCGCACTGCAGGGAGACTACCATCTGAGCCACCAGGGAAGCCATATATGGGCATAGCAACCTGAAAAGAGGAATCACTGCAGCAAAGGATTTAGTACTTTCTGCTCTCATCATGATGTCAGAAGAGAGGCTTGGCCTAAAGTGAGAGAATAGTGCCCTAAAGAGCATCTTAAGACACTCTTCCTTACCACTTCTTTTCCTCTGTCCCTCTCTGCTCCAAAGCTAAAGATCCCCCTACTGATCAACTTGATCAGAGATGTTAATACTTAGCCTGTGCAGACAGACACTGTCTGCATCCTACTAGAGCCCATCTCTTGAGACTGCAAAAGATCTAGGCCAAGCCTTGCTCTTATTTAATTCACTTCTGACCTAAATCTACCTAATTTACCCTTTCTGCTCCAACCTTAGCAACAAACTAAATCCATCCACCCCATTAAAAGCTTCCACACACTTGAAGACAGTTATGCAGTCCCTAGCAGAATAATCATGACGTGATTATGTTCCTCTACTCTTGCCTGGAAAATCCCATGGATGGAGGAGCCTGGTAGGCTGCAGTCCATGGGGTCGCTAAGAGTCAGGCACGACTGAGCGACTTCACTTTCACTTTTCACCTTCATGCATTGGAGAAGGAAATGGCAACCCACTCCAGTGTTCTTGCCTGGAGAATCCCAGGGACGGGGGAGCCTGGTGGGCTGTCGTCTATGGGGTTGCTCAGAGTCAGACACAACTGAAGTGACTTAGCAGCAGCAGCAGGGTCTTTTCTACTTTCCTTATATATGTGGCAATAGCTCTATCAGGATAATGAAAAAAAAAAAAAATATATATATATATATAAAGTGTGTCCCAAAAGTATTTAGTGAAGCTTCAAACTTTTAAAATTTCAGAAAGACACATGCTACAGAATTATTGTACAAAAGACATCATTGAAAAGTTTAGTTATTTAGAGTTTTTGGTACCCATTTACATTTGTGATTTTTGAAAAAATAATTTTAATTTTTGATAGCAGTATTTGTGACACCTTGAATCTGAGGGAGGGACTGAAATAATAGAAATTTCAAATAATGTTTTTAAAGTTTGTAGCACTAACTTTCTGAGATGACTAATGCTTAAAGGTAAACTTAATAGTTTCTGTATATATCTTTTATTGTCTTTCTAAACACTGTATAAGCCACCTATCTACCTGTAGTCATTGCTCATATTGAATATTTCACAATCTATGGCAACTATTTGAATGTGTGTCTTCTCCAATGGACAGTAACATCCTTGAAGGCAAGAACCTTGCTTATTCATCTTTGTTTGGTCAGCAGTGTTTTGTGAGCTAGAAAATTAAACAGTTGAAGGAGGTTTCTGTCATTACATTCAGCATCCATCTGGCTTTTCCACACAGTCAGATTTTACTGACTTAATAGCTTGCCATCAGTTTCCAGACTGCCTATCTTCTCCCACTTTGTACTTTTGAACCCAACTTGATCATCACTGCCTCTATCTATATTATAGATTTTGTTCCTGGAAAATATCATCTCTTTATCTCATAATTTTTTCTTATTATTTTTGGTGAGTCAGATTTAATTAAGTAACATTTATTGAGCTGCTAATATGTGCAAAACTTATTCTTTGTTACTTTCACCTACTTAACCCCAAAGAAATTTTGAACTATGTGCAACATTTCTCTTCCCATAGCATTTCCAGAAACATACACACCTTCAAAAACAAACCAGTATCCAGATGTAAAAAGAAATCTATTATTTTTCTAAAATTTTGGAATGATGGAAATGCTACAGTGAGGTAAATTCTATGAGACTAGCCTTAAAATATTAATGTAGAAAATAGTTTGATCCAAGACTCAGAAGGCTATGTATCCCCTGTAAATGAAGGCCTACATCTTACAGAGGAAGGGGGATTATGATCTTTTAATTTTATCTCTGATACTGAGATTCAAAATTCAAAACACTACAAATAACACGGGAATAACTGCCTATGTGCGTGTATATATGCACATAGATTTGATGCTTTTGAACTGTGGTGTTGGAGAAAACTCTTGAGAGTCCCTTGGACAGCAAGGAGATCAAACCAGTCAATCCTAAAGGAAATCAGTCCTGAATATTCATTGGAAGGACTGATGCTGAAGCTGAAGCTCCAATGTTTTGGCCACCTGATGCAAAGAGCTGACTCATTGGAAAAGACCCTAATGCTGGGAAAGATTGAAGCCAGGAGGAGAAGGGGATGACAGAGGATGAGATGGTTGGATGGCATCACTGACTTGATGGACACAAGTTTGAGCAAGGAGTTGGTGATGGACAAGGAGGCTTGGCATGCCACAGTCCATGGGGTCACGAAGAGTTGGATATGACTGACCTGGGCTGAACTGACCTGATGTGTATAGGAGCATCTAAGTGTGCGCTCTTTGTTGGTGTCAACAGACTTTTCAGGTTGTAGTTTATCACATTCCTGAGAATCAACTCTCCTTCCACTTTTGTTAGAGGATAATTTTCTCTTGGTGATAGAGAGGGAGAAAGGAACGTATTTCCTGGTTTTAGAAAAGGAAAACTACCAAGGAATTCAGTGGGAGATAAACATTTAGGGTCTTTTAATGAGTTGAGAAATCCCAAGGGTTAAGTCACTGACCAGAGTGAACCTTGAAAGAATAATGTATCTAATTCACCAAAAACCTATTTCTCCTTCTTTAAGGTTGAGGAGGGGGTGGGTTTCCAGACAAATTGTGTTCTGTGTTGGACAAACCACAGCAGTGAATTTCAGGCAGAAAAGGAACATAATTATTTATACAGTGAAAATGTCAGGGCATTAAAAGCCATCTGCCATTTTGATCTGCCAACAGAGAATCTTCCATATTGAAGCAATTAAGGGGGGAAAAGTCCCACAGAAATCTGTTTAATTATCTTTAAATTATAAAAGTGAAAAGCTAGAAGCATATTTGGATGTTTTTTGGTGCTGCTCATCAGAAAAAGAATTGTCATTCGTTTAGACCAAAAAAAAAAAAAAAGAAGAAAGAAAGAAAGATGTTTGCCAGTTGGTCTAATCAGGATGAATCTGTCTTGGCTATCTTTCCTTACCCAGCCAAACCTGCTTTCCATACAAACTTTTTTTGTTCTATTTTTAAAAATATTTTTAATTAATTTATTTTTTATTGAAGGATAATTGCTTTACAGGATTTTGCTCTTTTTTTGTCAAACCTCAACATGAATCACCCATAGGCATACATATGTCCCCTCCGTTTTGAAGCTCCCTCCCATCTTCCTCCCCATCCCCCTAGGTTGATGCAGAGCTCCTGTTTGAGTTTCCTGAGCCATGCAGCAAATTCCCATTGGCTCTCTATTTTACATATGGTAATGTAAGTTTCCATGTTACTCTTTCCATATATCTCACCCTCTCCTCCCCTCTCCCTATGTCCATAAGTCTATTCTCTATGTCTGTTTCTCTCCACTGTTGCCCTGTAAATAAATTCTTCAGTACCATTTTTCTAGATTCCATATATATGTGTTAGAATATGGTATTTATCTTTCTCTTTCTGACTCACTTCACTCTGTATAATAGGTCCTAGGTTCATCCACCTCATTAGAACTGACTCAAATGCATTCCTTTTTATGGCTGAGTAATATTCCATTGTGTCTATATACCACAATTCTTTACCCATTCATCTGTCGATGGACATCTGGTTGCTTCCATGTTCTAGCTATTGAAATAGTGCTGCAATGAACAATGAGATACATGTGTCTCTTTCAATTTTCGTTTCCTTGAGGTATATGCCTAGGAGTGGGATTGCTGGGTCATATGGTGCTTTTATTCCTAGTTGTTCTATTTTTTTTAATTTGATTTAATTTGATTTTTTAGCAGTTTAAACTTAACTCTGAATGTATCATGTATCAGAACTCATTTGATCTGCAACTTGGTGCATATTAGATAATATACTTACAAATTTAATACATTTGAAAGTCATCTCTTCCTGGATCCAGACCTTAGATGTCCAATATCACTTTGTGCAATAATATATGATGAAAGGATAAAGGGATGGAAGGGGTGGCTGATCTGGTACTGACTCCTTCAGAACTTTCCAACAGAGAAAGAAGGGTTGTCTTTTTTAGCCTGGAGCTTATCTCATAACATAATCATTTTTCCACAATAATAAATAAGCCCCAAAATGACTGAAGCACATTGCATGTCTTTCTATCTACTTTTTCCACTTTAATTCATGCATTTGGTCAACCCACTTTTTTTTTTAAGTTTTGGGATGCCAGAGCTCATATTCTAATGGGAGAGAGACAGAGAAACGTATGCTTAGAACGCAGAGTGATTAAAAAACACTAGAGGTTAGTGCAGTGTTCCTGGAGCACAGAGGATGTAGCATCCAGGGATGGGCTGGGATGCCCAACAGAGCTTCACCTAAGAGACTTCATTTACTACGCGACTTGAAAGAGGAGGTATAATAGGCAGGGACGGGGATACATTTCCACAGAACAAAAGCATGGGCATGTGAGAACACAGCGTATTTGGGAAAATAAAGATGGTTTGAAGTTTCTGGAGCATGGTTTACAGTAACAAGAGAAAGGAGATGATAGACCCAAAGTTTATGGGAAGTAGGTCATATCATTTCTTGCTCACTAGGCTATAAAGTTTCAGTTAAAGCCATAGGAAATGGAGACCCATAGGAGAATTTAAAAAAGAAAGACATTATCAGTGGGGGCAAGTTAAGTTACATGGGGGCACGAGTAGAGTCAGCCTGTTTGGAGGCCGCCGTGATGGTTACAGCTCCTCTGCAGGAGGTCATGGACAGTCACTACCAAAATCACCTGTGCTTTCACGAAACAGCTAACTTTGCTGCATGTGCTTTAGGAATCTCCTGATACATGGGACTATATCTCACTCGCTGCTACAGCCAACATTTAATCTTTAACCCTTGCTCTTTCCTCTACATTTTATCATTATGTGGAATAGAGGTTTGGAAATTAGAAATATGAAGTTCAAAATCAGGATATTTCAATTTAATGTATCAATTAGGTCAGGGGTCAAAATCATACTATCTTATTATTAGTATCCAAAAATTGTGTTAAAAACTGAACATCTGTTTTTTAAAATAAAATTAAAATGGAAAGGAAGCTTCCTAAAATACACACAACACAAATCTTAATTTTAATCTAACAATCAATATTATGCTTAACAATAAAACTCTAGAAATAATATACCCATTAAATTAACAAGTAAAGCCATTATTATTGCTATTATTTAACACATAAAGCACAAATCTACGCAGTTTGTCAAAAAAACCCAATTTTTTTTTAAAAAAGATGAAGCAAATTGTCATTATTTAATTTTTATGTAGTTGTTTCCCTAGAAAACCTAGGAAAATAGCTGAGAAGTTATATTAATAACTTCTCAGTGTCCAATAATAAATGAACTAAGTAAAATAGCTATAGTTTATACTAAAAATTGTCACTTAGAAAATATACATAATTTTAAAAATCTATCCTAGGACAGCATCCAAAATATAAAGTAGCTAGTCATTATCTTAATAAGAAATACTAAGAACAAAAATGAAGAAAACTATAAAATATCCCTTATGGTAATTAAAAAGAGAACAGATTCAGTGGAAACTCAGATCATACTTCTGGATAGGAAGAATACTTTAAAATTCTTAGTTTTTAAATTAATCTGTAAATTTAAGGTAAACACAACAAAATTCATGAAGATACTTATCAAGCACCTAAAAAAGTTCTAAATTATATCTGGAGGAACAAAGAAACCAAAATCTAAGGAAGAGTAATAAAAGGAAAACAATGTGGACAAATTTTAGATTTTAACATAATATGTGTGAAACCATTAATGAAAAATATGATGCTTTCATGAGAGTAACTAGAATAGGAAATGTTGATAATCTATAAAATTTAGCAGTATGTAATGCAGGTGAAAATAAGGATGGTGTTACAAAGAAGCTAGAAATGACTATTTCTTAAATAACATTTTAAAAATGGCCAACAAAGGGAGCCTGTGTATTTATCTCATAAGGATAAAAGGTTGGAATGGGAAATGTGATATATAAGAGAGAAGCTAAGTGAATATTGATGTCAATTTTTCATGAGGCAAATCTTGCTAAGAATAATATTACACAGAAAAACTGAAAGGTCATGTACACACTGCTATATTTAAAATGGATAGCCAACAAAAACCTATTGTGCAGCACATGGAACTCTGCTCAGTGACATGTGCCAGCCTGGATGGAAGCGGGGTTTGGGGGAGAATGAATACACGTATATGTATGGCTGAATCTCTTCATCATTCACCTGAAGCTGTCACAACACTGTCAATTGGCTACACCCCAATACAAAATGGTTTTGGTCTTAAAAAATTAAAACGAAAAAAAAAACTTAAAAAACACACAGCATAAACAGGACTGAAAGAACATTGAAACAGTGGGGAGATTATGCAGTAGGTATGATAAGACATGCTATCAAGGTTATGCTCAAAATTCTCTATGCAGAGCTTCAGCAGTATGTGAACCAAGAACTTCCAGATGTACAAGCTGGGTTTAGAAAAGGCAAAGGAACCAGAGATCCAATTGCCAATATTCCTTGGATCATAGAGAAAGCAAGGGAATTCCAGAAAAACATCTACTTCTGTTTCATTGACTATGTGAAAGTCTTTGACTGTGTGGATCACAACAAACTGTGGAAAATTATTAAAGAGATGGGAATATCAGACCACCTTACTGCCTCCTCTGAAACCTGTATGCAGGTCAGGAAGCAACGGTTAGAACTGGACATGCAACAACAGATTGGTTCAAAATTGGGAAAGGAGTGAGGCGAGGCTGTATATTGTCACCCTGCTCACTTAATTTATATGAAGAGTACATCATGTGAAATGCCAGGCTGGGTGAAGCATAAGCTGGAATCAAGATTGCTGGGAGAAATATCAACAACCTCAGATGATACCACTCTAATGCCAGAAAGTGAAGAGGAACTAAAGAGCCTCTTGATGAGGGTGAAAGAGGAGAGTGAAATAGCTGGCACAGCATCTGATCCCAACACTTCATGGCAAACAGAAGTGGAGAAAGTGGAAACAGTGACAGATTTTCTTTTCTTGGGCTCCAAAATCACTGTGGAGGATGACTGCAGTCATGAAAGTAAAAGACGCTTGCTCCTTGGAAGGGAAGCTATGACAATGACAGACCTTAGAGAGCATATTATAAAGCAAAGACATCACTTTACGGAGGGTGAGATGGTTGGATGGCATTTCAATGGACGTGAGTTTGAGCTAACTCCAGGAGATGGTGAGAGACAGCGAGGACTGGTGTGCTGCCGTCCATGGGGTCACAAAGAGTCAGACAGGACTGAGCAACTGAACAAGAAAAGTGTGTGAAAAGAATGTGCTTGCCCAACAATAGTCAATTGATATCATATACCCTCATAATGAGGTCAGGAGGTTATTTAGGAAAAATATGTTGACGTAAGTATAATGATGCTAAAAAATGCACATCATGTATTATTATGTAGGGAAAAAAGGGAACATTATTTTATGGCTGCCTTTTTTTAAAGATCAAAATATATGCCAAGAAAACAGCTAGAAGGCTATAAAAATTAGCAGTGATTATTTTTAGATTGTATATTACCAAGTTATTTTATTATTTCTAAGTTTATTTCTGCTTGTTTGTATTTTCTAATTTTCATACAAGGAATATGTGTTAATTATGCAGTAGAATAAAATTATAAAATTTGTCCTTCACAAATATATTTTACTATAATTTCCATGGCTGATTAAAATTACAGTTTGTCCTTTTCTCTTCATACTTTCCCTGGAATCCTAGATTGATGAATTGAATTTTAGATCTTTTTCTCTTCAAAATACTGTTGTTATTTGATTACGGGGTAAACAAAGATTTTTTAAACAATAATTCCAAAATCAGAAATTAGAAGAGACGCAAGCTCTATATTCATAACGTACAGTGTTACTACACCTGACAGAACTCAGTAAACACGCAAGCATTCTAGGTCAATTTATTTCTTGGCAGGGTGACCTTAGGCAAGTCTCTGAATCTTCTGACTTTTCATATTCCTTCCTCATCTAGGAAATGGGGACAAAAATATCCAAAATGCCTACTTTCTGGGGCTGTTTAGGAATTAAATGGCGATTAGAAAGCTTTATAAACCAATGAAGAGCTACATACACGAGAGGTGCTATTCTCAGTATTTTTTTCTTTGTGCTTTTCTTATTCATTACATGTTCCTCATGTTTTTAAAAGGTGCCATTAAGTCTAGTATTTTCAAACTAAATGCATCTCAAAGCCTGGGTGGATCAGCTCTTCATCTCCCCAAACAGCACCACTCTTGATATTAATAGCCAAAGATGGACTCGGATGTCGAAGAGTTACCAGTGCTCTACTTCCCGGCTCCCTGCTGAGTTGTCTTTGAAGCTCCCGTGCTGTAGAACGGAGTAAGATAAAATATGAAATAAAAGGCTCCTGTGTATTAAGATGGCTTCCCCTCTTATATTTTTAAAGAGGCCGAATGCTTCCACGGAGTTTAGGCAAACACAATCCTGATTATTTACATGGCATAATGGAGGTAAACACTCAAGGAGAGAGAAAGCTGATGCTTTTACTCAGCATGCTATAAACCATTATCTCATGTTTTCTATGGAAAACAGTCTCAGCCGGGAAATTTGGTAACTCAGTAGGCTATTAATAGGATGTGGAATGTGATTACTCTTTTTGGATTACTTCAATATGTAATTACTTTTAGGAGCTGGTAGAAAGAAACTCTATTAAATGATAATTATAGGACTGTATTTGCTTTAAGGTTTTGTAATAGTTCTAAACATGGGATTTTTCATTAACTGTTTGCCATAGTTAATAAAGGCATTTTTCTTAAAAAGTAGCAATTCCGTGCAAAAGTGGGGGCTCCACATAGAATTAGTTTCTTACAGGAAAGGGCAGGGGAAACAAATCATGCAGTAGGTTGGCTTCTCCATGGTAATATAATCTCCTTTAACATATAGATGGCATCCCCAAAGTACTGACAAAGTGAACTATTTATAGTCGGACACAACTGAGCGACTTAACAGCAGCAGCATCAGAGAACAATAGGTCTTAGTATAATGCTTTCAGAGGGTTAATAGCAACTAAATATTAAAGAACACATAAAATGAAGACAAGGCAGGTGATGGAGGTGAAGTTGGCACAATAAGAAAAGCCTAGAAACACCAGCTGTTTCAGGAGGTGTCCAGTGATAAATAGGGATGTTGCCAGGAATACATCCAGGAGTGAGACCTCAGATATAAACTGGGGATTATATGAATACACAGATATAAGGATCATAATGAAATGCTCAAATCAGCCCCAGAAGTAATAATAAAGTACCATATCCCTTCAAATCCAAGGAGCATGGGAAGCACTTCTCTGCTTTAATAATTTACCCAGGAGGGCACAATGGTTCAAGCTGTCACCTCTAGCCTTCTGAAAGTCCAGGTTTAAAATCTAGGTCTCGCTCCCACGTGGCTGACTTACTTAATGGCCTGTCCCTCATTTTCCTCATCTTCAAAATGGGAATGATACTAATTCTTACTGTTGAGAAAATTTAACAGAGTGCAGGAAGGATCTTGGCATGGTGTTTAGAACATAGTTTGTCGTGATGGTTGTTTAGTCACTAAGTCATGTCCGGCTCTTTGCGACCCCATGGACTGTAGCCCACCAGGCCCCTTTGTCCAGGGGATTTCCCAGGCAAGAACACTACAGTGAGTTGCCATCTCCCCATCCAGAGTGTCTTCTCGACCCAGGGAACGAGCCTACATTTC
Organism: Bos indicus x Bos taurus; assembly: GCF_003369695.1. NCBI lineage: Eukaryota > Metazoa > Chordata > Mammalia > Artiodactyla > Bovidae > Bos > Bos indicus x Bos taurus. The sequence continues at coordinate 33,143,396 of NC_040093.1, read as the reverse complement.
CTGCATTACAGATAGATTCCTTATCCCCGAGTCACTGGGGAAGCCCCTAGAACATACTAACTGGTATTTATAATATTGATAACACTGATAACGGTGATGGGGAAAGTAATAATAATTAGTTTAATTGAAGAAGCTATAAGCCTGATCTCAGTCACCAAGAAATCAATATATAACCTCCCACATAGCTAGCATGTATCTAATGAAAAGGTGTGAAGAAGGACCACATGTCCTTCTTTTATTCCTATATTGAATCACAGCATTTGTCTTCCTGTTTTTACACTTGCATTGTCACAGGCTTATAGGAGCAGGTGCAGATGAAAATAGTCTGGAGAGGAGTCAAGAAACTTATTTTTTGATCTTGGCTCTGCTGCCAGCTTTGTCTAGGGACTGAACTGTTTGGGCCTACACAACAACGTCGAAAAACAACTACTGCAAACAATTTGCAAGTCTAGAATCTCCTTGACTAATGAAATAAGAAGTAGAAATCACATCAAATCTTGCCATGTTTACAGCAGAGATACTAATGCCCTTCAGGCAATAATTCTACAGCCACCTTTAGGTATCAAGCTCTGTACCCAACCATACTACAATAAAACTGTGCTGGAAAGGGAAAGACAGCTGAAAGATTACATTGCCTTACAAAGTTGAACTAATCTCTTTTAATGCTTTTCTTGATATCAATATTCATAAAGCCATACTGTCCCCAAAGGGTTTATCAACCTCTTAAAAAAAATAAATGAAGTTGTTTGCATATTGACCCTGTAAGCATCCCCGCTTGGTTTCCTCAGCACTTCATGAATATCAAAGCCAACAACAACAACAAAGAGTAAAATAAAAATAGACTCACTTATTCCTATGCACCAAATGAGCCCGTGTCTCAAAATAAAGGTGGCGTTATTATTTCTTGTTTGTTCTTCAACAGAAAGGCATTATTAAGATTAGGGGGAAATACTTGTGCTCTGCAATACAAAAGCCATTTGTTTTCCATTTCTACTTCTCTGAACACACAGGAACCTTGGTACGAACCTCTGTTGTCTCTGACTGTGAAATTTGGATTGTGAATGATTTCAGGGGGTAGGCTGAAGATAAATCTTGGTCCATTGGCTGTGTCATCCTTGTCATCTGCACTAATTGTAACAATTGGCTGAAAGAGAAAGGTGGCCCATAAATAAATCATGCTAACATTGACACATCATTTATTTAAAAATTCCTGTCTGGCTAAGAAGCCTGATTTTAATTAGAGAACTTAGCTCCTGAGCTAAACCAGGGCTCTGAAGCCTTCTTGGGCAGTTGGGAAGTTTCTCCAAGGGATGCTCTCAAAAGCAAACTCTGGTCCTAAATGATTGCTCCTAGCCAGGGCAGGGCAGCATTACCTGGTTGGAATGTGGCTTGGTCTGGTCACTCTCACAGATGAAGCCTTCATAGGGGGCAGCAAACTTGGGAGCATTGTCATTAACGTCAAGGACCCTAATGGCCACAGGGACTTTGGCTTCCTGATGCCGGTTGTCTGGAAGGAGAGAATTCAGATGGTAAACATGTGCAAGGGAAGAATCCATGTTGCTCCAAGGTTACTCTCAGGAAAGAGTGAGCTCCAGCTTCACTCAGGCCCTGCAGGCAAATGCACTGTTGGCACTAAAGTCACCTAAACCCCAAAGCATGCCAAGTCCAACGTGCGGGTGATGTCCTAGAATAAAGGCTATCATTAGACCGGTAGGAAATAACACCACTTTTCCCTTTCTGCTGAGGTTTAATTCCAAAGGCTTATAGTGTAGCCTGGCTCCCCAGAGTGTAGTCCAACAACAGCAGTTCTCAAAGGAGGGTTCCAGGACAGCATCAAACGATATGGGAATTTGTTAGAAATGAAAATTCTCAAACCCAACCCAAGACCTGAGTTAGAAGCTCTGAGGGTGGGGTCCAGAGATCTTTGTTACAACAAGCCCTTCATGATAATCCACTGCATGATCAAGTTTGAGAATCTCTGGTCCTCGACTCTTTGCGACCCCATGGACTGTAGCCGCCAGGCTCCTTGTTCATGAAACTGTCAGGAAAGAATACTGGAGTGGGTTGCCATTCCCTTTTCCAGGGAATCTTCCTGACCCAGGGATCGATCCTGGGTCTCCTGCACTGCAGACAGATTCTTTACAATCTAAGCTACCAGGGAAGCCCCCATAGGTAAACAAAAACCCATAAATCTTGGCTCTAAGGATTCTGCTGCTCTGGGTTTAAACAAAACTGAGGATAAAGTGGGGAATCTTTTGGTGGTGGTGAAGAGTTTCAAGCTGCTACAGGCTATCAGCTCATGTGCCAAGCCTGTACCCAGTTCTGCCAAAGAAAATGAAAACAACTCTATTTGCTTACATGTCTTTCTAGATAGATGACCAAAAATAAATTTTAAAGACTGAAAAATATATTTGACTGGAAAAAAAAAAAAAAAAGCTTGTTCTATCTCAGCTATCTACTATTTTCCAGAATATAGAGAGTCTGAAGGAATACTATTTGGCAAAGTAGAATCAAAACCCTTAGGATAATACTTACGGATTTCTGCTGCAAAAACTGATATGTTGAGCCAGGCAGTTTCTTCTCTATCCAAAGGTTTTGTAGTTTTAATAAAACCATCCTCTGGATTAATAGTGAAAAACCTGTCCAGGTCAGTATGACGATCGATTGAATACCTAAGCAGAATGCAAGTGAGGCAATTAGACTGAGATATTCCAAGCAGCTTAATATTGGAATATTTTCTCCATGCTATATTTAAAGCAACTTTTTCAATGACTTGCTTGAGCTAGATTTTCTTTTTAATCAAATTTACTTTTCAAACTCCGTACATGAATCTTTTATAGAAATCATTTTGCCACATTGGAATTCTTTATTCAGGACAATGAATGAAAGAGCTGTTTAGCATATTTGATTGAGAAACAGAATAACATGCTGCATATTTGATTGAGAAATGGAATAACAGGCTGCATATTTCTTCATATTTACTACAATCATCCACCATCTGAATATTTATGAACCTGCATTTGGGAAGCGGGTTTACCTTGCTCCCAAACTACTCAAATAGTCACAAGTGTATGGAACTTCTGCCAGATTTTTGCATATGAAATATTAAATACTTTTAAGTTTACCTAAAGTTATCATCAAAGATCATTCACAGTCTAGAAAAAAATCAGTTTTCTCCATACTTAAAGGAAAATGATAACTACAGTTTGAGTAAATGTATTCAATGTATTTGGTTTTAGCGGTTCTCCAGGTAGCTTGGTTCTGAATTCCTTTGTGAAATATGTAAAGCAGGCTTGGCCATTCATTTGTAGAGCATCCTCCCCACACTTTAATGACCCCCTACTAAGCCTAACACCATAGTTGGAAGGTTTCAGCTACTCCAGTCCACTAGAAAATTTGCTTTTTTCTAAAATAAGACAGAGTAATTTCTAGAATATTACAGGGCAAGGTGAGGTAGAATATGGTCAAGAGGAATGGTCTTTACTGAGGTGTAGTAAGGTAAAATAACTTGCCCAGGATAATGTACTAGAGCTGCTAAGCTGCTAAGTCGCTTCAGTCTCGTCCAACTCTGTGCAACCCCATGGACTGCAGCCCACCAGGCTTCTCCATCCATGGGATTCTCCAGGCAAGAACACTGTAGTGGGTTGCCATTTCTTTCTCCAATGCATGAAAGTGGAAAGTGAAAGTGAAGTCACTCAGTCATGTCCAACTCTTAGTGACCCCATGGACTACAGCCTACCAGGCTCCTCCATCCATGGGATTTTCCAGGCAACAGTACTGGAGTGGGGTGCCATTGCCTTCTCCCAATGTACTAGAGACGCGGCTCTAATAAGTGTTGACAGTTGTCCATTGACTTCCATGGGGGACTGGATCCAGGATCCCTGAGGATACCAAAACCCATGGATGCTCAAGTCTCTTATATAAAATGGTGTAATATGTGCATATAACCAACACATATCTTCCTGTACACTTTAAATTATCTCTGGATTACTAAAATACTTAATATAATGTAAATGCTATGTAAGTAGTTGCTGGTGTTCCACAAATCAAGTTATGCTTTTTGGAACCTTTCTGGGCTTTTTTCCTGCAAAATATTTTGGATCTGCAGTTGATTGAATCCATCAATATGGAACCCATCAATGCAGAATCCATGGCTAAAGACGGCCAGCTGTACATATGTCTAAAGGCATTCACTGAGAGCCATACAACCAAATAATATTACAAAGAGATAGCAAATACCCTGGGTGTCACAGAGTTTAATCTCTTCAATTTATAAATGATGGGATTTGCAAATGACCTATCTCCTGGTTTCTGGGGAGCCAATATTAGAACCTGGATCTTCCACTTCTAGATCATGTTATTTCCAAGAAAGAGGAAATAAGTATGGAGGAGCACTTCATAAAACATAAAACATGAGCTCATCCATGATACCGTTGACTTCACAGCTCCCTATGGGAATGGAATGATGAGTCCCCTTCCCCGGTGATAAAACAGAAGATAAACTACCACACACCTCATAAATGTCAGTAGAAGCTCAGTGATTGAGCTGACTGAACCCTAAGTAGAGCTCTATGTGAAAAAAAGAGAAAGAAATAACGTATTTTCCCTGACTCCAGGGAGTTTACTATCTACTTGACATGACAAGACAGGCTCATGGGAAGAAAGATAATTAACAAAGTGTTATTCTATACAAGTGGAGCACATGGATTTTGGTTTTGTAAAGTCCTAGGTACAAGTTCATGTCCCCACTGTATATACATCAAGTGATATTGGAGAAGCCACTTAAGTTCTTTAAATCTCAGCTTACTTATCATTTAAACTAGAATATTAATAGTTCCCAACTCTCAGGTCTTCTGTGAGGATGACATGAAACAACAGATGTTGAAGATGTACAACCCAGTGCCTCACAGAGTCAACAGAACAACAAATACAGCTGCTATGATTTTTGCTGTTGTCACCGCTAATGCGCACTGGGTAGACCATGGAAGCTCTCGAATGTCAGTCTACAGAGTATGACTTTCATCCAGTGAAAAAATCACGAAGGGCTTTCGATCAGAGGAAAAACAGACTGAATCAGACCATCAGGATGATGAACACGATACGGGGGGCAAGGTGGGCTGAGCTAGTGAGAGTGGGGGAAGGAGCAGTGGAAACTTAAGGAGTTGATGTACTTTTTAAGGAATATGAGGTGATAAGAGAGTTCGGTGTAGGAGTGACAGAGGGAATGAAAGGCCATGTGATAAAGACAGAACCAGTAAGATTGAGTTGATATTTGGGGATCTGTGGGAAGCTGGGAGAGTCCTAGAGAATTTTTAGCATGAGTGTCACAGAGAGGGAGGCACTGGGAAATACTAAAACAAAGTCAACTTAGCAGGAAGGAGAGACTTAAATTCTACTAGGGCTACGCTGCCATGCCAGAGAGGAAAGATTCAAGTCTATCATAGGTTTCACAAAGTTACGAGAAGAGCTGATCTTCTTCTTCGTCTTCTTTTTAAAGTATGTCACAAGAAGCATAGGCTCAAAAATATCTTTCTAATGAATGAGCGAGGGAAGGGAAAAGGAAGTGGGTAAAAATGCACAGCAGATAGCAGAAAAAGTACAGAATTAGAGTCAGGGAGAAAGATCAGTCTAGAGGTAGAAAATCTGGAGCATTAACTCAATTTAAACAGCAGAATGGAATGAAACTATAAATAAATGGACACAGGGAGAAAGAAAACCTGAGGTCAAAGGTTGAGTCTCAGGGAGTCCCCAGTGACTGGGCTGGGATGGAAAACTAGCAAAGACACCACGTATGTCTGAGGCATGAAGAGGTTACTGGCAATGAAGCTAAGACGAAAGAATATTTTAGGAAGGCAATGGTAAAGAAAGGGTCTCTAATGCTACAGAGTCTGAGAAGAAAGATTTGCAAAAATTTCTAAGCAGCTAAGAGTTTGGGTGACACTATAAGGCCCTACCTGTATGTCCAAGGACACAAATGCCCTTAAAGGTAAAAATAAGCACTCAGGAAAGTAGGCAGTCTGGCTAGAAAGCTTACCGAATAAAAAACTTTAAAAGTTTTTCTATGAACTGTTTGGTAGTTCTAACAACTAGGACCTGAGTGGTTGAGGGAAGTTGGTTCAAGGGCAGTAATGAGCATCTTTGGATAATTATAGACATGAACAATGCCTTCATTCATTCATTTCATTCAAATGAAAATATGACCCAAATAACCAATCACAGATGTGGATCCCCAGAAATAATGAGGTGCCAAGGAAATGAGCGGTTGTTCATGTGTTTTTACGTCACCACTTCTAAAATGCTACTGCTGCTAAGTCGCTTCAGGTGTGTCCAACTCTGTGCGACCCTGTAGCCCACCAGGCTCCCCCATCCCTGGGATTCTCCAGGCAAGAACACTGGAGTGGGTTGCCATTTCCTTTTCCAATGCATGAAAGTGAAAAGTGAAAGTGAAGTCGCTCAGTCGTGCCTGACTCTTAGCGACCCCATGGACTGCAGCCTACCAGGCTCCTCTGTCCATGGGATTTTCCAGGCAAAAGTACTGGAGTGGGATGCCATTGCCTTCTCCGAAAATGCTGCTAATGTACCTCAATATCCTAGGGCAGAGCTAATTAGTTTAAAATTAACACCATGAAAATTTTTGAGTAGTTTAAAGGTGCTATCAAGCTCCTCAGATCAGATCAGTCACTCAGTCGTGTCCGACTTTTTGCAACCCCATGAATTGCAGCACCCCAGGCCTCCCTGTCCAACACCAACTCCCGGAGTTCACTGAGACTCACGTCCATCAAGTCAGTGATGCCATCCAGCCATCTCATCCTCTGTTGTCCCCTTCTCCTCCTGCCCCCAATCCCTCCCAGCATCAGGGTCTTTTCCAATGAGTCAACTCTTCGCGTGAGGTGGCCAAAGTACTGGAGTTTCAGCTTGAGCATCATTCCTTCCAAAGAAATCCCAGGGCTGATCTCCTTCAGAATGGACTGGTTGGATCTCCTTGCAGTCCAAGGGACTCTCAAGAGTCTTCTCCAACACCACAGCTCAAAAGCATCAATTCTTCGGCGCTCAGCCTTCTTCACAGTCCAACTCTCACATCCATACATGACCACTGGAAAAACCATAGCCTTGACTAGACGGACCTTTGTTGGCAAAGTAACATCTCTGCTTTTCAATATGCTATCTAGGTTGGTCATAACTTTCCTTCCAAGGAGTAAGCGTCTTTTAATTTCATGGCTGCAGTCACCATCTGCAGTGATTTTGGAGCCCAAAAAAGTAAAGTCTGACACTGTTTCCACTGTTTCCCCATCTATTTCCTATGAAGTGGTGGGACCGGATGCCATGATCTTCGTTCTCTGAATGTTGAGCTTTAAGCCAACTTTTTCACTCTCCACTTTTACTTTCATCAAGAGGCTTTTTAGTTCCTCTTCACTTTCTACCATAAGGGTGGTATCATCTGCATATCTGAGGTTATTGATATTTCTCCCGGCAATCTTGATTCCAGCTTGTGCCTCTTCCAGTCCAGCGTTTCTCATGATGTACTCTGCATATAAGTTAAATAAGCAGGGTGATAATATACAGGCTTGACATACTCCTTTTCCTATTTGGAACCAATCTGTTGTTCCATGTCCAGTTCTAACTGTTGCTTCCTGACCTGCATACAGATTTCTCAAGAGGCAGGTCAGGTGGTCTGGTATTCCCATCTCTTTCAGATTTTCCCACAGTTTATTGTGATCCACACAGTCAAAGGCTTTGGCATAGTCAATAAAGCAGAAATAGATGTTTTTCTGGAACTCTCTTGCTTTTTCCATGATCCAGCAGATGTTGGCAATTTGATCTCTGGTTCCTCTTCCTTTTCTAAAACCAGCTTGAACATCAGGAAGTTCACGGTTCATATATTACTGAAGCCTTGCTTGGAGAATTTTGAGCATTACTTTACTAGCATGTGAGATGAGTGCAATTGTGCGGTAGTTTGAGCATTCTTTGGCATTGCCTTTCTTTGGGATTGGAATGAACACTGACCTTTTCCAGTCGTTACGTAATGTATCTTCTTGCATACAGAGCACAGTACTCAAACTTTCCTGGGAAATCTTTCCATTAGTGCCTGCTCAGCCAGAGTAAACCACCCAAGGCAGATACGGATTAAAATCCAGTCTCCAATACTGACTGGTCATGTAACTTTGAGCAATTCACGTCAGTACTTTGAGCTCCAGTATTTCCATCTATTGGATCCTAAAGTGATCACTGTCTCAAGGTTGTTTGAGGATTAACTTCTATAACTTAGCGCAGGGTTGTCTGGAGCCAAGAAAACTGTCTTCGTTTCTCTGCCTTTAAAAACTGTCTGCCTTTAAAGACTTAAAGGCAACTGAACAACATTTACATTTGGACTTCCTTCTGCTCTGTCAGCATTTTTTTTTTTTTTTGGTATAAATAGAAAAACTCCACTGTCTGTGATTTTTTTTTTCATATTCAGATATATTTACTTTTCTTCCCAGCTTTATTGAGATATGATTAATAATAAAAAAAAATCTGTATTTAATGTCTAACAACATGATGTTTCAAAATAAGTATACCTTGTGTAATGATTACCATGATCAAACTAATTAACATATTCATTGCCTCCTCGAATAGTTACTATTCTTGTGTGTGTTTGTGCCTGTGTGTGGGGGCAAGAACACTTAAGATCTACTCTCTTTGTAAATGTCAAGTCCACAATACATTATTATTAACTATAGTTACCATGCTGGTCAATATCCCCCCCATTTCCCCTATTCTCTAGATCCTGGCAACCACTGTTCTACTCTGTTTCTATCAATTAGACTTTTTTAGATGCCACATAGGAGTAACATGCTATATCTTATGTCTTTCTGAGTCCAGCTTATTTCATTTAGCAGTTGTTGTTGTTGTTTAGTTGCTAAATTATGTTCAACTCTTGGCTACCCCATGGACTGCAGCATGCCAGGCTTCCTTATCCTTCACTATCTCCTGGAGTTTTCTCAAACTCATGTCCATTGAGTTAGTAATGCAATCTAACCATCTCATCCTCTGCCACCTCCTCCTTTTGCCTTCAATCTTTCCCAGCGTCAGGGTCTTTTTCAGTGAGTCATTTATTTGCATCAGATGGCCAAAGTATTGGAGCTTCAGCTTCAGCATCAGTCCTTCCAATGAATATTCAGGGTTGATTTCCTTTAGGACTGACTGGTTTGATCTCCTTGCTGTCCAAGGGACTCTCAAGACTTCTCCAGCACCACAATTTGAAAGCATCAATTCTTCAGCATTCAGCCTTCTTTATGGTCCTGCTCTCACATCCATACAGGACTACTGGAAAAACCAAAGCTTTGACTATATAGACCTTTGTCATTTAGCATAGTATTTATTCATCATTTAGCATCAGATCAGATCAAATCAGTCGCTCAGTCGTGTCCGACTCTTTGCAACCCCATGAATTGGAGCACGCCAGGCCTCCCTGTCCATCACCAACTCCTGGAGTTCACCCAAACTCACGTCCATCAAGTCAGTGATGCCATCCAGCCATCTCATCCTCTGTCATCCCCTTCTCCTCTTGCCCCCAATCCCTCCCAGCATCAGTCTTTTCCAATGAGTCAACTCTTCGCATGAGGTGGCCAAAGTACTGGAGTTTATCCCCAAAATACACATATGTTATCACCATTGGCAGAATTTTCTTTCTTCAGGCTAAATAATATTCTATTATATAGATATATCATGATTTCTTTGTCCATTCATCTGTCGATGGAAATTTAGATTACTTCCATAGCCTGTCTATCATGAATAACACTGCAGTGAATATGGGAGTTCAGGTATCTGTTCAAGATACAGCTGTTATGGAAAGCAGTATAGAGGTTCCTCAAAATGCAGACGGTGGCTTGTTCTGTGGGCTGTAACTTATCAACCCATGACCTAGACAGACATATCCCTGGCCCTCTTTGAGTATGCCAATGGCAACACAGTGTAAGCTGTCACTGCGATGCAGCATGGTAAGAGCTGTGAGGTAGAAGCTGCATCCGATCTATCTTAGGGTGCCTAGGAGAACTCCTAGAGGACATGACACCTAAGTGGAGATGGGAAAAATGAGTACCATGTTGTAAGCTGGAAAGGATGAGGGAGAGAGCTCCAACCAGGAGGAAGAACATACAAAAGTCAGGAACTAGAAAAGGAGAGGAAATAGCCTAGTCTAGCTGCAACTGAGAGTCTGGTGAGAAGGGAGAGGAAGAAAGCAGAGAGACCAGCAGTAACTGAGGGGTGGGGCTTGAAGAAGAGCTTAAGCTGAGTGAGAGACTTGACATTATTTTGGACTATGAGACAATGAGAAACAATTTGATCAGTGACTTTTTTGTTGTTGTTGTTTAACTGAAGCACGATATGATGTTTGGATCTTGCTACAGGATGATGGAAAGGTAGGTGGTAGTCTGGGGGTAGGGAGACCATGAGCAGGCAGAGGAAGGAATCTAAGCAAGAACAGAATTAAGGGAGTGGCCACGGAAGTACAAACACCTGCTAGAATCCAGGGCAGGTTTCAGACAACTTTCCATTCCTGCCCTATATAGACATGCCTTGACTGTATAACTCAAGCTTCCTTCTGGTCAGCTTCTTTCTCAACACTGTCTCATCTTCATCATCAGTCTCATTGGTTATTAGCTCAGGTTGGGGAGACAGGGGAGGCAGGGTTCTGTTTTCTAGTTTTCTTTTCTAAGTCACAAAAATGTATTCATGATAAGAAAAGCACTTTAAATTTGAGGGTCACTTTATTGTCTCTTCAAAATGTTCAGCAGTTAGATAGACAGGGCTTGCTTTCTGAGCCCCCTGATCACTGTCTGGGTTCTTTGGTTAAGTCACTTTGTCCTGCAGAACCCTGTTTTTGTCTCAGCTTAAGGAATAATAATTCCTATAAAATAATGTTGACAGGATAAATTAATTTATGTATCTGATTCCCCTTAGTGAAGTAACGGGAACATAGAAAGGTATTCAATAAATTAGAATTACAGTTATTATTTTACAACCATTATTTATACTTCACCACAATTCTCTGAGACAGACAGGTGAAGATAAGGGTTATATCACCTAGTATAACCAGGAAATCTGCTCCAGAAATTATGGAGCCTGAATGAGTCTATCCAAATAACTGGAGTAGAATTTTCATGTCTCCTAAGTCTTCATCTTGTTTACATTGAATGATATCTTGGACCCTTCTTGAGACTGAAGGATGTGGCTCCTGTAGGGCTTTCCTAAAACCTCTTGCCTCTAGAATTCCCCATCCAGACTTTAAAAATAAGTTTATCTGTACCTTATTGGGCTGTTGGCAGCATCAGGGTCTTTGGCATGCACTCTCCCCACCACAGTGCCAGGGGCTGCATTTTCTTGGACTTCGTGGATATAACTTGGGGCCAAGAACATAGGGGGCTCATCAGCATCTTCTACTGCAATCTTGACTGTCACGGTGTCCTTGAAAGGCCCATTGCTGATGAACTTTGGGTCAATGTGCACGTTGGCTGCCTCTACCTTCAAGCTGTATGCTCTTTTGGTTTCAAAATCTACAGGCTGGCAAAAAAGAAGAGAAGATTGACAACCAATTCCTTGAAAGAATAATGGAAAAGAAAGACCTGATTGTTTTTATAGGGCAGCGTGAATAGTTGTTCAAAGAGAGAAAATCAGTGTCTATTCAATATCCAATTACCTGAGCCATTTGGTCAGAAAATCAGACAAATCAATTGTTAAAACTTGGAATGTGTTTAATGGGTAATTCTAGGAGCACGGCAGACTCCGAAGGACCCCATCATCTAAAATGAACCACATTATCTGAACACACTAAGGCTTCCCAATTCAGTCACTAAAATCACTTAAGGAAAGGAATTAAAACATTACAAAAATAAATGTTGTAGCCCATTCTGAAAAGTACTAAGAATCTTGGTAATAAAAATACTCAATGAATTTTAGAGAAAAAAGCAATGTCTTGTTAGATGACTCTCCCCTCTACCCATACACACTCTGGCTTAATCATATTAACAGTCTCATTTTTAAACTTTTTGACCACAGAGCATTTCTCAAAGTCTAGAAACCTTACCAGCAGTGGTCCATAATCTGACTTAACAGATTACGGACCAACTTAACATGGTTTATGGGTAATTTGAGTGGGTGGGTTTTTTGAATGACATTATCCTCATTACTGATACTATTATCCTTTTTCCAATTCTTTCATTCTCAAACACATCAAGGACATCTCAGTACTAATTTTTAACATACCTGTTATGCTTCCTACTCAGTACTAATTTTTAACATACCTGTTATGCTTCCTAATCTCCCTTTTGAAAGATTACGATAGAACTCTCTAGCTAGAATGGAATGACATCACTTTGTTTGGACTGAATTCATTTTTTAGGTTACTTCCTATTTATGGCAAGTGATATAGGACAGTGTGAGTACTTCCCAGTTACAAGAATGTATATTTGTACAGAAGTCCATTGAGAGAAAAACAATTATAAATAATATAGGTTTTACACACATGTGAAAAAAAAATGAAGTAACATTTGAATGGCTGTCATTATTAAGAAACTGATAGTAAGCACTCCCACATTCTGAAGGAGGGGTGGTTCTGTGAATCAGTCAGCAACGGGTGCAAAGTAAAATCACAGAGGAGAAACAAGCCTTCCTGCCCGGAAACCGAACTTTCTAATTAGCACTCTGAATGATGCTGAACTCCCAAATGTTTGCAAAGAGTTGGGTCTTTTAAGGCTAGCATCTGCCTGCCATGTTGCTATCATCCGCCTAGTTTTATTTTGAATGGGCATGTAATCATAGGGCTTAGTCCTAACCTAATTCTACAGAATTCTAACTGAGGATGGTTCCAGTTTCAGGAAGGTTAGAAGCATTCAACACCCTTGAAACTTTTCTCGCCAGATTCAGAGAACACTCCCTTTTCTTGAAGCAAAATCTGTCCCCAGCTGTTCCAGGTTCCCCAGCAGTCTCTTTGTCCTTCACTGGGTTACTGAACAGCAGGAAGGAAGGGTATTTATAGGCTGAAGGTGTGAGACTGCTGCAATCCTTCAAAAATCTCTGTGATTATTAGACAAAATCAAAAACCTGAATATGATAGTTCTGAGACCAGGCAAGAAGAAATTTTCTTCTCTCAGGTAATCTATCGATTCACCTGGTAACAGAATGTTTTGAACTTGACTTAGGTACACGCCTAAGGACCCAGAGCACTGTTTCCACTGGAAAACCTTGTTAATGTTAAAGTTGGTATAGTATAGTTTGACTGGTACCTGCTGAATCTAGAGCAATTCTCCCCAGATCTTTGCAAATGCTTGTCTGGAATGCCCTTTCTAGTTTGGTGAAACTTTACTGTCGTCTGGTGGTCATCCCAGGCTTATGAAATCCTCCCCATCTCCCCCAGACAGATTGGTCTGGCCCCTTAATTGCCCATCTGCAGTCCCTTGTCCCCCACCCCTGCTGGGTGAGGAGCATCCCAAAGAACTATACGCAGCTGCGTTGATCTTTGCTGACCTCTGCCTCCCCAGCACCCAGGAATGACTATACCAAGTGATAGTATGCACCAATCACTGTGGCTGAAAGGAAAGCAGAGTTGATGGATGGACAACATTTAAGCATCTGCCTCTAATTTATTCCCTGCCTCCTTCCAAAAGAGATTTAAGGTAGTTTCCCTATCCATGTTATGAGTAGTTGAAATGAAGCTATATGAAGCAACATACTACATAAGCCATAAAAATCTCAATACTCCCGAGTTTACTAATCCCACCTCTAAAAATCCTGCCTGAGGGATTAATTCAACATAAAACCAAAACACACAGTATTCAAAAATGCATGATGTTGTTTAGACATCATTGAGGGGTTATATTTAATCCTGGGAAACATACACACAAAACACCAAATCCAACTGTGAGATTTTATTAAGGAAATAATGGTCCATCAATAGGATGGGATGTTATGTAGTCATTAAAAATGATTATGTATATTATATAACAGCATGTAAGACATTTATGATGTGCTATTAAGTTAACACATCTGATTACTCAATGACTGCAACTGTGTTAAATGTTACACATCCACATCTATATATACGTGGACAGAGAACATAAAGAAATAATCAGGCATGCATGAGTGCATGCTAAGTCACTTCAGTTGTGTCTGACTCTGTGACCCCATGGACTGTAGACTACCAGATTCCTTTGTCCAGGGGATTCTCCAGGCAAGAATACTGGAGAGGGTTTCCATTCCTCCTCCAGGGGATCTTCCAAACCCAGGATTGAACCCACGTCTCCTGTGGCTTCTGCATTGTAGGCACTCTGTTTTTTTTTTTAACCACTGAGCCACTGGGGAAGCCATAATCAGGCATAAAAGTGGCTTTATTAAAATTGTTATTTTAAAAATATTTAAAATGCCTTCTAATGCTGCTCTCTCACTGCTTTACAAGGAGTTTATTTGTTTGAAAGCGAATACCTCAGAGACCATGAAGAGATCTCTCAGTGATAACTGGGAATCCCATTCAGTCAAAGCTGTTGCAGCATCGGATTTTTCTAAGTCCACCAAGCCACCTACAGGTCTCATTTTTACTTTGCACTGGTTCTTCTTCAGCTAGTCACACAGAGATCATCTCAATATGCTGAAGGCAGCTCCTCCGTTTCTCTCTCTCTTTTATAAGCCTGACACTTACTCTGTCTCACACAGGGTATTCAAGAAATATTTATTATTTTCTAAGCTATTCAGTACAAGAAAGTGAAAGTGTTAGTCACTCAGGTCCAACTCTTTGTGACCCCATAGGCTAGAGCCCTTCAGGCTTCTTTTCTGTCCATGAAATTCTCCAGGCAAGAATACTGGAGTGGGTAGCCTTTCCCTTCTCTAGTGGAACTTCCCAACCTAGGCATTGAACCCGGGGTCTCCTGCACTGCAGGCAGATTCTTCACCGTCTAAGCCACCAGGGAAGCCCATTCAATACATGAGTAACTCCTAAGTAACTCTTAAATTCTTTACGTTTATCTCTTCTGCCTTCTTCCAGTCTTTGTAATTTCTCTCTTGAATTCTAGCAAGATTTTTTCAACTGGTCCCACTGTATCCATCTCAAAACCCTCAAGACTGAACTCACTCAAGTTTCTTAAATGTGTCCTGTTTTCATCAAGACCAGTCCTTCAGGCACTAGTGTTCTCTGACCCTTCTCTCCTTATCCACTTGATAAATTCCTACTCACCTATGAAGACGTAGCTCTAGAACTGCTCCCTGTAAGTGGTCATCCATGACCCATATTCATAGACACTATCACGTGTTATCACAGTTGCTTCTCAACCAGGAAGTGATTTTGCCGTACCTCACCCCAGGGAATATTAGGCTTTGTCTGGAGCTATATTTTATCATCACAGCTGGTGGGGCTGGGTGTGTGCTTTCTGACATCAAGTAAGGAGAGATCAGGATGTTGCTAAACACCATACAATGCACAGAACTGCCCCCTACATCAAAGAAGTCTCTGTCCTGTTAAAAATCTCAAGGGTCAGAAACACCCTCTCTATTTTAATTGTCTTTTTTGCTTAACTGTCCTGTTAAATTCTGATCTCCCTGTGACCAGAACTCTGTTTCTTCAATTTTAGATGTCCAGCCTCTCACAAAGGGCCTGCCTGACAAATAATAAAAACTCAATCACTCTTGGTAGAAAAATAAGTTGAATGAATTAAGAAACAAGTGAAAAAAAAAACAACTATATTAGAGAATATTTTTAAAAGGCAAAAATAGTTTGGTGGGTCTCTCGACATCTTTTTATATTATTAAATAATATATAATGCTTCCATCAATTTACTCTATTAAATTCACCTCTCAATATTTTTTTTTCCTCCTGGACAGTTAGAACTTTATGCTATAAGTTTAAGGAAATGTTCTTTTACAAATGAAAGAACATCCTACTGTTTTCAACCTAAACATCAGTGCTTTATGGAAGATTATTCCTTTGCCTGAAATAAACACATTGAATTGGGGGGAAATGTGCAAATTAATCATATGCAGAGAGCTCATTTGCAATGTGTTAGTCCCATGGGGTGACTTAAATGTTTCAGATTTTAGAGACACAGTGTGTGTTCATACCCTGAATACACTGAAAACAGGTGACAACCTTAGCATAACCAACTACCCAATTATTTGAACAGCCAAGGATGCGGGCAGGAATCGTTGATGTCACTGCTTGTATGTCAGTGTCAGGCAGGAGGGATAGTCATATTAATTAACAAAGCAAGTTGACAGCTCTATGCTACAGGCCAATTCACACAGCTACTTTTCCAGAGGAGAAACCAGAGGGAGTGATTATCCCAGCCCCTTGTGGCTGGTGATTAGGCTTCGGAAACTATACCATTCATCATCACTAATGTTGATTTTTCCATATATCCAAAGTTTACCCAACTTCCATACTCTTTCACGACAGAGTCACTCCTACTTTCTTTGTCTTTGGGTCCCCTCATATTTCTCCCAAACCCAACAACGTTGCTTTCATATGTTGTGAAAAGTGGGCTTCTGAGAACACATCTCTCCCTGCTCCCTTTACTAAAAGATTCCTCCCAGGAATCTCCCTCCCATCCCACCCTTGCCTCCTCTCCAGCAGCTAAACTCTTTATTGGTTCTTGAAATTAATTTTTTCATCAGTGTTCAAGTCCAATCTTTCCCATCATACCAAGGAGCTTAATCTTCAGGCTACAAAATCAAGTTGAAAATGAATGTTTGATTAAAACCAAGGTAATTCCATCATCCAATTCAGATTTGATACTCCTTATACTTTAATGATGGAGAGATATTGATTTCTCAAGTGGTAAATCGGTGTGGGGGGGGTGGTAATCGTTTTACTAGAATATACACTGAAAGCAAAACCAATCTGGCTCTCTTTTATAAAACCTTTTTGGTCCAGCTATTTCCAAAATGCCTTAAGTGGAAAGATGTTTTAGAATACATTAATTTTGAATTCCATGTCTTTAAATTGCTAGCTGTGTGATTACAACAGGATTAAATTATTTAACCTGTCTGAGCCCCAGCCTCCTCCTAATTAAACTAAGGTATCATTGCCCACAGGGATACTACCATCTATTTTATATGATTTTCATCATATACCAAACAAAGGTTAGTATGAGTCACAGGCTGTCTCTGGCCAATATTTAGAATTGAATAAATTAAAAAAACAAAATAAGAATAAACAATAAGCTCATCTTTGTAGTGAATTAATCCCAGGAACACATTTTTAGCAACAATTTAGCTGACTATGAGGGAAGATCCATTATTTTTGTTTCTCAGGCTCAGTTCTGAGAGAAAATTGAGCAGAGGGTTTGGTTCACGTTTCATAGAAGGCCTAATAATGTAACAGACCTTGGATGTTTGAGATGGGAAAAGTTCTGGAGAATCTATATTAATAGACTCAGCTTGGCAGATCCAACGAGGAAACCTCATGCATGCTGAGGGCTGCTCCAAAATCTAGATTTATCTAAACATCTTTCTTTCCCTGAGGAAACTGTGCCAAGGCATACAAGAACTAATCAGTAATCTCAAGGCAAGTATTATCACCCCCTCTCTTTCTTCCAGTTTTACTGAGATATAATTGACATACAGTACTGTATAAGCTTAAGATATACAGTATAAAATCTGACTTTCATACATCATGAAATCATTACCACAGTAAGTTTAGTGAACATTCATCATCTCATATAGATACAAAAGAAAAAGCAAAAATTTCTTTTTGATGAAAACTCTTAAGGATTTACTCACTGAACAACTTTCATGTATAACATTCAGCAGTATTAATTATATCCCTAATACTTATTCGTCTTATAAATGGGAGTTTTTCCCTTTTGACTGCCTTCATCCAACTTCCCCTTTCCCCATCCTCCACCTCTGATAACCATACATCTGATCTCTTTGTCCATGAGTCTGTTTTTTGGTTGGTTTTTGAAGAATAATTGACCTACAGTACCATGCTAGTTCCTGGTGTACAACACAGTGATTTGATATTTGTATACATTTCAAAATGGCAAGTCTGATTGTCATCTGTCACAATAGCAAGATATTACATTATTATTGACTATAGTCCCCAAGTTATATAAAAACTATCAATCTCAGGTAGGCATCATCAGTCCCTTCTGCCAGCTCCCTCTGGAATATAGTTCTGTTCTCTCCCAAAAGCTCAAAGCTCAGCTGCAAAGTCTGAGGTCCAGCCCTCAGTTGTCCATATTCTCAGTTTTTAGCCTTCAACTCTTTGTTTCCTGCAGCCTTGTCCTGGCAAAGCAGGCCACACTGCTGCCACATCTGACTCCTCACCCTAACTCACCTTTTTCAGTTTCACCACGCCCTCCTGTGTTTCATAGTCCGTTGTGATTTCAAACAATTCCATCCCATCTCCATCAACAATATTGTACGTGACTAAGCCATTCTCTCCAATGTCTGGATCTTTAGCCTTCACTCTTCCCACTTCCTCCCCTGGGACAGCTGCTTCTGACACAGACATCTGGTATACGCCTAGAAGAAGAAGATATCTATTTTTATTTTCCCTTTTATTTGGCAGCTGTAAGACTTTAGATTTCATTGAATCCCAATAAATTTCTCAAAGGGTTTGACACTGAGCTTCCTATTGATTGAAAACATGAAAAGAAGTGAATGGATGCAAGGAAGATCCCACACAGCTTGCTTGTCAAAGAAATGTTTTCTGTAAAGAATGATGAAATAATATCAGGGTCCAGGGTGGTAGGGTGGGGGCATCTGCCACATGTGAGAAAGGAAAACAATGCCCAGTTACATTTCCCATCAGGAACTGATGGAGGCCCATGCATATCTTCACACATTCAAAAAAAATCAAAACCTCTCTTCACGTCTTTGGAATGGCCCAGAGTTCATTCTCAGGCTCACATATGGCACTCCCAGGTGCCCAGAAAGAGAATGTCTTCTCTGTTTAAAAGCCTTCTGTAGCTCCATATTTATTTTAAAGTCAAATGCAAATTTTGTCTTTCAAGGTCATGATCCTTCCAGCTCTATATTTGACTCTCTTCTTACTTTACCTCCTTCACCATTAGATGAATGAATATCTTATATGGAAAGGTTTCTCACAGTGTGACATTTCCACATAGATTTAATATGTATTGGGAACCTACTATATGCTGAGCACTGTCCTAGCCTTTGGGAACTCAGTAGTAAATGAAAGAGTCAAGATTCTTCCCTCCTTCTACAGAGAAAAAAAAATCATATGTATATATACTCTGATATCATTGCTAAGAAGGAGAAAAATACAGTAAGGGACAAAGGATAATGAAAGTGTATAAGTGTGACTGTGTATAAGTGTATGTTGTGTGTGAGTGTGTTCATGTGAGTGTGTGTGAATATCTCCTGAAAGGACTGGGCCGGATAAATCATGTAAATATCTGGGGATGAAAGTACAAACAAAGCAAACAGCAAATTGCAAAAACCCTAAAGTGAAAACAGTGAATATATACAGAAGAGTAAGACCACAGGTGTGATTGCAGCCTTCTGGTAGGAAATCAGTGTAAATGGGCTGGGGCCTAACTGTGCACAAAGGGCACTGCAGGAGCCGGAAAAGATGTCCGAGTTTCTTTAAAAACGTGTAGGAAGTTGCTGAAAGGTTTCATTACAGAAATAAGACTTGAGATCATCTCAATTGTATCATCAGAATTAAAAAAATATTCTCTGCGAAACAACGTAGAGAAGCAAGGGTTGGATATCTCTGCCTCTGTCACCGCCAAACCTAGTAGTTTGGGACAAGCTACTTAAGCAATTTAAGCTTTAGTTTCTCCTTACGTGGATTTTATCAATTTTCATACTCTGTGTACATTTATCTATATTGTTTGGCTGTGACTGCTTTCTGTTCAGACCCATATTCAACTTAAACACACCATGTCCTCCATGATAAAGCACAAGTAGGAGATGGGAGTCTCTGTAGATAATTACCAATTTACATCAAGGTTTAGAAAAACTTGCTCTCAGGTAATTTTCTCTAAATCTCATTCAAGTCCACAGCTATAAAACTGGTTATCTTCACAGCAGTGATGTACCTTCACTCTATGCCGGCAGGTGAGCAAGGACATTGATCACCGCCTGCTAATAGCCCCGCATGGTCCTTTCCATCCAGCATCCATACCAGACAGTTTCAGAGTGTGGATAATGGAGCATGCAGCTTCTTAGAGTGCTCTATGAGGCTTAAGCTTATTGGGGATGCTGAATCTTGTGCCTGACCAAGCAAAGTAATCTTCATCTCTTTGGGGACTTTATGAGAATTGGCTGTCACCCTGTAATCCTCCACCTTAATGTCTCCCTTCCAGAGATTGTTGTCTTTGAATTCCTTTGAGTGACCATGGTCCTTTCTGGGACCATACTTGGTGGCCTTCCCTGTTTTCTCATTTGTAAAAAGTGCCATCTCTCTGGCAATAAACTCATAGGCTCTACCAGCTAATCTAATAAAGAAGCTTTCATGCTGAACTCCCCATGATCTATCAGCACCAGCATCATTATGGTTATACTGTACCTCTGTCTATACCTGCACTTTACACATAACCAGATTTGTGTTCAAAATCTGGCTATGCTGTAATTCTTCAGGCAACTTACAGCACCTTCCATGGAACCCAGTTTTATCTGTGAAATAGAGGCTCTCATAGAGATTTGCAATAGTAGTAACTATTCATTGAAAGGTTGTAGTTGTTGTAATTATGATTGTTAATAATGACCTTTCAAATTATTTTTCTTTTATTTCCTGCTGCAATCCTATTAATTTTGTAGGACCATAATCACCTAGATTATAACAATGGCTAACCTTTGTTGAGAGCTTATGCCAGACATCATTGTAAGATTCTACAGTAGCTCATGTAGTTCTAACAATATCCAACTAATTTAAATGTTTTTTTTAAATATTTATTTGTCTATTTTGCTCTGCTGGGTCTTAGCTGCAGCACGCAAGATCTTGGCACATGGACTCTCTAGCTGTGGCTCGGGCTCAGTAGTTGCAGCACGTGGGCCCAGTTTCCCCAGAGCATGTAGGATCCTAATGCCCCGACCAGGGATTGAACCTGTGTCTCCTGCACTGCAAGACAAATTCTTAATCACTGGACCACCGGGGGAGTCCCAGTATCCTATTAACTGAGTCTTGTGGAAGATTTTATTTTGCAAAAATAGTCCAAACAGTATCTCCCAACCCATATGCTTCTCTTTCAAAGAGGCTTTAACAGTCCTTCCCTTGAAAGGTGGGGTCTGTAAGAACTCCACTTAAATTTGAGCAGTCTTATGACTACAGTGGAAATGATGCTATGTGATTTCTGAAGCTCGGTTACAACAGGCAATACAGTTTCTACTTGGTGTCCTTGGGGCTCTTCTCACTTTCAGAACCCATCCAAGCCACTCCTTGGAGAGGCTGACACGGACGGGAAGCAACAGCTGACATTAACTTGCCAGCCTCGTGACTGAACCAGCTTGGAAGTGGATCTTCTAGCCTCAGTCAAACTCTGCCAACTGATGCTGTGAAACAGAAACAAGCTGCCTCTTTCAGGTTTTGCCCACATTTCAGACTCATGACAAAATAAACAATTATTATTGTTTTAAAGCACAAGATCCGAAGTAGTTTGTTAGGTAGCAATAGAGAACTGATCCAGCTACGATTACATATTCAGGTTAGAAATGAGAACACTGAGGCAGAAAAGTTAATTAATTACTACATCACATTATGAGTGCCTAGCAAAATGGATTTTTCTCTTTCCAGGGTTGTGAAACATTCCATGCCTTTCTCCCACTTTCTCCCACTACCTCTCCTCCACTTAAGATTTCTGTTGTTATTACTGCTGTCTTCTGTGTTTTGTTTTTTTTTTTATCAAGAATGTTATAAAGAGCCTCCGTTACTCTAGATTCCTTCTGGAAAGTTGAGTATAGCAGGGATGGGTCAGAGAAGAGAGTTGGCTGTGGCACCATTGGAAAGTGAAAACCAAGCCCGCTGACTTACTCTGCGGAAACTTTGGTGGGTTGTCGTTGACGTCGGTCAGTGTGATCGTCACTTTGGTTGTCCCTGAGAGTCCACCCATGTGTCCACCCATGTCCTTGGCCTGGATCACCACATGGTACTCCTCCTTGGCTTCCCTATCCATGTTGGGAAGGGCAGTTCTGATGATACCTGGACAGGCGAGCAGGGAACACCACAGATCTTCATTAATTACATTATAACAAGAAAGGTCTAGGCACAGGAAGCAGAGATGAATAAAACAGCAGCTGTCCGCACAGAAGAGTCACTCCAACATATTTATCATCAAAAGTAGCCATACTTGGAGCATCATATAGACATATTTTCCAGCAAACTGCCATCGTTATTAATGTAGCATTAAAATTTTATGTTTTATATGTTGTACTATAAATGCAAATTATAATCTCATCCTTCTCAGGTATAACAATTAAAGATGCTAAAGACTGATACATTTGAGGACCCACTACATGAGCATCCATAGCATAAACCCATGCTTCTGGACTGTCAGCAGAATCCTTTGACTATCAATGCCTGCATATAATTCTTAGAAACATTACTCTGGTCTATTTTAAGTTAAAAGTAAATGGCAATACACTAAAATGTTAATATTAGCTTTTTAAGTGTATAACAAATGGGTTAGAAATATACACAATGCTTATGTCAACTCTAGTTGTTTACTATCACCTATCACTGACAAGGATACATTAATAATTAAATTCTACATGATCTCTGTATATTAGTGCATTACTCGTGTGGAAACCATGTTCCCTTAAAATCTTTTGGGAACACGTGCAAGCTTTTTCTGTCTGTAGATGTAGCAACATTTACACTGGAAATCTAAGAGAGTGTCGTGGAAGCTTTAAGCCCTTATCCTTTTCTGACCCCGATGTTTGTATTTTTTTCAGCAATATTCTTCAACTCGCTGAGCCTCGTTTTCTTGTCTGTTAAATAATTTGGTAGGTTCAAATTTGTCCTTCCTAACATGAGTCCTTGAGATAACGAATATTGCAACTAGAGTCCCTCCAGCAATTTTAGTATCTCAAAAACTTAGATGCAATTCCACATTTATGCTTGGCAAAATTAATTGGTAAATGCCTTTGATGAAATCATAGCAAGTAGCCCCCTAAATTGTGATCCAAAGCATAGTGTCTACAAACAAATGATCACATAGGTAAGTGGAAATTATATTCGGTAAGCAGGCAAAATATCTGATTGGCAGGCTATGCAATATAATATTATACACACACACACACATATATGCATATATTTGATAAATTTCAACTGTATTAATATAAGTGGATTTTTTGTAAATATTTTGCAAACATATGGGGGTATATTGTGGAAAAAAGAAGGGAGTTTGAGGTATAATACTGTGGACTGACAGTTTCATGGGATTTTAGTGTTTATTCTAATAAAAGGATCCTAGAATCAAATTTGGTACACATGGAGTGAAATATTTGGTGTAGGTTTTGGCTGGCATATTCGTTCACTCTTTTTGTTTGCTATTTGTTTTCTGTAAGGATTTGCAGAACCTCCTTTTTGGATGTTAATGCCTGTTGGGAACCTCGAAGCTCAGCAGAGGAGGTGGGGATGTGCCACCTCCCAGACATACCTGAGCCTCATCAGTTCCCACCCCCACCACCCCCAACCCTGCACAGAGGTCTTCAAGCTTTGAGAGCTGCCAGTTTTTAAAAGTCCTCAAGTCCTATGGTCTCTTAATTTGGATCCACAGTTGAATTTTATGATAAAACATATTTGAAGATACATTTTTAAGTTGAAGTTGAGTTTTAAGAACTGATATCAAGAGGAAAGTTGCAGTCTAGGATTATATTTATTGCTGTGACATGGCGCAATACAAACAAAAGCAGTCACAAGTATAATTCATTGGGTGCTAACTACAGGCCAGGCCATGTGCAGTATGTGACATGCTGCAATACAAATAAAAGCAGTCATAAGCATAGTTCATTGAATGTTTACTACAGGCCAGGCAATGCACAGTGTCTACACTGCACAATAGTCTTGTTAGGTGGCCCATTTTATATTTTAGAAAACTGAGACTCTAAAAGGTTTCAGCCAGCAGGCCTGGACTCCTTATTTACAATGTGTCACAAATCACAACGCCATTCCATGGTACCTGTCTGTGCTTCTACTGAAAAGTAGGGTTGTCCTTCCAGGATGCTGTACACTAACTTGGCACTGTTTCCATAGGTGGGGTCATCTGCGTCTGAAGCTGTCACCTGGATCACTGACGTTCCTTAAAAGTGAAATATTCATTAGAGACAATCCCTCCGCTTTTCAAATTATATGCTAGTTTGCAAATTTTGTCTTAAGATTAAAAACTAACGAGAGCCCCAATATGCTTTGATTTTCCAGACTGAGATGCAAAAGTAATTTCCCTTCCTCCCCCCTCCCTTTTTAATCCCCATAGTTTAAAAATGAACTTTCTATATTCATAGTGCATCCTGCTATGCTTAGTAGTTAAAATAATAATGTGAACATTATTGCAAAAACATTCTAAGGCCCATGCAACTGGAATGTTCAGTATATGAAATAATTAAATAAAAATCTTCCCAAAGAGTATAATAAAGGATAATTAATGATGAATTGCTTTTCATGAAAGGACAGAGTGCAGTCTTCCATCTGTAGCAGAGCAATAAATACATCATTTTATTGCTGCTTTGCATGTAATAAAATGGCTGCTAATACTACATTTTAATTAATTTATGGCCATAAATATTGTACAGAATGTTGTTCCCTACTGGCATGAAAATTGCATCTTCCCACCTGCAATGGGTCTGGTAGTCACACAACAGAAATCACCAGTAGACATCTGGTGAGATCTAAGGCCAGCAATTGCGAGCCACAGTGGAAAGAAACCAGGGAATTGAAAGAAGCGGGGATTCTGTTTTTCGTAGGAAAACCCTTTATTCCTTTACGGTTCAGAATGGGGCAGGGGAGATGGTCAAGGGAGAGAGCTGGTAATTATAGAATCCCTCTGTGCCAAGCACTGTTTGGGGCATGTTCCAAGTATTCCGCCCCTCTGCTAGGTGCTTTCTACGTTCATTGTGCTTGTGAGGTACTGAGTATGACAGGTAGGAAGTTCTGCAGGCTGTTTTGCAAAGTGGCCACTGTCAGAGTCAGGATTCTAACCTCTACCCAGCAAACAACCAAGCCCAAGTTCTTTCCGTGACAGTTTCAACCGAGGAGCCAGGTTCCATGTGAGAGGCAAGGCAGCCCGTTTATACAGCCCGTCAGCCCTCTGATCTACAAGTTCGCTGGTGATTTTCACACAGTGTAAGAACAAATTTTACTTTTTAAAAAAATTCTGTAATTCATTTTTTCATACAAACAACTTTTGGGGGAGGATTCATCCCACAAAACTAGGTACTATTCTAAATCATGGACAATTGTAATGGCATTAATAAGCTCTATTTTCTATTTTCATGGTAGAGCTTGTGAAAGTATTATTTTTTATGCTTAATTTGCTTCAAGAAATCCACTAAGTTCATTAAAACTCTTTGTATTTTACATCTATGTTTATTTAACCCTCATCAGAGTTTACATTATCCTCATGTTATAGATGACAAAATGAAAACTGAGAAAGATGTAAGCTGTTGTCTGGGTTGACCTGGTTGGTCAGAGGTACAGCCATGATTCCAATCCAGTACTGTCTGACAGCAGACAACTCTCATAGGCCACGATGCAAAGTCTGATATTAATCCTTAAGCACTAAGCTGCCCCAAGACATGGGGTCAATGAAAATTCCCCTGGAGCATCCTTTTTGATGACTGGCCTTCTCCCCCTGGCTCAGCTGCTGACACTGTTGTCCTCATTTAATGATTTCTTTGATGTCTGCTGCTTCTCATTAAAAGTCCCCAGGTGACTACTGAGAAACTAAAGAATTGGGCAAGGCAAAGACAAGACAGAATAGGCCCAGGTGAGTTTTTATAAAGTATGAGAAGGGTTTCACGTTAGTTGGAGGAGAAGAGGGCTTTTTTTTTTTTTTTTTTTTTTTTGCACCACAAGCTGTATATGCCAAGTGGAAGGAGTAGTTTTTTAAATCTTTATTTGGCTGCCCCCAGTCTTAGGTGCTTCATGCAGGACCTGTCGTTGCGGTGTGCAGACTCTCTGGTTGCGGCTCATAGGTTTAGTTGCTCCAAGGCATGTGGGATATGAGTTCCCTGACCAGTGATTGAACCCACATCCCCTGCATTGCAAGGCAGATTCTTAACCACTGGACCACCAGGGAAGTCCCGAGGGGTAGGGTTTTAGAGTTACTTCTGTACCTAACTTTCTTGGGCAAATTGATTCTCAGTCTCAGTGCTTGGTTTTCTCATCTGTAAAACGGGCAGTTAGGCCCTGATGATCCTTAAGCTCATCAGAACTTTAAATCTCTGATTTCATAACCATACTTACTCCCTGATCAGAACAGCCCTGGTCACTGTCTGAAAAGCAAACCCTTCTTAATATGAGGCATGCTTCCAAAAAGCAAGCACAACAACCTGCATTCTACAAAGTCAAACAAGCATTATTGCCAGGAGAATTGTCCACTAACAATGTTAGGTGTCTGTATGCATGATGAAAGACATGGCTGCTTCTGAATTATTCTAACAGATGGTGGCACAGTGTCATGGTGAGGTGTATATCCTGGATCCACTTAATAGCTCAGATGACCTTGAATAAATTATAATTAACTTGTTTCTAGCTTTGGTTTCCCATTTACAAAATATGTCAAATAGGACCTACCTCATTGCAAAGATGAGTCACTGAAAAGATTAAATGCAACAGGGCATGTAAATCATTAATGAGCACTGTGCTGACATGCGGCAAACTCTGCCGCTATTACTTACTGAACACCAACATGCGCTAGTGACCAGATGTCTATTATTTATAATCCTACATGAGTCGAAACTTTTAGTCCCATTTTACAGAGGAGAAACTCAGGCTAAGAGAACAGATGGAACTGATTCCAAGTCAAAAGGTTAACAAGCACCAGGGCCAGGATGACCTGAGTTCCATCACATTTTTCCTATTCTTCTATGCCTCCTCATCTTTTGTAAGGTTACAGTTTAAAACGTCAGGGCAATTTGAAATATCTGAAACTTCAACTATATACATGAAATGTTTTTTGTTTGTTATTTTGAACATAGAAGCTACAGCATAAATCCTACATCCCGACTTGGGAGAATGGGCAGCAGCCCACCCACCCGCAGAGACAGCACACCCACCCGCAGAGACAGCACGCCTGCAGGTGGAGCAGGTCCGTCCCCCCTCCCTTACGTACCCACGTTGGATCTCTCGGGCACGTTGGCGTGATAGGTCTCGTGTAAGAACTCAGGAGGGTTGTCATTAATGTCCTGGACCTTGACAATGAATTCCGACGGTGGCTCCAGGGGCCGGTTGGTGTCCCTGTCCACCGCCTGAGCCATCAGCGTGTACTGGGCTCTCTCCTCTCGGTCCAATGTCTTGGTGGCATGAATGTTCCCTGATTTGTCATCAATCACAAAAATGGTTCCGGCTCCTTCACCTGAGAGAATGTATTTAATGTTCCCATCACCAGAGTCAATATCGGAATGAAGCTAGGAAAAGAGAAATGGAGACTTGTAATTCCATGACGGATGCTCTGGGGAGGTAGAGACACACTCACATGCTGTTTGCTAGAATACACTGTTTACATGCAGACATACACACACACTGAGAAGGAGACACTCTCAACCCATTTACAAATGAAGAAATGTAATCTTAGAGAAGATGTCTTGGCTAAGGGCACATATGGGGAGCAGTGAAGCCAGAGTCCAGAAGATTTGAATTTTAAGATTCATGCTTTCCGTCTCCCTTTCCTATTACATATGCACACATATGAAACACATATAATACACATTAGTAGAGCTATTTTGAATGAAATATATGCATATTATAGAAAGTAAAAGACACACATTTGAGCAAGAAGTAAATCTTGTAAGTTCTGATTGCCACGCCTTCATTTTCCCTGTAAAAGACAGCTCTTGTTATCAGTGTCTCATGAGTCCTCTAAGACATATTCTATGCATATGCCGGACTATTTATACAAATACATGTGCTCCGGTTTATTTTTACACAATAAAGTGCACTGTGCACACACCACTCTCAACTCTGTTTTCCTACCACAGTAAATTCAGAGGACCCTTCCAAACTGGTATATATGTATTGATCTCATCCATTGTATAGAGGTCATTATTTCAGTCTTCTTCCAAAGGACACTAAGGTTCCAAAGGACGCCAGGCTTTTGTTACCGCAAACAATTCACTGATCAGGATTTCTGGATGACCTGCTGTGTGGCACAGAAAGTATGAGGCTCTGGGGATGGACTCTGCCTGGAGGACCTCCCCCATTCTCATAAGCACGGAGTGCGTGGAGAGGGCGGATAGACATGCAGCTTCTTAGACTAAAGAAAGACTAGTTCCTTGAGATTTTCCCCTCCTTTGACAAAGCCCAGCAAAATGATGGAACTCACCTAAATCCACACTTGGCAGGGCCAGGAAGTCATCCAGGTCACCGGACCACCCACTTGTGCCTTCTGCCTTACTCTGCTGTGTTTTGTAACATGGAACTCCCCTAAAGACCACACCCAACTTTCCCATAGCAATGAAGTCTTTACTGTACTTTGTTGTCCAACCTAAATTTCTGCAGCTATCATCTTAATCTGAGTTCTTCTGCCCTCATTTTACCCTTTATGGGAAAAGATAAGCATTACTTTCACTGTTCTCATAGGCTTCAAGAATAGGCAGGTGGATAAAAAGCCCTTGGTTCTACCTACTACCTAAGAAAACCTAGTGTAAACTAAAAAGCTTTATTCTCAGGGAAGTAATAATGATAATAATACTTATTACTTAAAATTATTATCTTAATGTTTATTATAGTGCCATTTTAATATTATTATTAATGTGATTTTAATTATTATTATTATCATGAAACCAAGACCTAGAAAGCTTGCCCAGAATCACAAAGCAGGATAGAATACATTGCTTTTTAAATTTTTTTGCATTGCTTCAATTTTCCCCAAAATATCTAATGGATTTGCATTGCCTCAGTGAAACACCAATTATTTCAGCACAGAGGGATACCTGTAGGTACAAATTACATTTTGATTTTAGTCTATAGTGCTTATTAGGGGGAAAAAAATACTTTCCTTCAGAACTTGTTATTCATGACAAGCTATGTGTTGTCATGAAATTATGGCTAAACACTTCTTATGAATAATGCAGTTTATAACATACAAAGTTATCTGAATATACAGAAGCTCCAAAGGATGACTCAAATTGCCCCAATCTTCATACAAGTTTCCACAGTAGAGGCAGACAGTCTTCTGGCTGTCCTCCTAACCCCCCATAATTGTTTATATTTGTTTGTTTTCTCTGCCTCAGACTTGGCAAAAGTCAGGAGCTCAGCCATGACTGTGGAATATGGAACAAGGAAGTCAATGCAACACTTCCTTTAATGGGAGTCTAGACAAGGAATGTTTCTAGGGACCTTTATATATTACATATGAATTTGGGAAGACTCTTGGGAATTAAATTTCATGATCAACCAAGTAACTGAAACATTTAAATATAGTGCTCATTTATATTTTTTATCTTGTTTTCAGAGTTCAAAGTTGGATATAAATTCCCTTTTGCCCTCTCCAACAACAACTAACCACACAACTAACAATGACATTTATTAGTTTGGACACAAAAAGCAGTTTGGAAACCCATTCAGTTCTATCAAGGGATCAGTTGCTGAGGCAGACACAGCCAATTCCTAACTCCCAAGACTGAGGCCATCCCCTCAGCAGAGCATAGCATGATGCAGACTCTGCTCCCTGCAGATCTAAAAGTCCATAGTTTGCCAAATTCCACATTTTCAGAACATCCTGCTGCTGCTGCTGCTAAGTCGCTTCAGTCATGTCCGACTCTGTGCGACCCCATAGACGGCAGCTCACCAGGCTCCCCCGTACCTGGGATTCTCCAGGCAAGAACACTGGGGTGGGTTGCCATTTCCTTCTCCAATGCATGAAAGTGAAAAGTGAAAGGGAAGTTGCTCAGTCGTGTCCGACTCTTCGCGATCCCATGGACTGCAGCCTACCAGGCTCCTCCATCCATGGGATTTTCCAGGCAAGAGTACTGGAGTGGGGTGCCATGGCCTTCTCCATCAGAACATCCTAAATCACTCAATTTCAAATGACACCAAATCAAGGTTTTTAGGGAACAAGTCATCTAGTCTAATCCTCCTATTCATGGAGAACTAGAGATCAGCATTATCTCAAAGGGAAGTTCCATAGGCTCTAACCACTTTCTTTCTTTTTCTTTCTTTCCCCATCCAATCTGACATCTGGTTCATTCTCACATGCCTAGATTTTCCCCTCCTCTTGTATCTGCCGCTGCCTTTTAGTAGATACAACACCTGCTTGCTCCATAGAGATGCCCTCTAGGTCCTGTGTCTTTTGCCCTCCCCACCCTAACACACACCCTGCTCCCTACGGAGAAAGTCCCTGTGGCCAAAGTTCTATTTTCTCAGAACAATTCACAGACACTCTCCACATTGTTCAAGCCACACAGCTCCTGCTGTGGCTCAAGTCTCTTCTTCCTCTCTGGGCATAGAGACTATCTCCTTGATGGAAGGAATTCTATGTGCCAATCATTTCCCTGTGCTCCATTTCTCAAGGGTACTTCTACTTTGGGTGTGATCTTTCCATTTTGGATATAAATGATGAAACTGCTCTGGTACGTCTCTTCAGAAAGACCCTTTTCCAACCCTTAACAATATTATCAGGACACTAATATGAACCTCTTCCAAAGATGTCAATTCCATAAATATGGAATGGTAGTTCCATGTTAAGCAGCAACTAAGATAACTTCATTGGAATCTATGAGGCTCAGAAATGAGAACCCCACAAATCTGCTCTTATCCCTCTCCCCTTTCACTAGATAACTCCTGCTCATCTTTCAGGTCACAAGTTATTACTATCGTCTCCATGAAGCTTCCCTTCATGCTTCCTAAACTTTGCCACGTAAATTCATAATCACTTTTAGTGAATTTCTTTATTATTCTACTCCTTATCTTAGTTTTTTTTTTTTTTAATTGCTTAGATAAGTGTCTCTTTTTCCACTAGCCCCTGAACTCTTTGGGGCCAGGGACTATTCTACTGCAGTTTACCATTTGCCTCCCTCTTACCTTCACATAGCAGGCTTTCTGCTCTTATGTGTTATGTATCTGAAAGATGGCTGTATGTTTTACCACAAGTGATAGCTGGCAGTCAGTTTTTCAAACATATTTTGTTATTTTGTTTGTTTTTATTTTGGGTTTTGAAATGTGGCTGCACGGCTTGCAGGATCTCAGGTCCCCTATTAGGGACTGAACCAAATCCCCCATCAGGGGCTCCTCAGGGAAGGTGCCAAGTCCTAACCCCTAGATCACCAGGGAACACGCCCTCAAACATATTTTGGGCTCTTTCTACCCTTGCACTTTTGGAGGGGATACTCAGAGAATGCAGGATTTCTCAGTAGTACTAGGACTCTCAAGCCTTCTGAAATGGGGTTTTCCATCCCTGAGCCCAACTGGATAGAATCCCACCCATTCCCATGACGCATCCATTCATCTTGTCAAATATTCACAGAGGTGTCCCCAGAAGTGGGCTTTGGTGTCAGAACCTGGGGATACAAAATTGAACCAGTTCCTGATGGAAGTGGCTCAGGGTCCAGTGAGGGAGACAGAGGGATACACAGACGTGTGTACTACAGGGAAAGAGCCATGATGAAAATAGTACAGAGCATTATAAGAACACAAAGGAAGGCATCCTCGCTGGGGTTTGGACGTCGTGGGGGAAATGCCCCCAGTTGGAGAATGGTTAAATAAATAATCATCATTTCTATTCAAGAGACTACTGGGTAGCCATTAAAAACATAGTTTTTAGGGTATAATATCAAGTGGAAACAGAAGTGTTCTTAACATGGATGCCTAGGAATTAAAAAAAAAAAAAAAAAAGCTGGAAGGATGAATGAATAGGATGTGGTGGATTTTAGTGATGATCAGACCACTGCTACCTTCCCTCCCAGATTTTTGTTTTGCCAGGACCCCTGTCCGGAGAGGGTGGGGAGTGAGAAGTGAGCATGCAGTTAGAGCAGCCTTACCCTGCCCACGAGCACAGGGTCGGGTCCCGTGTATTCCTCTATCACGAAGAACTGGTTCCAGACCCAACCCCTCTTGGAGCGCTGCAGCACCTGG
Organism: Bos indicus x Bos taurus; assembly: GCF_003369695.1. Lineage (NCBI taxonomy): Eukaryota > Metazoa > Chordata > Mammalia > Artiodactyla > Bovidae > Bos > Bos indicus x Bos taurus. The sequence continues at coordinate 33,111,178 of NC_040093.1, read as the reverse complement.
CCCTCCTTGCCCTTCTCGTGGTGCCCATGGAACGAGGGTCGCAGGTGGCTCCTCCGGTCCGTGGCGAAGGCCTGGCTGTGGCACAGCATGCCCAGGCACACCAGGGCGGCTTGTAAACAGTAGTTCTCCTTCATTTTTGGTTACGTGGTAGGCACAGGAGAATGCGGCTGTCACCCCGTCCGCCGACCGTGCGGCTGCCTGGCGGATGGCGGCCTCCCCAGACGCGTCACGCAGACCTCACTCGGGCTGGAAGGTCTCTCCTCGCCGAGCACATCACGTCAGGGCTGCCCACGTCCCTGGTCGGCCTCTGCAGGGAGCAGGAAAGGTCAGATTAGTCACAGGTTCCATCCCCACTTCCATTCTATTCTGTAAACACTGACCCACGCTGGACGCCGTGAGGGCTTTGCGCTGGGTACTGAGGAGGCAGATGCCAGTGAGAAATAGTCTCCAGGCTCTAGCCAGTTCACCACGCAGAATAAGATAAAGGTACAGGAAGAAACCCCTCAAAGTCTATATGAGGATAAAACGTGTGTGCTGTGGAGTCCAGCTGCCCAAGTCTGAGAGTCAGTTTTACCAGTTACTTAGCTCTGGGTTTAGGGTAAGCCAACACTGAGCCCAGTGTGCTCATTTATGAAATGGGCCGGGGAATCCTACTCAGTAAAAGGTACAGATCTGAGTCATAGCCCTAAGTCTCTTAGCCCAGACCTCCTATGTGGTCAGCACTTCATATTTATCTGTTATTATTATATTAATGATCGTGGGACTTCCCCTGGTGGCTCAGATGGTAAAGCGTCTGCCTACAATGTGGGAGCCCCGGGTTCAAACCCTGGGTTGGGAAGATCCCCTGCAGAAGGAAATGGCAACCCACTCTAGTATTCTTGCCTGGAAAATCCCATGGACGGAGGAGCCTGGTGGGCTGACAGTCCATGGGGTCGCAGAGTCTCAGACATGACTGAGCGACTTCACTTTCTTTCTTTTCATTATATTAATGATAATGATCATTCTTGGCTGTGTTTTTGTAGTAGGGAGGCCTAGGGCACTATGGGCATTCCACAGAGGAACACATAGTTGATGGGGATTGAGAATGGAGATGGCAGAGAGTGGGGACTGTTAAGGAAGACTTCCAGAAGGATGGGATGGAAGGGCTCGACTGTCAGATGAGTTACTGTGATAAGAGTGGGATGGATCGGATGTCCAGGTAGAAGGAACGGCGTGCCCCAAAGCACAGAGCTGTTCACAAGCACAGTACCTCCCGAGACTGTTCAGCTTACTGGATGGTATTATGGAAGGAGGAAGCCAGCAATGACTCCTAAGATATGAGAGGTCAAGGCAGACCCTGAGATGGTCAGTGATGGCCACTAAAACATTTGTCATTGAAATAATGGGTCAAATTTGCATTGTTGGGTCAATATAGTGTCAATTCAATAAGCACAATTTGCTTTTGTCTGGTCACATGTCCACCCAAGAAGATGAAAATCCTACCTTAACCTGACAGTCTTTCTAAGCATACTCTGTGGGCTCCCTTCAACAAAGAAAAACAAAATAAAACAGCATTCCCCACCAACTGGTCCAAAGGTCATGTTCCTGGCACTCGGCCATAACTCCGCTGCTCATCGACAGTAAGGATGAACCACTAACACATTTCCATGCCTCTATGGTTTCTCCCCTATAGTCACTCTAGTCCTCTCTCCAGCACTCAGGTTCTTCTCTCTGATCTTTAACTCCTGCCTCAGGTTTCTTGGCTTCTTTATGGGACTGTCTTTCTGGTGCCAGAAACTTATTCTTCCCCAAGGAACTTCTAGTCCTCATTCTCCTGTCTTAGAATCCCACACCTTCTTTTGAACAATCATCATCTCCTCTTGCAACACCTCTCAGACACAAGTTGGAGCCTGAGTTCCCAGAACCAGACAGTCCTCACTACCACCCTTACCTGTAACCTGAGGGGCTCTCAGAAAGTTGCTGGGCATGGAGGCTGCAACTATATTTCAACCCCCATGGGTCTAAATGAAATTGGTGAGCTTCTTCTTTTTTTTTTTAATTGAGAGGTATAGTTGATTTACAATTGTGTCCATTTCAGGTGTATCGCAAAGCAATTCAGTTATATGTAGCTGTGTGTGCACATATTAATGTTCTTTTTCATATTATTTTCCCTTATAAGCTATTATAAAACTGAATATAGTTCCCTGTGCTATACAGTAGGTCCTTGTTAGTTTATCTATTTTATATATAGTAGTGTGCCTATGTTAATCCCAAACTCCTAATTTATCTCCCTCACTCCATTTCTCCTTTAAGGGAACTCCATTTCCCCTATAAGGGGAAGAAACTATAAATTTGTTTTCTGTGCCTGTGGGTGTATTTCTGTACAGTAAGTAAGTTCATTTGTATCATTTATTTTAGATTCCACATATAAGCAGTATCATGAGGTCTGTCTTTCTCTGTCTGCTTTACTTCACTTGGTATGATAATCTCTAGGCCCAACCATGTTGCAGCAAAGGGCTTTATTTTATTCTTTTTAATGGCCAAGTAGTATTCCATTTATATGCCACATCTTCTTTATTTCTCTGTCTCTGGACGTTTCTTTAGGTTGCTTCCAAGTCTTGGGTATTGTAAATAGTGCTACAATGAACACTGGGGTTCAGGTATCTTTTCAGTGATGGTTTTCTCCAGATATAGGCCCAGGAATAGGATTGCAGGTAGTCTTATTTTTTGTTTTTTAAGGAACTTCCATACTGTTCTCCATAGTAGCTGTACCAGTGAAATTGGTAAGATTCTTGAATGTTGTATGAATAAAAACCATCACCTAATTCTTTGCTATCTGATTTGGACAAAGTGGTTGGATGGGGAGAGAGGTGAACAGAAAGGAGACAGTATGCATCTTGGCAGAGTGGAATATATCTAGATTTGGAGGTTGGGTTGACCTGAACTGAAATATCATTGTATACTTCAGTCTGGGTGGCCTTGCGCACATTGGCCAGGCACTCTGAGGCTTCAAGGTCTAATCTGAACAACGGGGATGACGAGAACTGGTGCACACATGTGGGGCTAAAGACAGAGAGAGAACTGGGCACACACTGGGTCTCCTCCTCTCTTTCCAGAGCTCCACAGTCCAAGTCTGTGGGCCTCACTCAGCAGAAGGAAGTGCTCTGATCTGCAGGTGGAGATGCCCTGAAGACAGGGGTGAAGTGCTTTCTCTAAGAGAGGAATTGAGGAATAAGAGTTACATGGAGATACCAGAGCCATCTGTCCTTAGAAGTCTCAGAAATAAGGGAACTGGTGGAATTCTACTTTGCTGGTGAACAACTCCTTTTCTTCTGAGGCTCTTTCATTTCACTGACCCAAGCCTTTCTGATGCTTTGTATGTAATATGGCAAAATGGTATCTGGAGAAGTCACACATGTACAGTAATTCCAAGTATCCATCACTGCCCTGAATACTATTTTGTGATGTATTATGTAAGTCCCTTTTCAAGGAATAAGGACTTCAGTATTTGTTGTAGACAGACTCCAGGATATGTTAAAGGCTGTGTAGAAACGAGAGAAAGATTCAGGAGGCAGTGTGGTCACTTAACAGCTTCTCCCGCGACTTGGGCATATCAATACTACATCAAATTCTGCTTCTTGTAAAGCAAACTGACTGCATGGAAGGGACCAGGAGGAGTTAAATCCTATAGTGAGGTAATGTGAAGTCATAGGAAGATGCCTGCATTTAAGTCAGAAAGCCAAAGATATGATTAAGCATCTTCCACTTTGCTCGCGGTGGGGCATGCCTCAGCTCCGAGAGTGGCAGCTGTGCCTCATTCTCTGTAAAGGGAAGCCATTGGGTGACATTTTCTACAGGTGGTTTCCAGGTTCACATTCTCATTTGGGTGAAAGATTTTGGAGGCATTTCTGATTCATAGCACCATCTCCTTACTAGACTGGTTGCTTCTTAATGGTTGGGATGATATCTTATTCACAACTGGGTGGCCAGTGCCTGAGCAGGACACCAGTAAAAGCTAAATATATGATTTGAACCCCATACTTCAAGTACAAACTTGATAATGCCTCCATAGAATCTCAAGAGGAAGAAATAGAAAAGTAAAAGCATATGGTGCAACAAGATCTCTGCCCATTTCACACCACACCAAGTATTAAGTGTTCATTCACACAGTGATAAATTATTCTTGCATATACTGTGAAGAGTATTTGAAATAAAGGGTTTAATTAAAGTTGATATTTCTGCACCTCTTTCTTCTGGCTGCCATTTTGCTGTAAAGCACAATTATTTCTGACACTAAATGTGTTGAAACTAGATGACAACTTTTTTTTTCTTTATAAAAAATTTCTAGATTGATACTAACAGACTTAAGTTTTCATGTGACCAATAAAGGATAAATGTCACCCTTTGTTAAAAAGGTGATACATTTCACCCTTTGTTAAAAAGGTGAAATTATCTATTTTCTTCTGTTGGAAAGAATAGCAAGATCAACTTGCTTTTAAAAGTAGTTCCTTGAAACCATTATTTATAAGTGCTTATATGACTGTGTGTATTATATAAAGTTATTTTAATGGTAAATCTCAGGTATGTTAAGATGAATTTTTAAGACATTGTTTTTTAATTCAATTTTGGAATGAAAATTTACTGAGCAAAATCTTTTTCTAGCCATTGCTCTAAAATCTTTATAAATAGTAACTCATCTATTAATTTCTATAACAAACTTATGAATGGGGGACTGTGAATATTCTTATTTTAAAGGATGGAAACTAAGATCTGGGTAGGTTAAGCAATTTATGCAAAGTTATGCTTCTGATAAATCACAGCACTGAGTCTGAGCCCATGACAGCTGGCTCTGGAGTCTGTCTTTAACCAGTGAGCAATACCGGCTGTCACCACTTGTTGGCTTCTGAGGTTCGTAAGGGAATGATATGGACACTGTGACAGAAATAGAAACCCAGATGCAGTGAACCAATAGGAGAACTAGGTGTATGCTCATAATATGATTATGATGAAAATGGTAATAACAGTTAACATTTGCCCAGTCTTATTGTTTGCCTGGGCTTCCCTGGTGGCACAGATGGTAAAGAATCTGCCTGCAAAGTGGGAGACCTGGATTCGATCCCTGGATTGGGAAGATCCCCTGGGGAAGGGAATGGCAACCCACTCCAGCATTCCTGCCTGGAGAATCCCATGGACAGAGGAGCTTGGAGGGCTACAGTCCATGGGGTCACAAAGAGTTAGCCATGGCTGAGTGACTAACACTTTCACTTTCACCTCTTTCATTGTTTGGCTATCATTCTTCCAAGTGCTTTCAATGAGTTGAGTCATAAATGTTCATAATAACTCTACACTGCAGTATTATTGTAATCCCCATTTTACAGATAGGTAGTCTGAGGCATACGAACATGAAGTAAGTTGCTCATAGTTACAGAGACAGCAAGTGGAGGAGCTGAGATATGAATACTGGATGGTTAGTTCCAAGACCTGCATTGTTATCCCCCACAATGCACGTGATATTGCCTCTCTAAGAGAAGACAGGAGGCCACATATATACACATATCATAAGACAACAGTCTCACGATGAAAACAATTTAAGTTTTGGTGGTAGGGGGTAATATGGTAACTAAAATGTTAAAACCAAACCAGAAAGAGGAAGATAAAACATTTTATAGCAGTGATCAAAGTGAAGATGAATAGGAAGTAATTATATCTGTTATCTGATTCTATGGTACCAGTATATACCAATATAACCAGGTTATATAAACAGTTGGCCAGTTAACAGTATAACCAGTTAACCAGTATACAGGTTATAACAAGTCCTTGAATAGTATAACCAGATCCTTGAACAGCACCACTACACAAAAGTAAATCTTTGACTTCTTATTTTTAAACACAGTTTCAGAATTTTCAAATGTATAGGTTAAAAAGATGTGTTCAGAAAGATTATTATTAGTATTATTTAGAAATTCTTCTAAAATCTAGAGATCTGGTTGATATATGCAGTGGTACAGAGTTTGCAGGAATCATGCATAAAAACAGGGGACAGCCCTCCTAAGAAGATCTTGACATTGGCAACAACTAGGGAAATATATCAATGTTCTAATTGGTTTTAATAAAGACCCCCCCCCACAAGGCAGTTCTTGAACAGTCCTATTAAAGCACTTTCTAGCAGTATGCCAGAAATGTCTAAGCATTGAAGTTCTACTAAAACATATAGGAGGACTTTATGATAGAAGCATATTGCTTGGAAGGAAAAATAAATGTTGTTGAAAGTCACAGAAGTAATAACACGACAGGAAAATGGATTTGCAAAACCACCAGCTCTTAAGTGGAAGGCTCGCCCCTCTATCTTGAGAGCAGATAGCCCGTCATGAGCTACCGCGCCTTGAGCATAAAACTCTCTCGCTGTGCTTGCTTTTGTCTCCGTAAAAGAAAATGACATAGACGGGTGTTTAAGTATATTTGGACTCCTGCTGGAAATTGTTATCGGGTAGAGAAAGAAAGACGAAAGCGCTTAGCACAAAGCAAGCGGCTTTGGTTTTTAGCGTTCTCCTCCCCCACGGAGCTGGAAAGATCAGACGGCTGACCTGTTCTTTTCATTTCCAGGGAGTTAATTTACAGTTAAAGGCAGGTTATCATTACATTAAGAATATTACTGAGCCCACCAGAGCTCAAAACCTTATTCTGCAAGTGCTCTGTCCTCCTGTCAGGAGCTCAGGGGCTCTGGTCCCCACTGCAACAAACACAGCTTTGTAACCAATCGGATTCCATTATGCAAATTAATTCAAGCATATTTTATTCCCAGTTCAGATCTCATCACTCAGCACTGAGCTGGTCTCTAGTTTCAAATCAAATCACAGGAATTATGCCATGTCTGTGGAAATCACAGAGAATGGGGACAGGAAGTAGTACAGGAACCACTGAATCACATTTCTTCCCCCATTTCTACACTTGGAGCAAAGCATAAGCTTGTAGTAGTAATCACTTCTGCTTAGGTGCAAAATACACAGCAGAGATGCAAAAATAGGCATTGCATATGTTACTCTATCTCCAATACCAAATTCAAATGTTAAAATAGGAAGCAAATGGGGCCCCTTATCAATGACCATGATGTTCTATAAGGGCAAGTGGAATGTTTAAAACCGCTCCAATGTAAATGTGATTCTCTGCTTCTAGAGATAGAGAACCACAGGAGTGTCAGCTTTGAAAGTGAAAAGATCACTCCCTGCCTGGTGTTGGGAAGGCCCGGGTCCAAATCACTCATCACTTGTGGGAGATATAAAATTAGGTAATGAGAGCTGGAATTATCCTCGATGAGGTACTTGCTTTTTCTGTACTGCGGGGCAGTATACTCAGGGCTTGGTGTACCGCATTTAATTGCATTTCCACTACAACTATATGTAAATATCACCCATGATATTATCTGCAAGGAAACCAAGGCTCTAGGCAATTAAATAAATTACTCAAGGGTACACCCTGAAACACTGGTAAGGCTGCACTTCAAATTCAAATTTATATGACGGCAAAACCCATGCTCTGGCAATACCTGGCTCCCAAACACTAAGATCTTCAACACATGGAGAGGCAGGATCCATTTCCAAGGATGATCTAAACTCCATATAGTATTTGACATTGAAAAGAACTTTTGTTAGAGGTGAATTTCATTTATTTTAAGTATGTACAATCAGCTTTTATATTCTTAGGCCACAGAGTATCACAGAAATCCAGCTTAAGTCCCCAGACCTCAAACACACAGAATCCCTCGCTGATTATTTATTTATCTTTTCAAGTAACTAAATCATCTCCAAATCATAAGATGACTAAATGCAATGTGTGCTGTGAAGAACTTATTATTTTTGCTCTACTCAATCCTTAAGATCGTCTTTTCCTCACTGTAATATTTTTAAATGTTAATCATTAAGATGAATGAAATACATTGACCCATACAGGAAATAACATTGTCACCAGTGTTATCTTGGGCTATGAATAAACATCCCATATGAATGTGTGGAAAGAGAGCGATCTTATTTTCCATTTTTCTTTTGCATGAGTGAAAGTATCAGAGGGAAGATCAGGGCAAAAATGGTAATGATAAACAGATCCTCAACATAATGTAATGTCATTGGTGGTATCAAAGGCCTATGTGTAAATCCCTCTTTGTCTCAGAGCTGTGAAAAATCTATATATAAAGTTTTCTTTATTTGCTGGTTCCTTCAATCAGCAGTAACTTTTCTCAGTGTCACACCTGAGTTGGTCTCTGGAGAAACATAGCTGCAATGCGTCTCTGATCTGTAGAAGACTCAAATGATGGTGAGACAGTTGTCTGAGCAGATAGATGATGGTATGCCATGACACGTGCAGACAGGACTGGGTATCAGAACACAGAGGCATCAGTGGCCACTCTCTGCAGATGAATCTGTAACATATCCCTTCTGCCTTTTGGAACTTGCCTACTCCTGCCTCTTCCAAGTGTTAACAAATATGTATATTAACAATCTCCCACATCTGGAATTTCTGCTCTCACCCTGAGCCATGGCTGATTGAACCACATGTAGTCCGGTGACACAACCAGACCATAAACCAACCACAGATTGCTTCAAACTGTGAAACCTGGTCAAAATGATAACCTGGGTGAGTTAGATTCACTGGGGAACTGGAATGAAAGGAAACAGAACCATTTGCCAGTTAGTAAGGGAGCTGAAATCCCATGGACAGAGGAGCCTGGTGAGCTACAGTCCATGGGGTTGCAAAGAGTCAGACACGACCTAGTGTCTAAACAACAAAGGGAGCTGAAACAGAAAGGTCAAGAGGCATATAGGCGATGGAATAGCAACAAAGTGATATCTGATGGCCAATGTTTTGGTAAAATCAAGGTATGAACAAGGTATGAGAAACCAAACAGAAACAAGCATGGCCTCTGTCCCTCAGCCAGGTAAATGGCAGAATGCATGGCCCTTCCTGGTCTCTGAAGATTTTGGCAATCAAGGACTGCCCTCCGGCTGCTGTCTCCATGGGGCCCAGCCTTAATGATAGTCCGTTTCGGAATTTCTGTGAGGTTCTTTGCACTGCCTCCCCATGCATAGGTAACATTAAGCCCCTTGTACATGAGCCACCTTGGGTGCTTTTTTATCATCAAACAGCAAACCTAGTAAACTATAATAATCCAGAGGAAAAGTTAGGTGGTTCTTCCTCTGGTAGAGGGTGAAGTAATATAGCTATGGAGATCATTTGTTCAGATGTACAAAATGCCTTTTTTTTTCTCTCTCTCTGAATTCCCAAGGCATGTTGAGCAATAGGGAGAAAGTGAAGTCGTTCGGTTGTGTCCGACTCTTTTGCGACCCCGTGGACTGTAGCCTACCAGGCTTCTCTGTCCATGGGATTTTCCAGGCAAGAGTACCTGAGCGGGTTGCCATTTCCTTCTCCGGGGATCTTTCCAACCCAGGGATTGAACCCAGGTCTCCCGCGTTGCAGGAGACACTTTACCCTCTGAGCAATAGGGAGAGCTCTAGAATAAAAGTCAAGACAGTTTTGTTGCAGGAAAGGTTCTGCCACTGAACAGTTGTGTAACCTTAGAAAAGACACTTTTCATTTGGGACTAAGTTTCCCCTGCTATAAACTGGTAACAACCTATGAAGGGTCTTCCACATCTACAGGAGCCTGTGAGTCTGTGCTGGGCTGCGACAGAGCAACTTTCCTGGGGTGGAGAGAGGTGAAGATCTCTTTAGAAGGTTTAGAAGGTCTGGATCCCACTGTGCTGGCAGGACTGCTCCACACACAAGTCCAGGAGGCCCCACTTACATCAGATAGAATGTGAATGGTGCCGGCCATGCAGAGCCCTGATAATGTGACAGGCCTGGAAACCCAGCCTCAGGGATCCAGACTTCACCTGAGGGACAGTGGGCATCATTAAAAACTCTGGTCAGGAGATTGCTGGAGCCCGAGCTGTCAGAGGTATGCAGGATAAACCAGCGTGAGAAATGGCATTTCTAACAAAATGGTTGAGAGCATGGGCTCAGGAGTCTGATGGGGTTAGAGGACTACAGCTCAAGAGTTTCTACTCACTAGCTGTGTGACTCAGCCTCTGTGAGTTTTCACGCTGCCTTACTGAAAATGCGAAAAACACGAGGACAGTTCTTAACAGGGGAGATCTAAAATGAAATGAGATGGTTCCCAGAGAGAGCTCTGTGTAGTACTTGACACTGGCTGGCACACAGAAAGTGATAAAGAGGGTACATTAGGAGTTCTGTCCCTTGAACAAGAAGACATAAATATGGACTGTAAGCCCTGGATGCATGAATGTGACGCGTAATATACATACAGCAGCATGCCATACAGTACAAGCCTTACAAAGGGCTCCAGGAGGCTGTCCATTAAAGGACATAAACACAATAACACTTACAACAGGACTGCTGAGTGCACTGACGCTGCTACGTGAGTCCAGGGAGACTCCTGGAGTCACTGCAGTAGTTCAGGTGAGAGGTAGTATGGTTCTGAACTAGAAAATAAGGCCCACATGGAGGCAAAGGGGACTTTCTAGAAACCACGCAGGTGTGAAGGGCTCTGGGACCTGGACAGGTTGAGGATAAAGGATGAGATTGCAGTCTGAGCAGAGAGAGAGAAGACAGCAGTGCTGTTCCTGGCCTCAACAGAAGAACAGACTGGTTTGGGGATAACAAGCATGAGTTTGGTTTTAAACATATTAAGCTTGTAAAGCCAGTGGATTGATGCTCAAGCGGCGAGCTAAGTCCAAGTTCGGTTTCCAAGTATTTCCGAAAGCAGGTACTGTCAACGTCAGCATTTCTGTTTCAAGTTTGGACACCTTGTTGCCTTAATCAATCCTAGAATCTCAGAACTGGGGGAAGCCCTAGGTAGACTTTCCACTATTAGTCCTTATTCCACAGACAAATGGGAAACTGAGATACAGAAGTGAGAAGCAACTTGCAAAATAGGAGACAACATGAACAAAACCTGAAAGCCCTCGCTGCACAGAGGGAAAATGCAGGGGGAAGAACAAGTATCAACAGTGAAAGGAAATTTTTATAGCATCTACCGTGCCCTTTCCTCACAAAACCCGGCTTAAAAGCAACCCTCCTTTTCAAAAGATTTCTATGGAAACAGCCAGTCCAGGTTCCATAAGGGAACAGACAGTCAGAAATAAGGACCTGGGAGCTCTTTAAAGATGATCTGTGGAGAACTGGAAGAGGAAAAACAATCTACATATTCTCACTCGACTGTGACATCCTGCAGAGAGCCACTGTCCACAAAGTCTGTTTCTTAAGCACAAACAATAAGAGGAGGAATTATCCCAAGGTGGCCTTAATAACTGACAAGGGCCTGATGTGGTTTTTCTGAAATAATTACTAAGGCGAGGAGAGAGAGTGCCTCCAATCAGCACCTCCAAGAGCCTTTAGAATTCTGAGAAGGCCAGCCTGTGACCCCAATCCACCTCAGTCCGTGTGCATCCGTCCAGCTTAATCAGCCACCAAACCGGAGTGAGGAAAGCACAGACTCAAGCTGCTTCCAATTATCAGAGGCACAATTTTTTTTTTTTTTATCGCAGCGTGGGTGGGCTGTTCTGGAGGTCTCTTTCCAATGGACCTCCTCAAACTATGCTATCATGCTAAGAGTAGACTAAACTCTGCCATGTTTTTAAATGGCTTTTTATTATTATTATTTTTTTGTATCTTTATATACCCCATAGAGGGTCCCCCTCCTTGTTCTCAGAAAGCAGACACCAACAATAGCCTCATAATGATTGCATTGTGGTTCCAACTAATCCAATCTCTGAAACCCACTTCTTTCTTTTCAAGTGCATTAATGTCATTTATCAAAAGGAAGGGGATTTTTTTGAAAAAAAGTTAAGCATAAAAGAAAAGTAATGGGATACAGCAAACTAGTCAAGTGCCTTGTACAGACGTGCACGGAGCATTTTCTGAAGCATATACCCAACGCTCAGACAGGCAGGACTTTTAAGTGTCTTTTGTGGGTCTCAGATAATGTGGTTCACTTAATTAGATTTTCTATAATCCCAGGTTAATCCTATTGTGAATTACAGACGTGAGTTCACTTGCCTGGCAGAAACATCTACTGCTACAAATGCATTTCTGGAAAAAATATATACCTTACTTATAATTCATTAGCAGAGTCATTTTTGCAAAGACACCTACTTCATTTTCTCCCTCCACCAGGTAGAAGAAACCCTTTCCCATTCCTTTGGATCACAATGTCCTTTAAAACAATTTAATTATGTCTTCCTTTTACCTAAGTACTTCCCCGGTGGCTCAAGACGGTAAAGCGTCTACCTACAATGCGAAAGACCCAGGTTCAATCCCTGGGTGGGGAGGATCTCCTGGAGAAGGAAATGGCAACCCACTCCAGTATTCTTGCCTGGAAAATCCCACGAACAGAGAAGCCTGGAGGGCTACAGTCCATGGGGTCGCAAAGAGTCGGTCACGACTGAGCGACTTCACTTCTTTTCTTTTTTCCCTAGGATTAAGTTCCCTACGAGTTGGGGACACAACAGTTAACTTCTCACTGAATACCTTGCCCCTGACTACAGTGATGTATATGCTGACATGAGGGCCCAGGAGGCCTTCTGTCCCTCGTGGAACTTAAAATATAGACTAGTGTCTCTAGAACTTGACTGCATATTAGAATTAACCAAGAATGGGGGAAAAGTGAAAGTGAAAGTCACTCAGTCATGTCTGACTCTTTGTGACCCCTCTGACTGTATAGTCCATGGAATTCTCCAGGCCAGAATACTGGAGTGGGTAGCCTTTCCCTTCTCCAGGGGATCTTCCCAACCCAGGGATTGAACCCAGGTCTCCTGCATTGCAGGTGGATTTGTTACCATCTGAGCCACCAGGGTAGCTTGGGATTGGGGAGGGGGGTGTCTTAAAAATCCCATTGCCAAGGCCTTACTCTAAACTAATTAAAAGCAAAGAAACTAGCAATCAATATTTTTTGAAGTTCCCTGGGTGGTTCCAGTGTACATTCAAGATGAGAACCACTCGTCAAGAGTAATACTATCCAATATGGTAGCAATCTAGACACATATAGCTTTTTAAATTTAACTTCATGTAAATTAAGTGAAGGGCGTTCCCAGGGGCTCAGCAGTAAAAGATCTGCTTGCAATGCAGGACTCCTAGGAGACACAGGCTCAATCCCTGGGTCGGGAAGATCCCCTGGAAGAGGGCATGCAACCCACTCCAGTATTCTCACCTGGAGAATCTCCTGGACAGAGGAATCTGGTGGGCTATAGTCCATGGGGTCACAAAGTCAGACAGGACTGAAGCGCCTTAGCACACAAATTATATAAATGTTAAAATTTACTTCCTCCATGCCCTAGTCCCATTTCAAGTGTTCAATGGTGATTTCAGTCATCAAAAAAAAAAAAAGTTCTGTTATTCATCAGTGCTGGTCTTGGACACTAAAACATCCTCATCTGAAGCAGAAATGTCTGTTCCCTGAATGAAGGTGGACAAAGAACACTGCATTTAAAGACCTGCCATGAACTCACTGCCTAATTCCTATCATCTAGACCTCAGTTTTCCTCTCTGTGAAACAAAGGGCTGAGTAAGCTGGTGAATCTCTACGTGACATTAGCAGAATGCCTGAGAAAAACCAAGGGACAGGGTTACAATGGGTGGGGCCACTGAGCCAACTGGCCCCTTGTGAGCGCGCAGGCTTTACCCAGGACCGACTCTTCGACCCCATGGACTATAGGCACCAGGCTCCTCTGTCCATGGGATTGACCAGGCAAGAATACTGGAATGGGTTGCCATGCCCTCCTCCAGGGGAACTTCCCAACCCTGGGATCAAACCTGCAACTCCTGAGACTCCTGCGCTGCAGGTAGATTTTATACTGCTGAGCCACGTGAACTGGCCCCATACTCCACAGGAAACAGAACATCCAGCTAAACTGGCCAAAATGTTTCCTTGAAAAGCAGTTCAACTGCATTACAAAAAAACAAAGGAAAAAAAAAAAAGAAACCACTTCTGAGATCTTCATGCTTCACAGAACTTGCTGTCTCAGTCCAGGGATGGTTAGTAAATTCCTGCTTCAGTGCCCATAATCTCCCGGTTCAGGAAGGAGGTCCAGGCTTAGGAAACTGTGGGACCACTGACAACCGACAACTCACTTCACCTCTCTGAATCTGTTTTCTGTTATGAAAAGGAGGGCGAAGGATGCATGACCTCCCTGGCTCCCAAGTTAATCTGAGGGTCGAATAAGATAATGGTTTGGGAAGCTCTTTGTCAAAGCATAATGTGGGCTACATGGGTGAAGACAAGCCTGGTGAAACGCTGAGAGCAGTGGCAACATCTATTTTTTTGAGTAATTTTTTAAAGTTTTGGCTTTTAGCCTTCAGTGGCGTGGATTGTAGATGAATGTAAATGACTTGTTTTTGTGACTTCACTCCTTTTCTCTGATAGGGATATAAAATCTTTCAGATGCTGCAATGGACATGGGCATCCTTTCTGTTTGCCCCCAGACCCAATGGGATTCTATAGTGGTGACTTGTGAGAACACTGTCCTCCTTGTCTAGGGGATGGTGTGTGTGTTGGGGAAAGTGGGATGGCTGATTCCCACAAGGAAAGGTGTGACAGTGTATTAGGGCCCCCAGACTCAATAGGGATACAGACCAGAAGTCCGTCTGCAGAATCTAAGGGTCTTTCAGTTATCCTTGATATGGATGAGTATAGAGTGATCATGGGGAATGTGGACAAAGATGCCAAATGCTCATCACAGGAGAGGGCTGGCTCCCTTAACTGGATGAGTTCTGGGAGGCCACCTTAGCAGATCCTTTATTCACCATTTAACCTCCGTTTGAAAGAGCCCCATCCCTGGAAAAGAGGCGCATGGCATTACTGTTACAAAGTTATCATCTACAAACTAGCTGCTGTGTTTCTGAGAACCTACTATGGGATAGGTGCTTTACTAGGTGCTATACGTAGATTCTTTACAGCCTCTCTCTCCCAAGCACCTTTGAGAGTTTTGTATTACTGCCTCCTTTGCCTAGATATGGAAGCAAGGGCTAGGGGCACTTCATTTTCAGAGCATTCTGAAACCTGCAGTGGAATTTGAAGCCATATATGGCCCGTTTGGAAGCTCTTATCTTTCTGCCTTTGATGATGAACTTCTCTACAATTCTTCTCTGAAGGTCTTAATTTTTCCTTCCAGGGATGTTCAGAGTTCAGTGAAATCTCATTCCACATGGCAACCATTTGATAAATATTTGTAGGATTTCCACAGTTGTTAAATGCTACAAACTTAGGTGAAACATATTCTTTGCTCTCAAGGAACTCAGGTTACTATCTTTTTAGAGTGTGCATTCCCTCTAAGAGTCTTGCAATTAATTCTCCACTTTGAACAGTACCAGTCTGTTAACATTTCCTTAGAGCAACTGCCCCAGCCCTTCCCTAGATGTTCTCCAGCCTGCCCCGCTCTTCAGAACAGTCCTCGAAGGAATGAATCATGATTTCCAAACTCCCCTCTCTCTCTCACACACAACATTTTCCACTTTAGAACAAAATTTTGCTCTACACCCTTCACTGCCTCAGCCTCAAAGAAGGTGCTAATGAGTAATAAGATACAAGCGGCACAGGGAACTAACTGTAGGAAGACAGCCAGACAATAAATACCTTCCAACAAAAGGAACGAGCCCAACAACATGAGACAGCTCCGTGAGATCTCACGTGCTAACATCGTTGAAAAGATTAGGTATGTCGCTCTTGGAAGGAGGGATTATGCTTTGATGGAGGCAAGTCCCACACATCAATGGTTCACCCAAGGACATTCAAGGTGAGACCCAGACGTATGCCTTCCTCTCAGACAGGAAGACCATCACAGTACCCACACCGCAAAGGAGATTCAATTCAGTTTTTAACAGCAAATGGAAACATGGTGGGTATGGGGATGACAATAAGTTTTTTAAAAAATAAAATTACATAAACAAATAAAAGTGTAAAAACTTTCATCAGTATATAGAGCACCATGGTGACATTTCCCCAGACATGCATGACAGCTCCCCAGGGGAAGCATGTGCAGCAGGGGACGGGCACTGCCCTTGCTCTCAAGAGTCTTACATCCTTTAAGCAAGTACCTCTTTCCAAAAAGATGTTATTGGAAGGGAAACTTGCAATCCTTGATAATGTAAAAAGGGTGCTTCAGTGTCACCCAGTAAGGGGATGTGCCTTTGGACCAGAGCTGCCCCAATCTCACAAGGAGTAGATGAAGACAGAACAACAAACCAGTTATTGTATAAGTCATGAACTTTACCATCAAGGACTTAGTTAAGCCTTCCCTGAAAAATATCCATAACAGAGATGCCCACTCTTGCCTCTCAAGGATGGCTGCCCAGAGGGTCATAGAAACATGGCCTCATCTCCTCATTCAGTGTGCTCCTATGAATGTGAATCCAACCATGACATTGGGTATCCCAGACTGGGGCCCTCTGCATCCCCAACATTTAAGTTCCCATCCTCCATCTCTTCTATGTATAGATATTTTAAGATCTAAATTCCAGCAACCTAATAATGCTCACCCAGAACTTATAAGTTGGGTGTATGTTTGTGGGGGGGAAAGGTGGGGAATGAAGATTCAGAATTTGAAAGCTAGTTGATTTGACAAATACACCTATTCAGAAAACACCAACAACCCCAGATCAAGTCAGCTCATTTAAATGAACAGTAGAGATAAACATTCAGAGAGGTCAAAATACACTCAGGATGGCACAGCCGCTTTACCAAGAAAGGAGATAGGACCTAGATCTGGAAACAAATCGGTAGAATTTTGAAAGGCAGAAAATGGAAGGACGGTACTGTAGCCTGTTTCTTATTCCTCCTCCAAAGACATGCTCTCCACAACAGGAGCTGATGGGAAACCCACTGCCTAGTCCTCACCGTGACTGTTGCTCTGCTGATGTGCCCAGCTGGACTGCCTAGAGCTTTGAGGTTCTACCTAGGCGATGCTAGGTTTTTCTCTCTGGGGTCTGCCCCCTGCCTCTGACATTTTACTTCTTGGGGTCTCCCTTCTATTTGCGCAGAGGAGACAACAAATGATGCTGCCTCCTGCCTGTATCTGCTGTGTATCTCTGCCAAGGACTATGCTTCTTTCCCGGATTTATACCCTTTAGACCAACCCATGGCAAGGACTCTGGGGTCCTGGGGTCTTATTACTTCCTATTCCATTAAAGTTGTTCTAGCTAATGGCTCCAACCAAACACACACACACACACACACACACACACACACACACACACCTGTGTCTCCCCTTCCCACCCTTCCCCACCCTGCCGCCTGAGGCCTTCCCACCAGGCCTGGTGACAGAGTTTTTGCACCTTGCTGCTGTTTCACCCTACAGGGAGTGAACTGAACCTTCAGCTGCTACAAAATTTAAATCTTTGTCTTCTGTCAGATTTCACCAGCTTGCACATCCTCTTCAACAGATGGTCAATCTTCAGTGCTTGGGTAATACCTTCCCACTGAAGAGGAAAAGTTTAAGTGTTACACAGGATACAGCCTGGCAACTATGTTTCCACAGAAAGAGGGAATCTGCTTTTCAGATTGTTTCCAGATTGAAAAGTGACTCTTAACCATAAAATGAGCAGAGGAGTATAGGTTTCTTGAGGGTGAGGAGGGGATGGAGGTTTCACTATGAGAAAACCCACAGTGAAATATCAGTGATATCTAAACCAAAAGCCAGAAAAAAATTTTTCCGGGGTCATAAGAAAAAGCAGGCAGACATTTTGTTGAACATACTTAAAAGAAGCCGTCTCCTTCAAATCGGTACAAGTCACAGACTTGGCGCTGAGTTTGCACTTTGAGCAGATACATTTTTCCCCCTGCAAAGAGTAAGGAAGACCTTAATACAAAGACGTGATTTTTTTTTTTTCCCAGTGAAGTCATCTTGGAACAAAAAAGCATGACAAAGAGGAGAAACTCAGATTACAGCAGAAGAGTGACAGTTATTTCACTTATGACTGGTTAAAGAATTTTAAATCAGTTCCTTAGTAAGCATGGAGAACTGGAGTTTATTTTGGAGACAACGAGACATCATGTATACTGGCTAAATGGATGGCTTCAGAGGAAATTGTTTGCCAATATGCTATTGTATGACTCTGGTTATCCTCAGTACAGTTCCTTTCTCAACATCTCGCATAACAGAAAACAGCATTTTTTAAAAGAGAGAACCTAGCCTCAATGCGCACACACCTGGCATGTGCAGTCAGGCTTGTGGGCTGAAATGACGAAACCATGTTGCAATTACCCTCGAGGAAACTGTTTTAATATGGCTCACTTCTACTGAGTTGGATTGTGTGTTGAAACAACTCTTTACTAAAATGGGCAGATTTCTAGGAATAATCATCACAAATTTGCAAAAAGCAATGTGTGTCAGAGTAGAAAAATTTCCAGTTGCAATCACATGATTTAGGAATGAATACTGGTTTAGGACTCAGAAAATCTGCCTGTTTCCAACTTTGTCATGCTGATGTGAGGCCTATCAAATCATAATGGGCAGGTGATTAAATTTAATGAAAAGTAGAGGAGCTCCGGGCTTCCCAAGTGGTGCTACTGGTTTAAAAAAAAAAAAAAATCACTTGCCAATGCAGGAGATAGAAGGGATTCAGGTTGGATCCCTGGGTCGGAAAGGTCCCCTGGAGGAGGGAAAGGCAACCCTCTCCAGTATTCTTGCCTGGAGAATCCTGTGGACAGAAAAGCCTGGTGGGCTACTGTCCATGGGTCAGACACAACTGAAGCAACTTAAAACATACACACACAGAGGAGCTAGACTTAGCAAATGAAAATACAGGACGTCTAAATAAATTTGAGTTTCAAAGGAACAACTATTTTTAGTTCAAGCATGTCTTACACAATGTTGGGGGATATAGTTATACTAAAACATGTCTTTGTTTATCTGAAATTCAAGTTTAACTGGAAGCCCAGTATTTTGTCTAAAAAAGCCGAAACATTTGTATAAATAAAGAACCAGACTAGGTAAGCCAATCTTCAAGCTTCAAATTATTTTTATCCTAAATCCCCAAATCATCTTATCTTCAAATACCTTTTCTGTGAACTCATTACACTCCTGCCCACAGAAGCAACATCACAGACTGGGCAGAAAAGATTGCATTTGGGGAAATGTTGACAGTTTGGGAACTTTTAACAACAGCGTAACTGAGGTCAGAGAAATCCAAAGCAGGAATTTAGATTTCCCCAGAGAAGGTAGAATAGGCCATCAGATATTGACAGGTGACCTACAATGTAGAAAGCCTAAGGATGAAAGGATTATCTATAGCGCTAATTGATTGAGGAATTAGGAATAATGTTCTCTTTCATCCTCTGACTTGACACTGGCTCTGAGGAAACAACCCAGTACCTAGGTCTGAGAGTCAAGATCATTTATAGTAGGAACATGTACCATGCCAGATTAGCAGGCAACTTCCAAGGTCATTTTCAGAAGGCAGCATTCATGGATCCCTATTCTTTCACACACACACACACACATTAATAAAAATGAATTAGCCAAAAATGCCCTCAGCATGAACTGGGAAACCAGTGTTGAGTCAAGCAGAGGGAATAACAAGAGGATGTTGTCATGGTCCTCCAGTCACCGAGTGTCTCGTGGTGGTGGCACACTGGGCAGCAGCCTAGAAAATTGGGAAATAGGATGTGGAAGGAGCTTTGCTGGGGATATGAGAGAGCAGAAAGAGTTCATAGGAGACTCACGTAAATGAGGGCATGAGGATGAGGTTGGGCAGAGAAGACTTACTTGATAAAGCAGAATTAAGTCTTGAAATATATGAATGAATCAGATGTTCAGGGTTGGACCAGTAGGAATAAAAATCTATGGCATGAAATTAGATGCTGTCTTTGGGTAACAGTAGGAACAACGAAGGAGAAGAAAATGGCAACCCACTCCAGTGTTCTTGCCTGGAGAATCCCAGGGACAGGGGAGCCTGGTGGGCTGCCGTCTATGGGGTCGCACAGAGTCGGACACAACTGAAGTGACTTAGCAGCAGCAGCAGCAGGAACAATGAAAGCACAGGGTCTGCTCAAGAGGAGGAAGCGGGTGAGGCAGCAGAGGTGGGCACAAGGCAGACCACAAGCAAAAATAATCGCTAATTACTATAATACTAATAGCATTTACTCTTTGGCCAGTGCAGGTGAAGGAGATGCTTGGCTTCATATCTATACTGCAGCAGTGCAAAGAGGGAAAGTCAGCAGTGAGTCAGTTGACTATGCAAAAATAGCCAAATGTCCAACGCTGTGGTTCTTCTCTGTCAACATAAATGGGTGTCTGCTTCAATTATTCATTTTCCATCTGGATGCATTAAGACCTGAGAACTCAGAAGCAGCAGAGTGCCCAACACTCAGATTTAAGGTGAGTGTGTTATGGCCATGGGGAGAAAAGAAAACCAAAAAAGCAACCAACTCTGCTCCACCCTTCAAGGATTGGTGGGTGGGGGAAGGGAAGGAGAACAAAGGGAAAGGCGCATAATATTGTATCCCTTGCCTACGAAGATATTAGACGTCAAGCTAGAAGCATGAATGATGCTTGAATTCCTTACAGTCTTGTGATGTAGGGATAACTATTCCTACTTGACAGATGAAACAAAGAATCACAGAACTTCAGTTTCCCAAGTTCTGTCGCCAGATAAAATGGCATAACTTCCATTTCACCCCAACTACAGGAAATAAGCTCAAATACATGTGTTCAGCATTCTACCAATCCCCAACAAAATCAGCCAAAGAAAAGTGGCTCATGATATAACAGAGGTGGTGCCCGTGCAAAGAAGGAGATTCATTTCATTCTGATTTTCCCTGATCTGCTCTGTATGTATCAAATCAGAGCCCTCTTTGCAAAATTAAGGGCCTTAGTTATCTTTCCATTCAGTCGGAGTGGCATTATACTTGCACGCAGACGTTCCTAGCTAAGCGGAGGAATATCAAGTTTTTACAAAATCATTCATCAAGAGGTGAGACCTAACCCTGATTAGCGTTTCAATAAGAAGCCTAAGACTAAATAGAGACTAAGCAGACGATCACAACGGCAATTAGGCATCTTCTAGACAGCCAAGCTTTTCCTCAGACCAAACGACTAAGAGCAAATGAGAAATTTTTTTTCCTATCTCTCTTTTTTTTTTTCCCCCCTGCTGTGAAATGAACTGCCTTAAATAACTGATGAGGTGACAGCAAATCCGTTAAAGAAAACATTTGTCCATTAAGTGAGGCTTAATTAAACAGAGCACAGGCAAATCGTTCTTCCATCTAATAAGTGGTACGCTATGGCTAAAATCATCCTATTTTCAGTGCTTGGTCTGGGAGGCCTGTGATGACACCCCACCAGTAAACTAGGGGAAAACACACACACAGAGACTTTGAAGAAATCACATGCCACGCTGCAAAGCAATGGATGAATTGGAGATGTGCATGTGCAAATGAAGTTAATCAAATATTAGTATTTTTCTCTGGTTACTCTCTCTAGATTTTCTCAGAATAATGAAGCTTATCCCCAGGGCAAGGGGGCTGCAGGGAGGGAGGTGTCTTGTTGTCTAGTTAGTAAGTCGTGTCCAACTCTTTGAGACCCCCTGGACTGCAGCCCACCAGTTTCGTTTGTCCATGGGATTTCCCAGGCAAGAATACTGGAGTGGGTTGTCATTTCCTTTTCCAGGGGATCTTCCCAACCCAATGATGGAACCTGCATCTCCTGCATTGCAGGCAGATTCTTTGCCACTAACATTCACTTATCTGCTAAGATGAGCCATTTGGAATTACTGATAAAAGGGCTTAGCTGTAGGACTGTGAGTGTCTAGGACTGAAATTCTCTAAGAGTGCATCATCAATGCTCCATGACAATGGGGGTCATATGTGTTTTGTTCATCATCCTATCTCCAGTCGGTAGCTTGATATTGGGCACATGGGCAGCAGTCAATGAATACTTGTTGACTGAGTTTGTGAGAAAAAGACTCGGAGTGGACACATTTGTGTCTTAAGTGGTAACCCTAGAAATAAGCTTGGAGGTGTTATAGCCCAAACTGTGTTTCTCTAACAAAGGCTTGACTCCTGACTCCCAGGAACTGTGAAGGAAAGGTGATTGTATTTGCAAACAGGGTCTTTGCAGATGATCAAGTTAAGATGTTGATAAAGTCATCAGGATAGTCTCTCATAAGGATCATCTTCCTTATTAGAAGAGGACATTAGGATTCTGGGAAACACCATCAATAAGCCAAAAACTGCCCAAGGCCACCAGAAGCTAGGAGAAAGTGGGGCACAGAGTCTCCCTGCCAGGCCTCAAGAAGAAGCACACTCTGCCAGCACATTGATTTTGGACTTTGGGGCTCCCAAACTGTGAAGCAATACATTTCTGTTGTTTAAGCCACCCAGCTTGTGCTACAAGCTGCTAAGCTACCAGGGAAGTCCTGAGGGACTGTCTAAGTCCTCCACATTACCGCACTAGGTAATGTCCAGAGCTTTCAGATCATTATCTTATTTACTCTTCACAGCCACTCATGAGGTAAGAATACTATCCATAATTTACAAATGAGGAAAGTGAGGTTCAGGAGTCCTTTGGTGATTCTGGGCAAAGTCACAAAGCACAGCAGTGGCTGGTGTTCAAACCCAGTGGAATCCCAGAGCTGCCCCCGCTGACCATCGTGCTCCACTGCTTGCTGGCATCTGAAGTGTTGCCCCTGCTAGAATGCTGCTGGCACTGAGCAGTTACTGACAGTTCAGCGGTACTGAAGACTGCAGTGTCAAATCCATCTGCTCATAGTTTATAGCCACACACTTAAAGAGGCATAAATGCTTTCTGAATAGCACTGGTTCTCCTCCTTAATTTTCTGCATTGTTTATAAGATGCCTGGAGTAGAGCAATCACAATAATAATTCATATTTAGAGCACTTTGTAACTTACAAAGGGCTTTCACACACATTAGCTCGTGTTACTCATCATCCAACAAAAGTAAGGGTTATTATTATCACCCTCGTTTAATTGATGGAGAGTGAAAGGATAAGTCAGACTCTTTAATGTGCACAGACACCAGTGAAGGTGAAGGCTGCTATCTGCGAGTAGGGCTTAGGCTGAAAATCCTGCTCCAAGAAACGAAAGAATTTCCCTGAGGGCGAACAGAGTTTTCAAAATCAGCTCCCAATTGGCCTTCTTCTCATCCAAGACAGAGCTGATTAACAGCAGCCGGTGATAAGGGGGCTCACAATCCCAGGGTGCTTACTCCATGCTGAATATCGAGCCCTGCACTCTGCATGCATGCTTCATTTTGATAATCTGCACACAACTCTGAGGGTTTATACTACTGTTCTCCCCATTTTATAGGGCTTCCCTGGGGGCTCAGACGGTAAAGAATCTGCCTGCAATGCAGTAGACCCGGGTTTGATCCCTGGGTTGGGAATACCCCTTGGGGAAGGGAATGGCTACACATTCCAGTATTCTTGCCTGGAGTATTCCATGGACAGAGGAACCTGGAGAAGACCCTTGAGAGTCCTTGGACTCCCAGAAGATCAAATCAGTCAATCCTAAAGGAAATCAACCCTGAATATTCATTGGAAAGACTGATGCTGAAGCTCCAATACTTTGCCTACCTGATGTGAAGAGCCAATTCATTGGAAAAGACTCTGATGCTGGGAAAGATGGAGGACAGGAGGAGAAGGGGGCGGCAGAGGATGAGATTGTTGGATGGCATCACTGACTCAATGGACAGGAGTTTGAGCAAACTTTGAGAGCTAATGAAGGACAGGGAAGCCTGGCATGCTGCAGTCCATGGGATCACAAAGAGTCAGACACAAGTTAGCAAAACAACCCCATTTTATAGGTGAAAACATGGAAACTCTGAAAGGTAAAATGACTCACCGAAGGTCACATAACTAATACCACCCTGACCATCTGACCTTAGAGGCCTGGCTTTTAACAATTCAACTTTAAGGATTGCTCAATTAGTATAGCCTTTCTTGTAAAGAGAAAAAATAACAAAACATAGGATCTGTTTTCTTTTTTCCCACCCCCAGAGCCTTCTGACTTTCACTGCACTTTGCACCAGGTCGGATTCAAGGCTAGATCTGTGTTTGATTCAAGTGTTGGCTTCATTCTGCTCAGGACTCTTACAGGCACTGGGTCTGATACTTCACCCACTTGGAAGGTGCCTGCTGTGTTCCTCCTCTGTACAGACTGTGGTTTTCAACTAAGGAGTTTAATTCTGTGTAAACACCTGAATAAAAGTGGAAGTCACTCAGTCATGTCCAACTCTGTGTGACCCCATGGACTATATAGTCCATGTAATTCTCCAGGCCAGAATACTGGAGTGGGTAACCTTTCCCGTCTCTAGGGGATCTTCCCAACCCAGGGATCAAACCCAGGTCTTCCGCACTGCAGGTGGATTCTTTACCAGCTGAGCCACAAGGGAAGCCCAAGAATACTGTAATGGGTAGCCTTTTCTTCCTCCAGGGGATCTTTCTGACCCAGGAATCAAACTGGGGTCTCCTGCATTGCTGGCAGATTCTTTACCAACTGTGCTATCAGGGAAGCCCAACACCTGAATGCATGCATCCAAATGTCCTTATGGAGACAGCTTCTGAGTCACAGAAGACACACAGACCCACCTCATCAAAGGCACAAGTCACAGCTCACCACAATCCCCACTAAGTGGCAGGACCTCCTCACTGCCTGCACCCCTCTTATCTCTGGATGACTCTGACAAACTTCCAGTACTCTCCCAAGACAGCTTCCAATGTGTGCGGGGAAGTGAGCTCTGAAGGCTACGTGGGTCCCTCAGATGTGGGGTCTCAACTTGTTTGCAAACTCCCATCACTCAACTTCACCTAAAATAACTCGGAAAAAAGGGATCTGAGGTAGGAAGACAGAAGGCTGAAAAGGAGACAACAGGGCCGATGGAGATGTTTTTCTCAGGGAGTTTGGGTAAAAGGAAATGATGGAGTGAAATATACCGCGGCCTTGGCTTTCTGACCATTAGGGAGGGAGAGTGGAGACCACCGGGGCTGACCGAGTCGCCTCACAGAGTGCGATGCGCATCCGGGAAAGTGGACCACCCGGGCTGAAGCAGGCTCCCTGCTACAGCTAAGAAGCCCCGTTTCTGGAATTTGAAGTATTCATTCAGTTTCCTTCTTCTCCAGTCACTTGCCAGCTGTGAGGCCTCAGGCAAATTAGTCAGTCTTTCTAAGGCTCTGTTTTCTCATTTGAAAAAGGAAGATAAAACGCTCCCCCTACCCGGGCCAAGTGATGGGCATTCAGTGATATAAAGAGAGCACCCTTACATGTCTGACACCTACTAGGCATCCTCCTCTTTCTGCTTTCTTCCTCCTCAACACTGTATCCATGACTGATGTATCTTCTAAATAGAAGAATTCACCACCACCACCCTCACCTTAGGCGTGGAAGCCTGAGCTCAGATCCTCACTTGTCTGGGATCCAGTCATTACAGAAAGCGCCCAGTGCCAGGCTCCTGTCTACCCCATCATGTGGCCCAACCTGAGCCAGGAGCACCCAGTCAGCAACCCTCCTGAAGGCTCATGAAAGGCAGGAGAAGACGAGAGCTGTTTTTATTGCTGTTGTTTTGCAATGTGCCGTTTTCTCTGAGAAGCCAGGGAACATCCCTTAACATCAACCTGCACCTTTGCGGGTTCACGTGTGACCATTTCTTATAGTCTATAGATTTTCAGCAGAAGAGCTGCTGAACCCCAGAGCTCCTGAGCCAAGCCCCTCCTCCTAACCTCAGTGTGCAAATAAGAAAGGGGACACTTAGAAAGAGGTGAAATTTGGCCAGGCTAACACAGTTGGAGGGAGCATTGTTCAGACAGAACTGTCTCTGCAGACTGGCTTCCTTCCAGGGCTGAGATGAGTGGAAGCCTCCAGTCACTGCCAAACAAGGCCACTGTCCCTGCCAGCATGCAGAGCAGGGCAGTTACAACTGTGGCCGTCCCTAGCTGTCTCTGGGAGGTATGCAAGCAAATGTCATTATCAGTGATTCTGAGCAGGAGAAGACACACTTAGTGAGTCACTCCTATGAGCTGGGAATCGTGCTCAGTGTTTTACACGCATTATCTCATTCGATCCTTGCACTTGCCCTCTGAGTACAAACAATGCTCCGGTTTCACAAAAATGTCCACGTGCTAATTCTCAGAACCTAGGAATGCATTGAGTTGTATAGAAAAGAGGACTCTGCAGAAGTGGTTAAAGTAAAGGTCTTGAGATGGGCATAGCATCCTGGATTATTCACGTGGACTCAATGTAATCAAAAGAGTCCTTATAAAAGAGAGGCAGGAAGGACAGAGACAGAAAGAGAATGGGTTAGAGGAGCAGAGGATGAGGTGATGAACTCTGAAGACAGAGGAAGAGCCCACGAGCCGAAGTATGCAAGAGGCCTCCCCCGATCCGATAAAGACAAGAAACGAGATTCTCCCCTCGGATCTCCAGAAGGAACGCAGTCCTATCAACATTTCGATTCTAGCCCTCAGGACCCATGCTGGGCTGCTGATCTCTAAAATTGTAAGACAATAAAGTTGGGTTGTTTTAAGCCACTAGGTTTGTGGCAGTTTGTTACAGCAGCAACAGGAATCTATACACCCTTTTAACAGATGAGAAAGTGGGTGCTTTGTGGAGTTAAAGCTCTTGGCAGAAGTCGCAGTTGTCAGTTCACAAGGGAACTGAGATGATGTGTGGCTGGGGGGAAGGGGGAGGCCATCACTCCTGCTCCTCTTACTGAGCTGCATCTTGCTGGGGAAGGAGGAAGAATGCACAGTCTCACAATTTAATCATGCAAGTCCTTCTTCAACCCTGGAAGACAGTCTGTTTTGTTTCCATTAAAAACAGAAACAAAGAATCATGAGCACAGGAGAGAGTCACTGATCTGTTCAAAGTCACAGTTAGAGGAATACGCGAAATTCCAACCCAGGTCCCTTTAGTGACACCACTCCCACTCCCACCCCCCACCCCGCCCCTGACCCAGGCACTGCTGTCCTGTATCTTCTGGGACACTTTAATTGGCACTACCCTTCTGCAAAGAGGAGCACCCCATCCATGGGAACTAATTTTGCTACCTTCACAGGCTAACACTCAGGCCAGTTCAAGAGCGCGCCAGCCCTCCAGGGTAAGCCTGCGTGCACGTGCTATACAAACCTGACTATGATCTGGATTCCATCAACCACTGCAGATTTCTGTCTACATGGACCTGAATCTGGAAATACCTGGATATTTGGAACTGTATAGACTCGACACTACCATCACCTCCACCCTGAGTCCTGTTGAGGAAGCCCTCTTCACGTGACAGGCATTGTTCTAAGTGCTTTAGAGGTAATACCTCCATCCACTGTCACAAAATCCCTACAGAGTAGATGCTGATCATCGGGCGATTACAATAATCACCCCACTGTTGACCACATTTGACAAATTAGTAAAGAGGCACCCAGAGCAGTCACTTTCCAGCACGAAACAAGATTAGAACCCGAGCATTCCCAGCCCTGAGTCAGGCCACCAGTCCAGACCCTTCGATGAGAGGAAAAAAGCAAACCCTCTGAAACAGACAGGGGTATATTTCAGGAAGTACTAATCTTTTATTTTTAAAAAATTCTTTTAACTTCTTTAAAAGCTAAGAAAACTGTAATGAAATTGGGAAAGAGGATTCTTCTGCTTGACAAAGGCACTCATTTCCTAAAGCTCAGCTCCTTTTTACTCTGCAAAGATCTTATTTTATTTACGCATCCTGAACGCAGCTGAACAGTGGGGACTGCCGGGATGTGAGCTCTGGCGGGAGATCGCAAACAGAGCTTTTGTTTTGATCTCACTCCTTAGGTTAATGCCTCGTGATTCCCCCACCAGCTGTTTCCCAGGATGCTGTTTATTCCAGTGTCTGCTGGGGGAGAAAATATCCCCGTGAAAGTAAATGCAGTGCAGCAGTATTTACAAATCCCAAGTCAGGTTTCCATCCTGTCCAACAGGATGAGAATGAGAGCCATTATTTACACTAGTAAGCTGAGAATGACATCAAAAGCTCTCTTATGAACTGCAGGGGAGATAATGATGTAAGTGACTTTAATCTAGACATGTGCTTTACAATGGAAATGTGTATCTGCTCTTTCCAAAGAACAGCACTGACTTCTACGTTACACTCACACGACACCCAATTCCAGGCCTTGTTTCTAAATATCTGTGGATCCCACATCTCTATGGTTTCACTTAGAAACTCTGCTTGCACTGGAGAAACAGGATGCATATCCAGGTCCAGGGAGAGACAGAGCCCTAAGTGGAGGTGGAAGCACCCTGAATGCCTAGAGAAGAGAAGCCAGTGTTCTTTATGCGGACTGGAAAGCAGATGTGATCTCCTTCTTCTTAGACACACCCCACCTCCACAGATGCAGGCACACCTGTACCCATCACTCTCATAGGGATGCCGTAAGAACAGACGAGAGAAAAGAGAGGCGAGGGTGCTCTGCAGAGGGAAGTCACTGTTACCGTGTTATTTGTGTTATTTGTCATTTGTGTTATTGTTACATTCCAGGGGCTGGTTTTTTTCTGGGCACCGGCAGTGTGGTAGGGAAAGCATCTAAACACTGGAGCCAAGAAGGGCTAGAAGTGAAGTCGTGGCCTGAATATTTACTGTGGCTTCATGGGCAAAGGACAAACTGATCTGACTCTTCATTTGCTCATCTGAAAAATGGGTATGTGCTTCCTTCCTATCCAAGCTAGTCTGTCTCACCCCTTCTTTCTTTCGGAACTATGCCCAACTCTCTCTGAACGTATACAAGATTTACTGAAATTTAACACTTAAAAAATAAGAGATTTCCTGAGATATAATTCACATAAAGTATACCCTTGTAAAGAATATATAGTTCAGTGTTTTTAGTAAATCTTCCAAGTTGTACATCAATCCACATATATCTATTTCTAGAACATTTCATCAATTCCCAAAAACAAAATTATAGCCACTAGCAGCTATTATATTTAGAATAAAGTTTCCTATTTAACATCCTGTTCTTCCTCAAGGTGTAAAAACTCTTCACCAACGTCCACAATGAATTACTCCTCAACTTACAGTCAGCACCAAAGCGTTAGGCATTTGATGTACACCCCTCTGGCGCTTCCAGGTTGACAGCGGAAATCTGCCCAGCCTGCCCAAATTGATGGTATGTTCTTGGAGTGCAAAGGCCGTGTTGCCTGCACTCTCTTTCCCCCAGCAGCTCCGCTCAGGGATGAACACACATGTAGGCGCTCGGTAAATGCCTGGCTCCCGACCGACTGACCAGTCGCCGCTTCTTCAGAAGACCAGCACGTTTGTCATCTGTCTGCCTCTCTGAACGCCAATGCCTCCACAAGCTGTCATGTTCCATGATTATTCTCCCCAAAGCATGTGCTGTTAATTTTTCATCTTAATGAACTGTCCAGTCGAGTTTAGCAATGGGAATAGTGATAGAGGCACAATAAAAATGGCTTATTTTGCTATTGTCAGAAACCTTCTCCCCACAACACCGGCACATAATTGAAATAAAAATATCTCAACAGCTACAAACATCATTTGTCAAGAATAAAGTGGGGTTTAAGTGCTATTTCAAAAATTCATACTACAGGCTTCATAAACACGGATTATTGGAACATTCTTCCAATTGATATCCGCTCAAGCATTTAAGTGCTTGGCTATTATTCTATGTTTGCTTGAGTGAAACCACTTTGGGTACCAAGCTACATGTCAGCCCCAATTTTCCAGAGTATTACAGATGCACATTCTTTCCTGGCGGGAGAAGGGTCAGGCAAGCCAGCGCAGGCCCGAAAGGCCTGTGTTAATGCACAGATGCACATGCGGGAAAGCCATTATGCAGCTGTTGGCATCCTCAGAGTGGAGTGCTCTGGGAACCGGTGTCACTCAAATCTGAATGATGGCCCAGGAGGAGCCCAGAGGGGGAGAGAGAGAATATGAGGAATAGAGGAGAGAGGCTTGAAGATTCTGAACAAGCCAGCGATATGGAGAGGCCCACACTCCAGCCCTCGGCCCCACGCGATTTTCTAAGGCCGGCAACCCACCATCATCTTCCTGCCGACCCATAAAAGAGACGTTCAAGAATTAGGTATCGGCTGAAGTCATTCAGTCAGGGACTATTTACTGAGCTACAATTAGCCTGGACCACACTGCTCCTGATGTTGAGGATATAGGGGTGGGCAAGGCAGGCCACATCTCTGAACCTCAGGGGGCTTAGACTCTCACGGGGGAACACAGAAAATAAACAAGTAAACCATGAAGGGAACTAGACATGATATTCACACATTATGATGACTCCTGTGAGGGATAAGACAGCAGGATGAAGTAACGAATAACAAAGCAGTGGGTATGGCTTTACAGGTGGTGATGTCAGGAAAGACCCTAAACAATGAAGAATCAGGGGTATGAAGAGACTGAGACTGAGGGAAGAGAAAGGGCCAAGGCCCCAAGGCTCCTCCATTAGACAGAGTGCCTGGAGTCCACAATATTTCTAGGGGCTCAAGGAACGTTTCAGTTTCTTTTCAAGTCGGAAGAAAAACTGATCTTTGAGGGTGAAGATTATATTCATCTTCATACCGAAGCAGTCATAAATACAGTATTTAATTTTTTCTTTTAATAGAAAAAAAAGAGTTCATAAAGGCAAAGATGCCCCAGGCCCATGAAGACATATCAAGATCCCTAAGGAACCAAGGACTCCAGTCCAGAACCCCAGCTGGAAGATAGGGTCCTTCTCAACCTCTTCAGACAAATGGAGCCTGAGAAGGAGAACCAGCCCAAGAGCATGGAGGGTCAAGCATCATGATATGCGGGACTCACAGTAACATGGTACGGATGGAGAGTTAACTGGGAGGAGGGAATGAGGTTTCAGGAGATGGGAGGGGGTGGGGGCTGGATCCTGCCTTAGGAGCCAGGCAGAGGACCCTGCAGTTTATCCTGCTAAGGGCCACAAACTTCTGAAGCTTGGGGCTTTTCACTGAAAGGAACTCAATACAATTTAGGCTTTAGAAAAACCCATCCTTCTGAAGCTCGGCAGAAAAGGACTGGGGAAGAGATCAGGGAGCCGGATGTGCTCCCATGAACCCAGTCACAGTTACCCTGGCCCTTCCCATGTGAGCACAGGCTGCTCCCTGCCACTGTGGGGCCCAGCACAAGCCCTGGACAGGAGTGTGGCCATGCAAGCATCCAAGGCCTTTTCTTTGCCCAAAGCATGATGTAAATGGTTTAGGGGCAATGAATAACAATTCTCCTGAGTCCATTTCTCAAGCGGAAATTCTGAAGAGAGATTGGGAGTGTCGAGAGGTCCAAAATAGCATCAGTTATGGACAGAAATGTGATCCGTAAGGAAACTTGCTAGACATTCCTTTAGAGAGGTTCCTTCTCACCAGTCCTTGCAAGTGTGTGGCCAAACTTTTAAACATCCGTTTTCTTTCAACAAAAATGGTTGCTATGACAACCTAACATCATTTCCAGTGGTGTTTAGAGACTAAAATTCAGAGCCTCCTGAGAAGATGAACTCACTGGCCCCTCCACGGTTTTTCTGAAGCTTGCACACAGAGGTGCCTGCCAGGTGTCCAGCTGCAGCCTTCTAGATCCTCAGCAGACACAATTAGTTGGTGGCAGATTTTGTCCTGTTACCCTTCCTTCTCCGCTCTCTCAAACTGCCTTGAGCTCTGAGTCCCCCCACAGGGCGCAGGGTAATTTGGGTTAGTAGCCTCCAGAGGAAACGATGAGTCTCTGGCTTAGAAAGCATGTGGAGCTGGGAGGGCTGTCAGGCAGTGGCCTGATTTTTGTCCTGAAACATTCTGGGAGCAGCTGAACCTTCCTAATGGACCCAACTGAAGGAAACAGGTAGACTTAGAAGAGGGTCGGGGAGCCCCATCACTGGCACATGATTCCATGAGAACAGGAAGTGCAGTGAGTCACAGATGCACATATGGATTTAGCACAGGGCTTCCCAGATGGCTCAGTGGTAAAGAATCCACCCGCCAATGCAGGAGACGCAGGTTCAATCCCTGGGTCAGGAAGATCTCCTGAAGGAGGAAATGGCTACCCACTCCAGTATTCTTGCCTGGAAAATCCCATGGACAGAGGAGCCTGGCGGGCTATAGTCCATGGGGTCACAAAAGAGTCGGATATGACTGAGCAACTGAGCGACAACAAGCAGTCAGTAAATGCATCTGATGTATGAATGAATCAGTTACTGAATGGCCAGGAAGTCATTCCCTGGAGATTTCACCCCACCCCTCTCAGGTCCACCTGTTTTCTTCAGGCCACATTCATCTATCACCCTATAGACAATGAGCATCCAGCCTGCACAGAGCATGCCTAGGTCTTGGCACAAAGCATGAAAGAATGTCACGGTGTCTTTCAAGAACTATTTGACGAGTGAATGAATGAACCCCTGAAAACAATCCCCCTGGGCCCAGAGCACTTGACTGCAAAACCATATATTATTCCGTCTTCTTGGATTACTTACCGTCTGTCACAGTATTCAAAGTCCCTCTCACATGGAGTACAAACTATTTCTTGCCATGAAATGCACAGAGGAAATGCACAGATAAACCTGAGCAGCTCAAGCACTTTGATCTTTAAAAGGAGGGAATCCTACACCAGCCTTTGAGATGCCGTGTTGACTCCAACAAGCAAAAAAGAAAAGGCACACTATCTAAATGAGTGGTTGTCGGAAATGAAGTGATTAGATTTCAACAGGACTGTCTGCTCCCACCCTGGACCCCTGGGTCCTGAAGGCAAGTGTGCAGAGAGTGCAATCACCTGGCCGAGACTCCAGTGCTCAGTGAGATGGGAACTGATCCTTTCCCAAAGATGAGCATCAGAGGGGCAGTCCATGGCCGAAAGAAGGGCCCTTCCTGCTGTCTCCATCCTGAGGGTGCATTTGCTGTTTCTGGAATATCAGGGAAAATGACACAGACAGGAATGTGTTCTTGGTTTCAAGTACATCTTGGTCATCTTACTAAATAAGTGCTGGGGGGAAATAGGAAGCTCACCAAAGTATCTGGGTAACTGATGTCAAGCTGTATCTCGGTCAGGCATTAAATTCATACAGTTGTTGCGTGGAACGTGAGTAATATGATTTCTTTAAAAAATCAATGACTCTAGATGAAAGGTTTATAGGAATTAATTGTACTATCAATATTTTTGCAGCTTTTCTGTAGGTTTGAAATGTTTTAAAACTTCAAGAAAGTTTAAAATCAGAGAACAAGCAACAAAAACAAGGGGGACTATTTAAAGTTCTCTTTTTTATTAAAATATAAAGTGCGGAACAGTGTACATTCTAGTGCTTACAGCTGGATGCCGCCAGTGTATCCAAATGCGCAGGAAACAAGTACATGGGTGTGTGTGGCTGTAGCTTCATGACTGCTTGGAAACTCTGAATGGTCACATTAGAAAACTGAACCTAGAAGTTGCCTCCACAAAAGGAGGGAGGGACTAGAAATAGGATTGAAGGATACTTAATTTTCTGTAGACTTTGTAACTGTCTTGTCTATTTATATTTATAATTATATATATATATATATATCTTTATATGTATCTTTGAGTGTATATATATTGGCATGTATATATATATATATATATATATATATATATATGTATATATATATATATAGTTGGGCTTCCCTGGTAGCTCAGTTGCTCAGTTGGTAAAGAGTCCACCTGCAATGCAGGAAACCCCTGGGTTTGATTCCTGGGTCAGGACACCTGCTGGAGAAGGGATAAGCTACCCACTCCAGTATTTTGGCCTGGAATTCCATGGACTGTATAGCTCATGGGGTTGCAAAGAGTTGGACACGACTGAGCGACTTCCACTTTCGCTATATATAAACAAACTACCTAGTCAGGAAAATTTTGGCTCAAGAACCTCTGCGCTGTTCTCTTTGTTTAAAAAATCCTTCATGATTGTCTCCTGGTAAATTCTGACTTATGCTTCATATCTCAACCCACAAGTCACCTCTTCCCTGAAGCCTTTGCTGATTTCCTCTATCAGATTCCATCCCTCTGTGCTCCTACAAACCCATGGAGCTACCTCCAAAAAACTCTACACCATGGTTATTGTCTGCTGGCCTGTCTCCATCAGAAGAAGGGGTGCTCTTTAAAGACATGGCTTTGATACAACTGTTGTGTAGATACATGTGCATCGGGTTCATTTGTTGTGGCTGCATTTAGTCCACGGCCTAAAACAGGAATGCTTTCCAAGAGATGATTTATGAATGAACACACTTGGGATTCTTTTTTCCTCTCCCCATGGGTTATCTCTCACGCAGTACACACATTCAGCAGCACACTGCTGTATTAGCCAGAAGCACTTGGCCCACATGGAGATTTAGGACATGACCACCAAAAGAACTGTAATATAACCCCACCCTCCAACTTGGTTAAGATCAGAAAGCATGATACCAAAGAATCAGAAGAGACACACTGGGGGCACTACGGCGTGGAGGCCCCGACTCTACAGAGTTCACTGTATGGCCCTCGACAAGCTCATTAACCTCTCCAAACCTCAGCATCCTCATCATAAAAGAAGCAGGATGACGGCACATACCAAAGCACTGGTGATGTCACACAAGACAATGAACGTAAATCATGTAGCCCAGTGTTTGCATACGGGCATCTCATTAAATCAGGAGGGTCTCTGCATTGTGTTCATCCGTCCTAAAATAAAGCAAGATCAGAGAACCACAACTTCGGTTGAAGTTTGTCCTTTCAGTACTGATTCTGGCAAAGGTAGGACATTTCCACTGCCTGGCACACGGGAGCTTCCTAGCTCTTGGTCGATCACATTAGTGACAGTCACACGGTACACACTGAAGATCTGCAAAGGAGTCAGCAAGTGAACTGACTGTCTGTTTATGATTCTCATGGCACCGGCTACAGACAGAAACTTGGCCTCTTTCTCCACAGTGGCCTACATCCCAAAATAGGAAATGCCTTCACAGACAGACCCAGCAGGCAGAGGGGGTTAGGAGGCAGGCTGCCAACATTTCAAACTGTCAGGGACAGGGCAGAGCCTGGAGGATGCTCCAGCACAGGTGAGTTGCCCAGGCCCCAGGAAGCTTTTCAGGATTGATTTTTATGCGAATGAAAGAGAATCAGTGACCTGTGAGGAGCAGCCCCTGCTGAGTAATCAGTCGGGAGGGTCTCAGTGTGTGTACACTTTTCATGAGTCTAAGAGCAAATATTTTTCACTTTAAGACTTTCGATCTGTGCCCCACTGCCCTACTAAAAGCTCAGTGAGGTAGCGCGGCCGGGAAGCTCTGTCCTGTAGCGGCTTAGGTCACCCCTCCCCTGCTCCGGGAAGATGCCTGAGTCAGTCAGATGTCCCAAGAACAGAAGTTCAAGTGGACTTCCCTAGAAGTCAGCTGGAGAGCTGCTCCTGTAAGTCCAAACCACTTCACCACCATTTGTGAAACGTGTTTCTCTCTCTCTCTACACAACCCCCATATCCCTTTTTTCTCTTCCTATCAGGATTCTGGGTACTTTATACGGAGCTCCTTGACTGTAAGCTCCTTGAAGAAAGTGAAAGCTACTTTATCCCTGCCTGTGTCCCAGTACATCATAAGCACCTGTTTAAGAAATGCTGGCATCATGAATGGATTGAGGATCAAGAATCTGGGTCTTAAGCCAAAGTTGTAGGTTAGTTTCATTTTGTTCTTCCAAAACCTTATAGTGTGATCATGAATAAACCCTTTCCTCTCTCTAGGCAAAAAAAAAAAAAAATCCTCTGTCTAAAACAAGAAGATTGTTCTGAAAGATCAAAGGACTGTTAAGGACTGTTCCATCTGTACTATGCTGTGTTTTTTTAAGGGTGCTGCAAACATCAGAATAGTTTACCTTCCTGTCCTTGGAATAAAAGCGATGCAGAACTCTTCGAAACAGGCTGTTCTTAATTTCAAAGTGGAAGAAAAAAACCTAAATAATTTCCTAGACGAGAAATTAAATTGAAGTACTTTCTATTTAACTTCTGACTCTGTTTCACTGTTACCTCATTCTAATTGTCAATATTATTGAGAAAAATAGAAAATGTCAGTCGCATGTCCTATTGAAAAATTCGAAGGGCTGCTGAAATGAAGACACCTATTTGGCTTCACAGAAATGAGATGATCGTCATTCACAGGCATTTTCCACAGGAGGGATGCGTTTCCTCTGCTGAGCCAGGCTTCAGAGCACAATATGCTAATGTGAGAGGAGCCAACTATATAATTTCCAAATCATATTGATACATTTGCAGGGAAGTATGGCCCTGCTTCCACTACGAGTGTTTTCATTTAGTGGTTTATTCCCATGACAAATGTCGACCAGAACATGAGAGAAGGAGATGGGGTAGGGCTCTCCAAATTGAAATTTTGTCCCCAAACAAACCCACATTAAAACATGAGTGAAAAACATCTGGAAAATCACCAAATATTTACATGTCCCAGTCACAGGGGCTGACCATCTAAGTAAAAATAGTTGGTGTGGACTGCCGAAAAAGTCTTCAGCCTGCCATAAAGGACATGTCTTTTGTCCATAATGGACCAGATTCACTCACGGGGAAAACAAAAGAGAGGAGTGCTCAAAGATAAAAGCTCTGGCTAAAGTCAAACTTCCAAAGATAAAAAAAGTACGGCAATATGGCTACAGGCAACTTATCTTTTCTAAAATTCAGTTTTCTCATTTATAGAATCTTTGGATATTAATAGTGCCTATCACAGTAGGTTTTTGCAAAGATTAAGGGAAGTGATACCTTTAAAGACCTTATGTTCCTGACATAGCATAAGCACTCAATACCTGTTAGCTGCCAGTGCTGTGACTTTTCTCTGTGTGGTAACATCAGGCTCCCTTTCTTATCTTAAAGTCTCTATTCATATGTTTAGTAAATATTTATTGAGAACCTACTTGGGGCCAGAATAGTGCTTACAACCAGGAACCCGGTGGTCCCAAAATAAAGCCAATCCTCAAGAACCTCCAGGTCTAGCTAGGAAGACAGACACCTAAACAGTGGGAATCATAGTAAATGGTATAATCTTGATGACTAAAGCCCAGGAGACACCCATAGCTCAGTCTTCAGCAATTAGAAAGAAATCCTTACAGGTAGTGAGGTCCAAGTGAAGTTATAAAATGAGTAAAAGCTAGCTTGTGAGGAAAGGGAGCTCACTGGGCTCTGTGAAATAAAGGTTGTGCCTTACAGTAGACCTAGAGTGGATGAGTACAGTGAAGGCTAGGTGTGCAGAGACAACAGCTGAGTGGGGGTCTAAACAGCACAACAGTGGGCCCATTACTAGAGGGTCCTGAAAGCTTGAAAAGGAATTCAGATGCCTCAAAGGGAAAGGATTAGTAGCAAAGTAACATACTATCTGGATTTAGGGACACTGTTCAGGATATGTATGAAAGATGGATCGTGCTGGAGTTGACAGAGCGAAAAGTAACCCTGGAAGCATAAAGATCTGTGAGGTGGCAACTGCAGCAAAATCTTGGAGAAAGGGATTCTGGCTTGCATTTGATGGAGGCAATGTGGGTAGACAGAATAAAGTGTTTCAGAGATAATCAGAGAGCAAACCAATCGGAATCAATTACTCCTGGAGATAAGAGGCTAGGAGGTATATAGGATGCATCATGTTTCAGATTCAGTGAGTTTTGATGCTGGCACTGAAATGTGGCACACAGGACAAGGCAAAGGCTTAGGGGGAGAGGTCATGACTTGCATTTGGCCTCTGCATCTAGGTCACTTGGTGGACACTCACAGCGAGATGAGCCACTGACACACGCAAGGGTGAGTTCTACGATGGGACCGTGTGGCAAGTCATGCTGCTAGAATTAATTCTTAAAGTTTCATCGGAATATTTCAACATCCTATAAAAATAGCTTCAGTTCCTAGTGACCCGATAAAGGAGGTAAATGTATTCATAGAATCCTAAAACTTATGGACCATTAGTTACTCTGGACCCAACCACCTTTGTGGCCCAGAGAAGAGTTTGTTAACCCAGGGGCACACAGACAGTGAATGATAGAGCCAGGTTTGGAGCTCAAGTCAGTCTCCCAGCTTAGGATCTAGTGCTCTGTCTTTTGAGAGCTAAAAGATTCAGCCTCCTAGCAATCTCTTTTCCTTGAGGGATATAAGCCACCTTGTACACATTTAAAGAATTCTTTTCAAAAGAAGAAAAGGGGATAAAGAACAACATGGTAGTCGTGTTAGTCTCTCCAGCCAAGTTTTTGCTATGGAATTATATAATCCCTTTAGTTCCTTCTATCTCCTATCAACCTTCTATGGTCCAAAAAGAAAAACACCCAAAACAAAAAACTATTATCATCTTCGTACAGGCACATAATAGGTGCCCCCTAAAGATAACCCAATAATAACAGGAATAATCACATTCCTCAAGGCCCAGGATAACTTCCCTGTCAAATTCTACTTGGGATCTGTGAGGGCAGGCACATTTGCGGGATGGTCCTGGAAACCATCATTTCTGTCCCCGCAAATAAAGTAATGATACACTCAGTAACGCTGGTCCATCTTACCTTCTTCACCCATTGGATACTTGCTGCCAGTTTCTGTAACACAAAACTCCACCCATCTGATTGGTCATTCAACAAATGGCAACCGGAAGGATCGTCAGGAGACCTCTGAGCCGAATACACAGCGATTTCTGCAAAAAGTGAAAGGATCATTAGTAACCTGGAGGTGACATGAATCAACAGAATGATACTCTCCTAAACGCTGGGGGTACACAGTTGCACAGGACACGCTTTTCTCTTTGACAATAAGGGTCCATGTATACAGTGAGAGATGTAAATAAATGACCACAATGTTGTGCAAAGTGGGAAAAACTTGTCATGAGGTACCACAGGATGGTTTGATGAATGTTATGCATTCGGTTCTTTGATAACAAAGATAAAAGCAGTCATGTATCCAACGTCATGAACTATTCTACATACTTCACACGTATTTGCTCTAGCACAAACGACAAACCTGTGGGGGAGATAGGAAATCGTAGACTCAGTGGCTGATAGAATCCACATTTTACTGGCCTCCAAAGCTAGTTTCCTCCCTTCTAAAGAGAGAAGCACCATCCTGGTGCTGTCAAATCCTGGTGGAGTGACAGACTCAAGGGCAAAGAGTGACAGCGGTGGCAGTCGTGACAGGAGATGTCATCCCCACGCTGGCAGAGCAGAGCACTGGGCTGACAGAGCTGCGATTCTTTATCAGGACTACATTCCTCTGTGTTCCCCCTCCTGCTCCACATCACATTCTGAAGTTTCTGTGTGTGGGGGCTGTGTTCTGCCTGGATGCTGGTCTGATTCATCTTCATATCTCCTGAAGTGTCTACCACTTTTCCTAGCCCAGAGCAGCTGTTCAATGTATATTTGCTGAATGAATGAAGAGAGGAATATGGAGTGTCTGAACAGCTGCCGTCTTCAAAAAACCAAGGCACTGAACCAAGGAAGGTGCCGCTGGCATAACTTCCCAAACACGACAGCAGAAAGGAGTTCTTGAATGTCCTTCCTCTCTAGAACATCTACTTTCGAGGATCAACCCGGGCTGCACTAAGGGCTTAAACAGCTTCTTACTTTGACTTTGTGTCGTGTCTGACTTTTTTGCAACCCCATAAACTGCAGACCGCCAGGCTCCTCTTCCCATGGGGATTCTCCAGGCAAGAATACTGGAGTAGGTTACCATGCCCTTCTCCGGGGTATCTTCCCGACCCAGGGATCGAATCCAGGCTCTCCTGCATTGCAGGTGGTTTCTTTACCATCTGAGCCACCAGGGACGCCCACTTTGACTCTATTATCCTTCATTCTCCCAGACCCACTTTTCCTTGTTTCATCTTGGCTCTACCTATCAACTCTTC
This sequence comes from Bos indicus x Bos taurus, assembly GCF_003369695.1. Lineage (NCBI taxonomy): Eukaryota > Metazoa > Chordata > Mammalia > Artiodactyla > Bovidae > Bos > Bos indicus x Bos taurus. The sequence goes on along the minus strand of NC_040093.1, from coordinate 33,071,364 downwards.
ACATACAATGCCTTTTCCAAAACAACAGGGACAACAGCAACATGGGAAAACCCATCTGCACAGGGCTGAGGATGGACTGTACATCTACTGAAATCTGTTCACAGCACCTTAATTTGGTGACTGTAGCAAGAACAGCAGAACTGTCCTGTGCATGCGTGCTCAGTCCATCAGACTCTGCAACCCCATGGACTGTAGCCCGCCAGGTTCTTCTGTTCAAGGGCTTGTCCAGGCAAGAATACTAGAGTGGGTTGCCATGCCCTCCTCCAGGGCATGTTCCCAACCCAGGGATAGAACCTGTATCTCCTTTGGCTCCTACCATGTGTGCTATTTCCACGATGTCAACAATGGAGCAGGGCTGGGGTCATTCCCAGATGTACCTGGAGTCATGGAGAAAAAGCCACAGGGGAAGGACCTGTTCATAACCCCAGAGGAAGGACCCAGCTCGCAACCATGTCACAGCCACTCTCCAACAGCCCTCCCTGGATGAACCACATGCCCAGAGAACCATACCCTTCTGTGATCCCCTTCCATGTGACTCCAAATTGCCCTGGGGTAACCAATGAAATATCAATAACCTCAGATATGCAGATGACACCACACTTAGGGCAGAAAGTGAAGAACTAAAGAGTCTCTTGATGAAAGTGAAAGAGGAGAGTGAAAAAGTTGGCTTAAAACTCAACATTCAGAAAACTAAGATCACGGCATCTGGTCCCATCACTTCATGGGAAATAGATGGGGAAACAGTGACAGATTTTATTTTTTTGGTCTCCAAAATCACTGCAGATGGTGACTGCAGCCATGAAATTAAAAGACACTTGCTCCCTGGAAGAAAAGTTATGACCAACCTAGACAGCATAGTAAAAAGCAGAGACATTACTTTGCCAACAAAGGTCCATCTAGTCAAAGCTATGATTTTTCCAGTAGTCATGTATGGATGTGAGAGTTGGGCTATAAAGAAAGCTGAGCACCAAAGAACTGATGCTTTTGAGCTGTGGTGTTGGAGAAGATTCTTGAGAGTCCCTTGGACAGCAAGTAGTTCCAACCAGTCCATCCTAAAGGAAGTCAGTCCTGAATATTCATTGGAGGGATGATGCTGAAGCTGAAACTCCAATACTCTGGCCACCTGATGGGAAGAACTGACTCATTTGAAAAGACCCTGATGCTGGGAAAGATTGAAGGCAGGAGGAGAAGGGGTTGGACAGAGGATGAGATGGTTGGATGGCATCACTAACTCAATGGACACGAGTTTGAGTAAGCTCTGGGAGTTGGTGATGGCCAGAGAGGCCTGGCATGCTGCAGTCCATGGGGTTACAAAGAGTAGGACATGACTGAACTGAACTGAGCCAATGAAACATAGCAAAAGAGATACTATTAATATATGATTTCAGAAGCTGAGTTCTAAAAACCTGGTAACCTGTCTTGTGTTCTTAGAAAGGTTGCTCTAAGAGAAGTCAGCTGCCATGTCTGGAGTCTGAATGCTCTAGATCCCCATGCTGAGAGGAAGCTCCAGCTAGCCATGTGGAGAAGGTGCACAGATAGCGAGAGAAATGCCCAGCCATCCCCAGCTGCTGTGGGCATCTAAGCTGAAGAGTCAAGTGGTGAGTGAAGATGCCATCTTAGACATCAAACCCACCTGGACCTTCACGTGACTCCAGCCATCTGACTTTACACCATGAGACCCCAAGCAACAACTGCCCAGATGAGTTCACTCAGTTGTAAGAGGTAAGGATAGACAGTTGTTAAAAGACACTAAATTTGGGGATGGTATGTTACCCAGAAATGGATAAATAGAACACCATGAACAGGATGGAACAGGCATTTGGTGCTGTCCTTACCAATATATTCTCTTTAAATGCGTATAACCACACTGGGTAGCATGAACCCATCAGGGTTCATCTCACCCCAACCCCTAAAAAGATCAAACTTTTGCCCTGGGCATCTAGCCCATAACACCCACAGTGGGATCAGAATCCAGCAGCACTGACTTCAGAGCCTGTGTTTCCTGTGTTTTTCTCCTGCTGTCTCCAATCAGTTCATGACACGTCTATATCCGTGGCCAGTGTGTTTTCAAAACTTTAGTTGTTATCTATAAAAATGAATTGAACGCCCACTTTGCCTTGCATTCTCTAGTTAGTGTCAGTCGCTCAGTCGTGTCCGACTCTTTGTGACCGCATGGACTGTAGCCACCCAGGCTCCTCTGTCCATGAGATTCTGCAGGCAAGAATACTGGATTGGGTTGCCATTTCCTTCTCCAGGGGCTCTTCCCTGTAAAATATCTCATATAAAACTCCTCTCACCCAAAGCCTGCACTGATCATTAAGAGCTTTGGAAGGAAAGCAAAAATAAATGGGTAAGTTGTCTATGAATTCTGATTACTGCAAACTTTTGAGAAAGAGAGGATTTAGGTTCTATGGACAATGTTGCATATAATTACACTGTGTTTCTTAGAGGAAAAAAAATAAACAGAAAAAAATCTAAGTTGTTTTTGTACTTTTTCAGAGATGATGGGGGGAAAAGAAGAGTTGACTGGGTCTGAGAGGGCTGGGCAGTGTACTAGAGAGCCGGGCAGTGTACTAGAGGGCTGGGCAGTGTACTAGAGACGTTCTCTTTTTGCACTGTTGGTGTTCTGGGTTGGAATGTTCATTTCCCTGCCTGTCCCCCACATCTCATGACTCTCCAAGACCTGGAATCATGTATTCCCTTCTGTGACAGGGAAATACAACCCGGCGCTGCAGCACCCACTCCTACCTACTCTCAGGGCACCGTCCTTTGGTCCCCCAAGTCCTGTGTACCATCATGGGCCCTCTTCACCTACTGCCCTGCCCTCTACCAGCCCCTCCCATTGCCGTGCTTGGCCACCCACACTGAGCCTCTTAGAATCAGACTCTCCACACCATCTACTAGTTCAGAGAGATTGAGAAACAGGAAAAAGAAATCCATGAAGCCAAGGGTGTAAACTGGGATGGAGAACATACTTGGCACGGGTATCAAAATCGAGGAGGAAACTCGGCGGTGGAGGCAGATTTCCTTCGCTGCACTCTGACCATATGGAAGGCTTGGTACACACAGGGCCACATCCTCCCCTCTGACTCCTGAGTCAAACTGCCATCCCTCTCTTAAGGTTTCTGCTCCAGATCAAATGCCCAGCTCCTAGCTCTCCATGTGTGGGTCTTCTTCTAGAATGTGGGCTCAGCCAGGCCAGGTGTGTTCCTGGATCATTGTCAACAGCACCCCACCACCACCAACAACATATAGTGCTGGGGGGGAGGGTAAGCGCTGAAAGCATACGTGAGTTAGATTAAAAGAGTCTCCACCCCACGTACTCCATCAGCGCCTGCTTCAGGATCCTCAAGTCACTTACTGTGTGTAAGTATGCCACAGCAGTGGTGGGTATAAAAGGGGAAGAACTGCCACTGAGTGGGGGAGGGTTGCCAACGGATAGAGTGACAGCTCCATTTTACAGGTGAAGAAACAGGCTGAGTGGTAAACATCCAAACGTATAGTGCAATGAAGCAACAGATCAAATCGCTAAAAAAAATCCACTCCGTTCCCGCCAGCTTTAAGAATCCATGACAAGACCTACTTGCCAGGGTAAATCATGCCTGTTCCTTTGAAAAGTGATCGTTCATTTCTACTTTTTGGTCTAACAACACAACAGTCAATCTGAGATATTTTGGTAGGGAACTGAGTAATACGAACTATGATTAAATACATTATTATTGAATAAATAAAATATCAGCTTTTTGAAACTTTTATTAGGCAAAGAATTCAAGCAAAGGCCATATCCTTTCCTGGTGGTCTAGGAATACCAGGCTGTGCTGCTGATGCTGCTGTGTGTTCTTGCTCTTCAGGCAGGAGAAGGGGCAGAGGAAGTTGAGACTGGGTGTCTGTAGGTGGGGGCTATTTCCTTGTACAGGGGTCACATGTTCCTGACATTGTGGAAGGGATGAATAAACCAAAACAATACTCAGCACTGGGTGTTTTTCTTTCCTTTTATCACCCAAGTTCCAAAGCCACATGATGAAGCATATTTTGTAAGATAGACAGGTTTGCAGATTATGATTTTTTAAAAATGAGGGAAGAAGTAAGTTATTAAATGTGAGGGGACAGGACTTAAAATACAGGCTTTGCCTCTTCCAAGCTAATTTGACTTTGGCAAGAACTCTTTGAGCCTCACTTTCTTCACTATAAAATGGGGATATCAATAATTTTTGTGGGATTATTGATTATCGTAAAGAATAGTGAGAATAAATACCTCACTTAGAATAGACAGTTGATAATTAGTAGCTGCAATTACAAAAACACGTAGGTTATGCTTTTTCAATTGTGTATGATTAAATCGCTTTACCTTCCATTGTATATTTGCTATTTACAGAGCTCTATGGTAGGTGGATAACTTTCATATATTTGTTGTCGTTGTTCAGTTGCTAAATTATATCTGATTCTTTGCAACCCCACGGACTGTAGCACACCAGCCTTCCCTGTCCTTCACTCTCTCCTGGAGTATGCCCAAACTTATGTCCTTTGAGTTGGTGATGCCATCCAACCATCTCATTCTTTGTTGCCCCCTTCTCCTCCTGCCCTCAAACTTTGCCAGCATCAGGGTTTTTCCCCACTGTGTCTGTTCTTCGAATCAGGTGGCCAATGTCTTGGAGCTTTGGCTTAAGCATCAGTCCTTCCAATGAATATTCAGCCTTGATTTCCTTTAGGATTGACTGGTTTGATCTCCTTGCTGTCCAAGGGACTCTAAAGAGTCTTCTCCAGCACCATAATTCACACACATCACTTCTTCGGCACTCAGCCTTCTTTATGGTCCAACTGTCACATCTGTATGGGACTATATTTGCATACATTAATACATACTCATGGAATATATAATTACTATTCATCCATAAGCATTTTCCACCCCATTCCTTTTCATATGAGGAACTGAATTCTCAGAGAAGTTCAGGGACCCCTCAGAGTTCAAAGGCTCAGCTGAGATCTCTGTTCCATATGACGTTAAAGGCTGCCAGCTGCCCACAGCTCAGGGCTCCCTGCAAACTCGCCATGGCCGGCTACTTGCTGCTTGTGTGGGATGATGCCCAACGTCTGGCTGTAATTACAAGGAAACATCCATAGAGTTCCTGGGCTCCAAATGGATTTGACACAGTGGCCCTTTAAATCAAACTCTTAACACGATTATCTTGATTTCTCTTTGGTAGTTTTTCTAAGTAAGCCATGCCTTTAGAGGCCCCTAATACAAAGTGACAACCTTTGCCGTTTTCCAAACCACCGATGGACTGGCGTAGAGAGGGCCCATTGTCACCATGGTAATTACCGCACAATACCTGACGGCCAATGGACAGTCAGGAGGCGCAGGCAGCAGCTGAATCCGGCATTGTCCGGGCCCGATAAAAAGATTAGAAGCCCTGAAAAGCCGGGGAGCAGGATCTCACAGCTCTTTCGCTGGGCCCTGAAAGGCCCATTGTGCTGTCACCATAAATTCTGGGTTCCCCGGGCACTTGACAACTGAAGCCAGGGACAATAGAATTCTTGTGTCCAACAAAACACTCCTTGTCCAGTGTCAGTCTTATCAGCCACATTTACAAATGTCTTTCGTTGTACCCAAATAATTCCCTATTAGAAGGGCTATTGGGAGCAGAACTAAATAAATATTCACAGCCTTTGTAATATCTTTGGGAAATGAATAAACAAACAGTCTCCTAGCATATGAGCAAACCTCCTCCTACTCTACATTTTATCCCTATTTCTTGCCCAAATGATGGAGTTTCTCTTTCTACCCTTTACCATATTAACAAGTGCAATAGAGGATGCTCCAGTTTTACTTGTACCTACTACATAGCCCCAATATATATAGCCTTGGTGCCTCTACATGCATTTTTCCTTTAATTAATCTTCCCGACAGCACTGGTCGGGGCTTGTTTTATTCTGTTCCTACCTCCTAAAAGAGAAAGGAATCAAACCTCAGAGAAGTTAAATAACTTGCCCAAGATAACAAAGCTAATTAGCAGTAGAATAAGAATTCAAATCCACACTTCCCATGCTCCCAAGGATCTGCCTTCCCACTTCGCCATGACTTCTCTACTGAATAAAAAAGGAATACAATGTCAGAGAAAGAGGAAAAGCTAAACACATCCACTATAAAAGTCACATACATACATGAGTCTATTGTTATAGAACCTGGGAGCACTTAGAAAGAAAATGAAAAGCCTTTCTCCAAGAGAATATATACATATATATTTTGCCCTAAAATAGCAGCAAGTTTATTTTTAAGTTTTGGGGGGCCATGGTGAAGAGGAGATGGAAAGCAAATAAAAATAAATATAATCTAGCTTCAGTACTCTTGCCTGGAAAATCCCATAGACAGAGGAGCCTGGTGGTCTACAGTCCATGAGGTCCTTAGGAGTCAGACACGACTGAGCGACTTCACTTTCACTTTTCACTTTCATGCATTGGAGAAGGAAATGGCAACCCACTCCAGTGTTTTTGCCTGGAGAATCCCAGAGACGGGGGAGCCTGGTGGGCTGCCCTCTATGGGGTTGCACAGAGTCGGACACGACTGAAGCAACTTAGCAGCGGCAGCAGCAGCCTCAGGAGAATCTTGGGGATGTCCATCAGATCAACTGGAAAAGTTGTAGAAAGCATTGCTGGGGTAAACAAAGCAAGCCGGGCACACGTGATCACACCTGTCTCAGAACAATATCTGCTCCTTCTTCTGAAGTTTATTTAGCTTGTCTCCTTGTCGTGAATGAACAAACATCCAACATTTGACAGTAATGCACATGACAAAACAGAAACCTCCTTGGACAGCAATCTTAGTATTTTATTTTTGGTTGCACTGGGTCTTCATTGCTGCTTGGAGGGCTTTCTCTAGTTGTGGCAAGCAGCAGCTGCTCTCTAGCTGTGGTTCATAGGCTTCTCCTTGTGGTAGCTTCTCTTGCGCAGTGCAGGCTCTAGGGCGAGTGTGCTTCATTAACTGTGGTTCCCAGGCTCTAAGCACGGCCTTAGGAGTTGTGGTGCACGAGTTTACTTGCCTTAAGGCGTGGGGATCATCCCAGACCAGGGATGGAACCCGTGTCCCCTGCATTGGCAGGTGGATTCTGAACCACTGAACCACTAGGGAAGCCTGAAGAGCAATCTTTACGTAATGATTCTGAGAATATTTAAACTGTAAACAGTTCCCTACCAGGTGAAGAAACATCCACACTGCGCAACACAGCTGACACAATTCTCCCTGGTCTGTCCCAGCTTTACCTCCTGCCCAGGTAGGGCCTGCTATTCCCAGCAGGCTATGTACCTCCATTCCTCCCCGCACATACTGTTCCCTCAGCTGAATTCCCCTCCCATTCATTGCTGGTATAACTGTGGTGGAACTTTCCCTGCTCCCTGTTGCAGACTTGGGCGTGCAGATTCCCTTGGTATACCCTATTACGTCTTGATTTCTCCCACGGGTAGAGTTCTTTGTTATTATGGCTGTCTGCCTCTTCCAACATTGCATCCAAGAAAGCTTTGAGATCCTAGAAGACAGAAATCAAGTCTTACACTCATTTTCTGTCTGTCCTGGGTCAGCCTGCTAACCCTCTAAAGGGCTTGGCCTATGGAAGAAATGCAGAAAATGTAGAGGTGAAATAGAGAACCACCATAAAAGTGTTTAGTTTTTAAATTTTAGACCACTGAAAACCTATTGCTTTCTTACCTACCTGATGGTAAAATTCATAATCTTTTAAGGACAATAATAAGACACTCCCTTGGCCCAAATTACTGAGCCTTGATAACAGCTATGTGGAGCTGTTCAGTTTGTTTTCTAAAATAGTTAAGATCAGTAAAATGGACTATCATTTTGTACGCAATTGGCTATTAACAACACTGGGTAACCAATAGGTACTTCCTTAGTGACTGACAGTAAATCCATGTGTTTGTACAAGTACTGAGTTTGAAAAAGTGTGATCAATACTTCCCAAATACTTTCGAAGCCAAGTGAAGCACTTAATCATCTCCGAGGACTCGAGGGTATGGTTACAGTCACGTACACGTGATGCTAGCTCTTTCAGCTCTCCCGCACCCCCTGGAGCTGGGGAGCACCCAGACACACCGTAATCCAAACAGCTAAGACGATTTCTAACAGTTACTGAGAGCTCACAAAGTGCCAGGCCCTGGGCTATCATGTAGAATTTAATCCCATAACCGTCCTATATGTCAGGTGCTATTTTATTTCATAACCAGGAATCGAGGCACAGAAAGGCTGAATAAAGTTGCCCCTTATTCAAAAAGTCACTAAACAACAAAGCCATGATTGGGACACAAGCAGTTTGAACCTATGGCAATCCATCCAACCACAACATTCAACTATTTTCTTCAGACATAAATTAGGGCACTGATTTAGGGAAATAATGAAGTGATTGAAAAAATAAAAAATAAAAAGATCAAGGACTACTACATCACCTTACTAGGCTACTGAAGTATCCAGAGAGAGAGAGAGAGAACAGACATTGATGAAGCACCACCCCCCAAATGAAATGATGAACAGCAAAGACCTCTGACCATGACCCGAGGCCTGAAACAGTAGTTTCATCAAATCTGAGCAGCCTCCATACAGCCAAGAAAGCCACTTATTTGCAAATGTCTTGGTCTTTACACACACGCACATACATGGCCATACACACTCTCTGAGAGTTTTTGCTACGTGCACTTCTCACTTTCCTGCATTGGAGAAGGCAATGGCAACCCACTCCAGTGTTCTTGCCTGGAGAATCCCAGGGACGGAGGAGCCTGGTGGGCTGCCGTCTATGGGGTCGCACAGAGTCGGATGCAACTGAAGCAACTTAGCAGCAGCAGCAGCAGAAACAGTCACAGTCTCAGACTTCTCTTAGGAAGAAGAGCAAACTGCACTGGCCATAGCAATATGGCTGATATATGATGTAGTAGGAGAGGGTTCTCTCTTGAGCCCAAGGCTTCTCAAAAGTAAATAGGAGTGTCCTTCTGCAATGTAAAATTAAGAAAAAGAAAATGCCATTTTGTTATTCATCTCTTCTTAGACACTTACTCTGAAGATACAAGCTGTACAAATTCAAAGTGTCGACAAGCTCCACAAGGTCAGGAATCATGAATGTTTTCTTCTTTATTGTAAATCAGGTGGACAGAGGCATAAACTAATGCTCCCAAGTGATTTCTGAACAAATGATCAAAAATAAATAAAGAAGTAAGTCCCTAACACCAAAGTCCCACCTGTGCACAGGTGCAAAGAAGGCCCACTGTCGGTGGTGACTTGCAGTTTTTCTTTAGGAATAAATATGAATTTGGCCACAGAGAGACTATATGAGACAGCAGGCTAGTCTAGTGGGCACTCTGCATCCTTATCACACCTCACTAAGTATGCTGGATTCATTCAGGGTCGGCAGGGGAAGTGGGCCATTAAAAGGTTTCAGCTATACTTTGCTGCACTTTATTGGTAGAATAATATTCTCCACTGTGTGCATCAATTTTGAGATTCTTAAAGAATGGCATGCCAATATCAAGAATCTAATATCCTCATAAGAAGCATTTTCTAGGCTGTTCCCCCTGGACTTCCCTCCCAGGCAGAAGTACACACACATACACACACACACACACACACACACACCATCGTCCATTTCTTTCTTTTCATCTTTAAAAAGAAATTCTTCAAATAACAAGTGAAGGCTACTTTTACCAACTTCAATGATAAGAACTGAAACTGAAGATAAAATGGCATTGATCACAGTTGTGTAGAGTTGGGTCATCTTATTAGACTGAGCTTAGATCATTAATGTGGAAGTGACAGGCAAATGGCCTTTCTGTACTCAAATCAGAGGCTCTGTGAGGTCTTCCACTGTGCTGGGTGCGTGCTAAGTCACTTCCGTTGTGTCTGAGTCTTTGTGATTCTATGGAACATAATCTGTCAGCCTCCTCTGTCCACTGGATTCTGCAAGCAAGAATACTGGAGTAGATGGCCATGCCCTCCCCCAGGGGATCTTTCCAACTCAGGGATCAAACCCACATCTCTTGTGTCTCCTGCATGGGCAGGCTAGTTCTTTATCACTATCGCCACCTGGGAAGCCCCTTCCACCGTAATGTTCACTTGCTAAATCGCTATCTTAAGGTTTCAGCCGAGAAAATCAGGCTGAATTTTGAAACAGGGTTTCTGTATGCTTTCCAGGCTTTGATATCTTCAGTTATCTGATACTGTAAGTGTGTGAGTTACACACACACACACACTATGAACATGCTGATTTCTTACTTCTTAAAATATTTAAACCACATTCCATATCCAGCAACTTATACATTTTGACCCGGGGCACTGGACTGGATTTGATGGTCAGTAAGGTTCTTTCTTGTTCTGAGTCTACAAAATTCTGCAGTTGAAGCAATCAGTTCCCCAGCTAACAGCAGCCCAGCTCCTTCCAACAGAGTTCTGACCACAGTTGGGAAAATACTGAGCTAGAAGATCTCTAGGCTCTTTCCCTCCCTGATAGTCACTCTGAGTCTTTGATTTCATGGGGCAAACCTGATACCAGGATGAAGCCATCTTTAAGAGGACACTGCATATGCAGGAGACCATGAGGGCAAACAAAGTCTTCCTTTAGCTCTCGGGGAGACATGTAAACACAGCCAGATTTCACAGCCCCTGACAAGATGGTCTGGTTACCTCAGGGACAGCCAGGAACCAGACCAAGTAGGTGTGTCACCCAGCAAGCAGCAAGAGGGTAGGGAGGCCATGCTGTGGATTAGACAGACCCTGGAAAGAAGCGCAGCCCCTGCTGGGGTAGGAAATAGCGGCCCTGCCTGTTGGCATTTGGGACTTGACTCCTCACCAGCTCCATGACTAAGGGTTGTTTCCTTATCTGTAAAACAGGCATCTCAACACCCTTCGGAACCTCTGGTGGTGAGGGCAAATGAGTTAATACATGCAAAGTACACTATTATTTTCTGGGACAAATTAATTGTTCACTAAATGTTAGTCCACATCATCATGATCAAAAATCTATCACATTTCTGTTACACCGACTCTATGTAAAGATGAACAATTAGTGCAATGCCTGACACAATAGGGGCCCAACAAATTACTGTTATTATTATTGCCATTAAATGACAATGAATCAGGAAGTGGAGAAGTACCTTTTCAATTATCTTTCTGTCCTGATCTCAGCAAAAGTAATGTCTCTACTTGCGGTGATCCCTGAACAAATATCTCTTTTAACTGAGAAGGTAGTCTCAGGTTCAGAGTAGACTGACTATATTGTTTCCTTTTTATTTTATTTAGTTGAAGGCTACCTTCTATTTAGGAGGGCTTCCTAGGTGGTGATCATGGTAAAGAACCTGGCTGCCAATGCAGGAGACAAGAGACATGGGTTCAATCCCTGGGTTGGGAAGATCCCCTGGAGGAGGGCATGGCAACCCACTCCAGAATACTGCCTGGAGAATCCCATGGACAGAGGAGCCTGGCGGGCTACAGTCCATAGGGTCGCAAAGAACTGGACATGAATGAAGCGACCTAGCACTCAGCAGCACTCAGCATTTCTATTTAGGATGGCGGCTTCCCTTGTGGCTCAGATAGTAAAGAATCTGCAATGCAGGGAACCCAGGTTTAATCACTGGGTCAGAAAGGTCCCCTGTAGAAGGGCAGAGCAACCCACTGCAGTACTTTCGCCTGGAAAATCCTATGGACAAGAGGAGCCTGGTGGGCTATAGTCTATGGGATCCCAAAGAGTGGGACAGGACTGAGCATTTAACACTTTCTATTCATGATGAGGTACTAGTTTGCCATTGATGATAAATGATATAATTTTCTTCAAAAATATTGAAGAAAAGCAGAATGAGCCAAAAGAAAATATGAAGTAAATAGCAATGAGGGTGAAGACCAGATATTCACACCAGATTTGTGAAGACCAGCATGAATGACTGACTGAAATTGGTGGTGGGGGGCCCTAGAAGGAGAGACCGAGGCCCCAAGTAGGAGGTGGTAAGGCGCAGGGCCCACGAAGACCCTGCCCCCAGCATCCCATGGTTTCTCTGCAGGAGCCTCAGAGTGACCAGAGTGACCCCTCAGATCCTGTGCATGAGGGGACTGCAAGGAATGACCATGGCTCCCTTGCAAGAGTAGAGACAGAATGACAAGGAAGAGACAAACCTCAGTCCCTACCTGGTGGTGGAGGCGAGAGCTAGAGTCCAGAAATCTCCAGGAACATAGGTCTTCCTGGAGAAGAAACTAGGTTGTAAACTCACTGGACACAGAATCCACCCTGCCTCTCTTTAGAATTCCTGTCACACATCTTAGGTACACCCTGTTTTATCCCAAAGGGGACCTAAGGCTGCCTGCGAGGAGGCCTACAGCACAGAAAACATGTAGTATTGCTTCACACGATAAAAGCGAGAAGAGGAGAAATGGCAGCATAGAATAACTTGAACGAAGGTTCACAGGCAGAGCTCTGGCTAAGAACTCATACACTCGCCCAGGCTGCACCACACATGGGGACGGAAACCACGTTCAGGTGCAGGGCCACGAGCCCACGAAAGGAGAGCCCGTCCTCAGATCACAGTCATTCCAGACACTGAGGCCAGACAGTTATTTACCCCATTGGTTCTCACATGGACGACCCTGCCTCAGGCAACGAGCAACATCCTGAGAGTAAACACAGTGGAGCTGGAATTATTTGGCAGCTTAGAGCAGAGCGGGTGTGGAGGACACGCAGAGTCTCTAGCAGGTGAGGGAAGGAAGGGGTTGTGGGAGGATGCCGGCAGCACCTCTCTCCCTGGAGGATGTGAGGGCCCGTCCATCCTGCACAGGCTGGTACAGTCCTACTCTGCACTGTGAGTCGGCTTCTGCCGCTCCTGGTTTCAAAGAATAGAAGTCCTCCTTGGGTTGGCCTCTTCTGGCTGTTGCAAGCAAGATGGCTTTCTTCGAGGGCCTGTGCTTACATGGATCACCACATGAATTAGAAAATGGAGAAATGTACCACAGAGAGGCTGAGTTAATGCACCCCGGCCCCTAACTTACAGGGCTTCAAACCCTGGCGATCTGACTTTCATTCTTACCCCACTCTGACCCCACAGAACGCCCTGCATGAGCGAGCTCAGCCAACTTTCGGCCTCACCAGGGGCAGCTCCTTCCAGGAACTGATCGTTTTTGGCCCCACCTACCATATGATCTCACCCTTCTCGACCTTCGATCCCACTTTTGTCTTGCATAGAATGCATTAAACTCTTTTCATCTTTTTAAACTTTTCTTTGTCCTCCAAGGCCCTAACAAAATGATGACCTCGTGATAATTCACCTTCCTTTCCCACCTCTACACACACACATACACACCAGCTCCTTAGGGCATCATCACTACCAACCATTCAACCCGACCCCCACTGCTTCTTGAGCATCTACTATGTGTCAGATCCTGCTCAGGACACTATAGTCCAAACATCAGGGCTGCTATCTCTGCAGAGCTTATATCCAGTGGCAGAGTTAGGAAGCGAGCATAAAAAATAAACAGCAAACAATTAATGATGAGTGACATAAAAAATTTTAAATGGTTAATGAAACAGAATGGATCACGTCTTTTTCTTGGGACCCTTTTAAATCAACTGTGATGCTCAACCAGTATTTGATGGAATGAGAGGCAATATCGAGGGCTTCTCAGGTGGCGCTAGTGGTAAAGGACCCGCCTCCCAATGCAGAAGACATAAGAGACACGGGTTCAATCCCTGGGTTGGGAAGATTCCCTGCAGGAGGGCATGACAATCCACTCCAGTATTCTTGCCTGGAGAATCCCATGGGCTACAGAGAATCCTTGTGGGCTACAGTCCATTAGGTCACATTTCAGACACAACTGAAATGACTTAGCATGCAGGCACGGGGCAATATCGACTGCTCACAATCTTTATCAGCCATTCTGGCCTTACGCCCTAGGGTACCTCGTTGTTTTAGGGAACCATTACATTTACCTGCCACCCCCCATCCCTGTGAACTTACAGAGAGCAGAAGCTCTGCATCCCTTAAATCTCCTGTAGCACCTAGTGTATAATTATCTGCATTTGTTATAAACTTTAAGCACAGAGACGCAGACTTGAAGGTTGAAGGTCATTACAAATCTCAGGATGTAAGAGCCAACTGGAAACTCAGTGGTGCTCTAATCCAGCGATTCTTCTAACTGTGTTTAGCAGAGACTAGGAAATTCCCAGATTCCCCAGAGGCTACTGACGGGGCTGTGGTGGGTGAGGGCAGCGTGGGTGGGTGGGGTTCTGGGATCCCCACATCTTCCTCTTCTCTGTTTAATCCACGGGAGCTCTGTTTTGTCCATTTTATACATAGCAGGGGTGAGAGTAAGGGTTTTTTTAAAATTAATTTATTTAATTGGAGGCTAATTACTTTACAATATTGTGGTGGTTTTTGCTATATCTTGACATGAATCAGCTATGGGTGTACAAGAGAGTAAGGTTTTATTCACAAAAATCTGCAGGAAATTCACAGAATCACAAGGGGGAAAATAGAAAATTATTTCTATTTGTATGCTCATTAGAGCATACAACAGACAGATGACTAGGCAGCCAGAGAGAACATATATGTGAACAGGTTAGATATTACATAGGACGCAACGGGTACACGCAGGAAGAGGAAACAGGAGGGTATCACAACAGTAATGCGTGTGCATTCAAGGGAGGCAGACGTCTTCCTAGCCCCACGATCCCCTCACTACAAGGCTTTCTTCTCTACAGCTCTCACCATTCATTCCTTCACTTATTCAATAATAACGTGTCGAGTAGTTCTATGTGCCAGTCTTTTTGCAGACATAAACACTAGTATTGAGGACCAAGTTAAGGTGGGACAGAAAGGAACGGGGAGGGAGGGGGAAGAAGGAAAGGAGGAAGCAAATGTGGATGGTATGGTAGCTGCAGGGTGAGTGGGGGTCCTGACATCTCCTGCCTCCCTCTCGTCCCCAGCACACAGACACCCATGGCTTATCCAAAGCAAACACCGAGTTACAGGGGAGGCGGGAGGGCGAGAAGGGAGAGAGCTCCCAAAATAAGATAGGACGAAAAGAAAGGAGAAATGGCAGCTTACTTGGATCTACTAGACTGTCTATTTTTAGTGGCCTAAAGACAATCCCCTCCATGACCCCGCTGGATTACAATGCAAACAGAATTAGCCTCCCGACCTTCTCTTCCAGGTCAGCTCATCACCAGGTCACTTCTGCAGCCACATCCCCTCAAACCCCATAGCCTCCTACAAGGACGACTTCTAACACATTTGAACTGAACGTGAGTGGATGGATTTATTTCAGCCATTTTCTGCCTTTCTAATTGTTTCTCCTGAAGAAGTTTGAAGACCAAGTTGGCTTTCCTAAGTACTCAGCTTTCACTGTTTATTGCTTTGGTTGTTTTGGCTGCCAGTTAAAATGCTACCCATTTTCAGAAATGAGGAAAATGCTTCTGGCAATTAGGAAGGATGCTTGCTTCTAATGGCATTTTAACATTCTAAATTATTAAAAATAGAGAAAAGGACCAAAAAATTCTGATATTGGCCAGTTCTCGGCTTCTCTGTGAATGTTTCAAGTGTTCCTTTTTTCATTAAGGAAACAGAGCACTTGAGCTTTTAACAAGCTGGCTGATATGGAATAACTGACTTGAAGTACAGGACCTTCTAGGTATGGCAAATCTTTTCTAATCCTATTCTATTTCACCCAGATTCTCAATAATAACTATATCTTTCTGCTCACCTAAAGCCAAAATTGCCTTGTTGTAATAGGACGATTTTAAAGTAAGACACAGTACACACCCTGCATGAAATTGCAGTCCTTCCCCAAACTGAAATTATGCGAATTGTAAAGCAATGTGGAAGAACATGTTGGAATTTTTCAACACGGTTCATTATGAAACAAAATCTTCACTCCAATTACGATGATGTAAAAATATTCTTGAGTACTGGAAAGGAGGAGAAAAATAAGGACAATTTATGAGTCAGAGTGGAGGAACCGTGGGTGGTTTTTCCCCTCTCTTCTTCCTCACTTCTTATATAATGTAAAAAAAAAAGATATTATCTGTCTTAGACATAAATTTGCAATTGTATAAAGTCTCATTAGGCAACTGGCAGCATCTCTCTTGCACAGAAGATAACATGAGGTGGCCACACCCAAAGGGAACCAGGAGCCTGATACTGAAATCCCTCCATCAATTTCCCGTAGAACCAAAAAAAAAAAAAAAAAAAAAATTCTGCCGAGAGATACCAAAAGAACCAGCCAATTTATTCCAAAATAGAAACAGGAAAATAGTTTATGATGCTAAATGACTGAATCATCAAAGTGTCCAATTAAATATTGATATCATCAATTTGGTTCTAAAGTACCCTTTGGTGTGGGAGGATGCAAGAAGGGAGTTCAACAAGTACCAAAAAGGTAGCACGATTGGATTATCCCTGGAGGCCCCCCTTCATTTCATCCAGTTCCTTCATCCAACACGCACCTACTGACCACCTAGGTGGATGTGGGGCTGTATTGGAGACTGGGAACAGAGGGGTGGACAAACTTAGACTCCACCCTTAATGAGCCCATGTCCTCCTCTAATGCTGGCTGCTCTTACCGCCAGCCTGAAGAGAATTACCCAGAAGACCTCTTGAGAGAACAGATGAGCCAGTAACAAGGAAATGTGCTGTGAGCAACACGTCAGGGGTCCTGAGTACATGTCCAGACTCTGAGGCTGTGTGACCACAGGCAAACCCCTTTGCTACTCTGTTTCCTCATCTAAGCAGGAGGTGAGTAAGCTGAATGTCTTAGGAAGCCTGCAGCTCCATTTATTCTATGAGGCAACACACTCATCTGTACTTAGGGTTTTCAGAGACCTCAAACTTAAGTACAAACAGAGACTTCAAACAATCATGTTTTATATATTTGAAAGTTGCCAAGAGAGTAGATCTTAAAAGTTCTCATCACAAGAACAAAATATGTAACTATGTGAAGCGATCCATGTTAACTGAGTGTGGTGATCATTTTGTGGTGTATCTATATATCAAATCATTATATGGTGCACCCTGGGCTAGGACAGCGTTATATTTCAATTATATCTCAGAAAAAGGGGGAGGGAGAACCCTAAACCAGAAACACTAGAACATGGAGAAAACATACGGCACTCTCGTGCCCATGAAAGCAAACACCTACCCAGTAGGGAAGAGAAGGAAGGAATTCAGGGAGTTAGTGATTGTAATATCCATGGAAAAGTTTTAGAGTATTGCAATCCTGAGTTCAAATCCTCTGCTTTGTGATTAAATGTGACTTGGAGTGAATGACTCAACTCTGTAACTCTGTCAGTTGCCTGATGTGAAAAGTGGTGTGTCAAATGCCTACCTCACTGGAGTGCTCTGAGCAGGAAACGGGGTGGTATACTCAAGGAAACTGGTGCCACTCTGGACACACAGAGGGAGCTCAATCAACTCTACCCCAAGTTAAAATGATGAGTTAACAAGAACAGAATATACTGGAAACTCCCACTAAGACTGATTCGTGTTCCCTTTTCTATTCCCAGCACCTGGCATAGGTCAGCCACAGAGAAGGTGCTGGGTGAATAAATAAATGTTAAGGCTGATTAACTCATACTGATTGGAAACTCTGATTGGCAATTATGTATATACGATTAATTAAAAATGAGAACACAGATCGGTTATTACTTTATAACTGCAGTTTGTTGGAGAGGGGGGAAGTATCTTTCAAAATGTGAGATAAAACGGTGCTGAAAAGGTCACAGACCCCGGGATGCACCAACAAAACCAACCTCCCACATGGCTTCTGAGATCAGCAGAGGCAGACGCCAAAGGCATGAGTCACGGCCCAGCAATGAGGCAACCGGGACCCGCTGGAAGCGTGTGCTGTCCCAGTAACCGTCCCGAATGAGCTCTTCACTCATTGAACACACAGTTCAAAAGGTCCTTTGAGTAACGCCATGGTGCCCTTTGGCAGAAGAGAGGCAAACAGAGCTGACACCAAGAGCAGAAAATGTGAGCACCCTTGCTCACGAGAAAGTGCTCCAAGTAGAAAATGAAAGGAGATGGATGCAGGGAAAACAGCAAGCCTGTTAACAATACCCTGATACACAGCACAGGACTGCTCCCATAAGCAAAGCACCAGCATAGCAACGAGGAACATGCCAGCCTGCATTCAGGTAGCTGCACAACACACACACACACACACACACACACACAGGCGTACATGAATCCACACACATGCATCACACATGTATCCACATGCACAAATACACACCTCAGGAAGTAGAAAGGATTCTAAAATGAGTCCACTTTGAATCACAGTGAACCAGCCTTTATGATCCGTTTATTATGATGAGCGAGGGCGAATGTAGTGGCTCCCTACTTACAGGGAGCCTGTAAGTAGGTCAGGCACCAATTGGTAGTCAACTCCACAGGCCCAGGAAGGTTTAATGAGCAGGAGACCAGACAAAGACAAAGATGGAAGGAGTGCCCCAAGTGCATGTCCCCAGGCACCACAATCTGGCAACGGGTCCCAGCTCACACCAGCTCTCTCACCGATGGGCCAGAACAAACTTCCCTAAACTCCTAAAATAGGATCAACAGTTCAGGCTGAGCCTCGGGCCCTGGCTCTGACAGCAGGAGCGCCCAAGCCGGAATTAAAAACCAACCTCAAATCAGCTGGAGGTCGGGAGTAGCAGGTACAGAAAAAGCGCACATCGTACAGAGCGGTCCGGAGGGGACAGCTGCGATAGCCCGGGCGGGGCGTAAATAAAACCCGCACTAAGCTTGTGTCCGCCAGAGCCTGTTCCCTTTGCCGGGATCCCTGTGCCATCATTCCCGTCCCACGTCCGGGCCAGCCACTGCGGCCGGCACCTGCACGGGAGCTGGCTGATGGAGAGGCCAGGCGCGTTAAATTCAGTGCCTACTCACTGCACCATCGCAGAGGTCACCGCGCAGGCGCTGGCCGCCTAGAGTCTTCCTTGAGAGGCGGGAGCCGGCCGCGACAGTCCATCTCCAAGGTACCTTCCCTCCTCGATCCCAGGGCACCTCCCACGGGGACTCCAGAGGCTGAAGGGCCGTGAGAGGGTGCGGCCCAGCTCTGTACTGGACAGTGGGGAGCGGCGACTGGCCCGGGCAGCCAGAGAGGCGGCCACTATCCCTGGCACCGCCGGCAGCCTTGTGAATAAACCACTGTGGCGAGACACACACCCACTGCTAATGAGTCCCACACAGACGCCAGCCAGGAAGGCCGGAGCAAGCAAAGACAGGGGCGGGGCAGGGCCACCGGGGGGGCCCACCTGGGCTCACAGGTGCGGCCAGCATGGCAGGGGAGACTGAAACATGTGTCCTCCCCTCCAAGGAAAAGCATCTTTGCCCCGCCCCACTCCTGGCCTAATTAAAAAGAAAATGGCAGCCAAAATTTTAGGCACATTTTTGAAAGGCAACTACTATCGTCTATTGCTCTTGTTTCATTGTTTTAAAGAGCGTTTTAACATAAAAAATGTAAAAAGGGACAGATTTTCCAGGCTAAAAAGACACTTGGCAATCTAATACTTGAACACTGAAGGAAAAGAAACCTGCATAAATTTGCTTTAGAACTTTGAATACCATGTAAATTCATCTCCCTACCCCCCCCCCACCCCGACACTATTTTCTTTGTAGATTTGTTAAGTAGTAAGGAGAGCAAGGAGAAGGCAATGGCACCCCACTCCAGTACTCCTGCCTGGAAAATTCCATGGACTGAGGAGCCTGGTGGGCTGCAGTCCATGGGGTCACTAAGAGTCAGACACGACTGAGCAACTTCACTTTCACTTTTCACTTTCATGCATTGGAGAAGGAAATGGCAACCCAGTCTAGTGTTCTTGCCTGGAGAATCCCAGGGACAGGGGAGCCAGGGGGCTGCCGTCTATGGGGTCGCAGAGTCGGACACAACTGAAGCGACTTAGCAGCAGCAGCAGGAGAGCAAGCTCTGGAGCAAGTTGTCTGGATCTGAATTCAACCCCTGCTAGTTACTACTAACTGGACAACCTCAGACAAGCTGCCTTATCCTCTGTACCCCTCCATCTCTTCATCTCTAAAGTGGAAATAAAAATGGAACCTCTCTCATAGGGTTCCTGTATAGATGAAATAAGTTCATTCATGGAAGGCATTTAGCATATTGCAAGCCCTAGATGAACCTTACCTACTACTTTGATCGTTATCAGCATCATTAGTATGATCTATGTTCAGGAGTCAAACTGAACTCGGAGTTTAAATGTTTGGGTTATAATAGTCCATTCTTTGTGTATAATCACAGTTATGGAAAATCCAATAATATAGAGGTATGCAGACCAAAATAGAAACAACTCAATGCAATTTCACAAGAAATCAAAGCTCCCAGAACTTCTCTAGCCTTTTCTCCCACCCTCTCTCCCAAGGATCTAGAAGGGAGAAGACTGAGGATGTCCAGGTACCTTTAATTTAAATATGTATATGTATTTAAAATATTGTATTAAATATTGCTCACATTGATCACTGCATTTGGAGCAAACTTTAGACCCTGCTGAGTGACCCACTCACTTCATCCTGGCCCTGGTCTTGGCTGGGAGGTACTGGGCAAGTCACATTAATTATAGGAACAAAGGATATTATTAAAATGCAGATTCTCCTCCAGTAAGTGTGGGGAGAGGACTGAGACCTCCTGAGGCTGCTGAGCTTGGGACATGGGGAAGAGGAAGTAAACACCTGAGCTTCATTTCCGTGTGTCTCTTCGATGCCATGGTTATTTTCAGACAACCTGGAAATTCTTGCATTATTCATAGGAACCGCTGTTGTAAAATCTGAAGCTAAGTCCTCGGACCCAGAGGCAGGGAACACTCATTGTTTTGTTCTAAATCAAACAAACAGAATAAAGCAAATACACACTGACTCCCAGTGACTGCCCTTTGGGGCGTTCATTTAAGTTTCTCTTCCCCTGGTTCCTCTGCCTGGATGTGGAAGCAGGGACAGGAATGTCACAGAGGACAGGACAGGGCTGTGCATCAGTTAGCACTGCAAAAACACCAAGGCTCCAAAGGGATTAAGTTGTGATAAGCATAATAAAACAGCGCTTGTTCAACATACCCACATTAACTGTCTTTCAATGCCCTGCAGTAAAACTCCAGGGAGGGACAGGAATACAGCTGGTTTGGACTTAGTAACCTGGGGTTCAGGAAAGCCTGGCATGCTGCAGTCCCTGGGGTCGCAGACATGACTGAGTGCTGAATGAACAACAACCTGGGTTCAGAGGACCGTCCCCTCACATGTTAGCCCTGTGACCTCGGGCATGTGACTTAACCTCTCTGAACCTTCTTTTTTATTTGGAAAGTGACCCTAACAGTGTCTACCTTACAGGATTGTTGCAGTGAGATAATTCATATAGATTTATGCATGATACATGAAGAATAACATTACCTTTCCTGAAGTCCAAAAAAAGCACCCAAGCACATAAACATTAGTAAGACGCTCCCATGGACATACCCTTGTGATTTTCACCTCTGTTTCCAAGCCCAAGCCTTCCTCAGAGTGTGTGTGTTCCAAATAATATTCTTCCTAACTGTTATACAAAATAATGCAGAACTTATTGTGGTGATATTAAAGTGTCTTCCATCCTGGGGTGGAAGAAACGGTTAATATTCTTTATTAAAATGCTGATGCCTGGGAATATCCCTTCAAAAGGAAGAAAGCACCCCTAACCACACACGCACACGCTTACCATTCTCCTCCCTCACATCTCACACCCTCGAGCACAGAGCACTGTGTCCTACACATGGTGGATCCTGGCAAACATGAGCAGACTGACTCGACAGAAGGATAAGCTTGCCTGCCTGGTGATCTGCTCCTCTCTCCACCATTTGGGGGTGTGTACTGCCAGACTGGTCTGCCAGCCTGACTTGACTAAAGGGATGGAGGGAGAGAGGACTGGAAGAAATGGCTGTCAGCCATGCCTTCAGTTTTCACCAAGGTCTGGAACAGAATATCAGACAAGCTTGCTTGTCTCTGAATGAGACATAACAACTCAGGACGGGGATTATAAGAATCCACATGTGACAGTGGCCACTCAGACAACACTGTCCAAAAGCCCTCACCCGCTCTCCATGTCGGGGGAGGGGGACTCTTCATCAAATCCTACTTATGGGACCATCTGTGTCCCTGCCCATGTAAACAAGCCCCTCAGCTCTCATTCAAGCGTGGCTGCAAATTTCCCTCTTCTGGACACTTGCTCCAGGCTGTGGGCCACTGCAAAGAACCTTTCTTCCTTCAGGGATTTCTGTGTCTAAACAGGATTTATGATGATCCTTTGGCAAGGATCTTTGAATCACTGGCTTTCACAGTATAGCCAAAAGGGTATTTCAGGAGAATCTACCTCTAACAAGAAATATAGCCCTACAGATCTATCTCTTTTGATGGAACAGGCACAGCCGTATCCTCCCATGATACTGTCCCTGGACAAAGTGCTACTGAAAAGCCAGTGAAACCACATGGCATCGAATGGAACAGCTCTGTCCCAAATAGCTGTGTGACCCCGGGGCAGCCACTGAACTTCTCTGAACAAGCAATCTTGTCTATAAAATGGAAATGGTTAGGTCTTCTTCACAGAGCTGTCACCAAGGTTAAATTGTGGCAGTGAGATCATTCATAAACACATACTTTAATATGACACGTGAACAATAACATTATCTTTCCCAAAGTCCAAAAAAAAAGCACCCAAGAAGTTGAACATGAATAAGAAACTCCCTGGATATACACATATTTGTCATTTTCTCCTGGTGTAATTGAGCACTTGGTTTACCCCACACCTAGTTCATGGTGGGGGCGGGGAGGGAGCTTTGAATGTGTGTATGTGTGTGTGCTCAGTTCTGACCCTATGAGACCCTACGGACTGTAGCCCACAAGGTACTTCTGTCCATGGGATTTTCCAGGCAAGAATATTGGACTGGGTTGCTATTTCCTCCTCCCCAGGATCTTCCTGACCCAGGGATTGAACCCTGCATCTCCTGCATTGGCAGGTGGATTCTTTACCACTGAGTCACCAGGGCAGCAGTACCTAATATTTTCCGTAAAGGAGGTATGCCAAGAAAGAAGGGGCATTGACTGACTGCCTAGAGCTCTGCCTTTGAGAAAGGCTGTGAGTCTCAGGTCCTCAGCAGGATGAGATTAGTGCTCCTGTGCCTCCGAGCTTTTGCCAACAAGATGCCTTCCCCTGGAGGTGCAGTAAATTGTCTTTCAGATAGAGGAGCACAAATTCTGCCTCACCACTCCAGCACTTATTAAGCTCAAATTTCGTTTGTACCAATTCTAGACAATTTTCTTTGATTTATCTCCTACAAACCCCTCTTCCAACTCCTGCACCCCAGCTTGAAAGGCGTGGCTGTCTTCACTTGTTCTTTTCTCTTTTTACAGGGTGATGCAAACAGACCGAAAAAGAGAACTGTCCTTCTCTGGGGCTCACTGAGCTGTTTTTCCACCTGCAGAAGCCATCAATAACCTCCGTCAGTGGCTCACAGCCTGGGAAAATGAAGGATGGGTGGAGAAATAAGAAAGGGAGATGACTAGCTCCCTGTGATCCAGCTCATTCTGGGAGAGCGTGGTATTTCTAATCCTGCAGACATTTGGGAAGAGAAGTCTGGTCAACCCTGTTTCTTAAGGGGCAACTAAGCCTCAAGAGAGTCTAATCAATCTCCAACAGGCATCTAAGGGGTATCAGGGGCATAAATGTGATGCAGACCTGCCTGACTGCACATTCCATGCACTTTCCATAATTCCAGGTTATTTCTAAGTGGAAAAAAATATCCCCAAGGTTCTTATTCCTCAGCAAACACCCTATGCAAAGGTCATGATGAAGCCAAGACACCAGCAGGTGTAACTTCTGACTCTACCATCCCAATATATGAAAACCTGAAAATCACTTAATCTCTTTAAATGTCAGTTTAAGAAAAAATGTGTATAAGCACTTTTGTTGATGGTTACACAGGGGTAAAATGAGGTGATGGGGCAAAGAGCCTGGCATGATATAGAAGCTCATTACATGTGTGTACTTTCTTCCTTGGCTCCAGAAGAAAATATTTGTTACCATAAGGTGCCTGTGGCAGAAACGTGAAAATTTAATGTAAAAAGGATAATTAATAACAATGAAACTGAAGCTATCGCATAGGCTAATTATACACATGGTACTCGAATGCAGAAACACAATGCCAGCAGAGAAAAGAAAGGAAAAATAAAATTAGCAAATGCTCCATCTCACGCCCAACATATCCTAACACGTTTCTCACAGTCAAGACAATGAAAAAGTGAATTATGAGGTACCATAAAAGGAACTGTACAGGTTTTTGCAATCAACACAGTATGCTTAAAGGGGGAAATCCTTTTAAATATTAAGTCATTGCACAGCTATAAAACTCAGCAATATCAAGTTTCCCAAGCATTTGATGGGATCGATTGATAAAACGGCTTTAACATTATATCATTCACTATTCTGTTCATCTTCAAGACTTTGCAGCATCTTACCTCTTCGTATCAAGGATAAAGCCGACTCTTTCCAAATATTTTCGCTTCAATTCATGTTAGCCAGAAATGCATCTGTACGTTCTCTGTGTGCTTAACACCCACATTCACACCATTCACAGACATGGAAACACAGAGACATTTAGTTCAAGTGCTTCTGAAGCAGAAGGCGGCAATTATGTTGATCCTCTGATTCTCGGACTATGATCACTGGCTTGAGAAAACCCCACCCCTCCCCCAGGAGATACATCATCACTGAAGGCAAAATCATGGCATCGTCTGTTCATTCTTCTGGAAATCTCGTCCATATCTATATCTAGATATAAATACAGATATATATTCTGACAAAATATAAAAGTCAAAGAAACGTCCCCAACACTGAGAGTGAAATCAAGAGAGCTAAATTGTGTGATGGTGTTTGTCTACAAGACCTTGCAGTTTCTTGCCCTCACTCTGCTGTTTCCATGTGTAGAAAAACAATTCACAGATCCCTACTAGGGAGTAAATACACATGTATTTATTGAGCTCAAAACCTCTGCCTTCTGCTTGAGACATGTGATACATTAGCATTCCTGATGGGAACAGGAGCATTTATGATAGCAGTGGGACAGAATGTGAAAGAAAGTGAAAGTGAAGTCACTCAGTTGTGTCCAACTCTTTGTGACTCCATGGACTGTAGCCTACCAGGCTCCTCTGTCCATGGAATTTTCCAGGCAAGACTACTGGAGTGGGTTGCCATTTCCTTCTCCAGGGGATCATCCCAACCCAGGGATCGAACCTGGGTCTCCCACACTGCAGGCAGACACTTAACCATCTGAGCCATCAGGGACAGAATATCTTTAGTATTAGCATCAGCAACAACACTGTCCCTTAGTATCCAAGGGGGATTGATTCCCCTGGCCTGCTGCTGCTGCTGCTAAGTCACTTCAGTCGTGTCGAACTCTGCGACCCCATAGACGGCAGCCCACCAGGCTCCCCTGTCCCTGGGATTCTCCAGGCAAGAACACTGGAGTGGGTTGCCATTTCCTTCTCCAGCGCATGAAAGTGAAAAGTGAAAGTGAAGTCGCTCAGTCGTGTCCTACTCTTAGCGACCCCATGGACTGCAATCTACCAGGCTCCTCCGTCCATGGGATTTTCCAGGCAAGAGTACTGGAGTGGGGTGCCATCGCCTTCTCCGTCCCCTGGCCTACAGATACCAAAATCCGTGGATACTCCAGTTCCTTACATAAAATGGTGCAATCTTGACATATAATCTACATACATCCTTCTATATACTTCAAATCATCTCTAGATTATTTATAATAATATAATGTAAATGCTATGTAAATAGTGGCTGGCATGCAGCAAATTCAAGTTTTGCTTTTTGGAAGTTTCTGGAATTTTCCTCCAAGTATTTTTGATCTGCAGTTGTTTGAATCCATGGATGCAGAACCTGTGGATACAGAGGGCTAACTGTATTTCATATTATACTATGACTGTAATAAGGCATTGAGAGTCCCCAAAGGAAACCATGGACTCTCCGATTAAAATACAATTTAAAAAATGCCCTGTCACACTGTAAGAAACAGATATTTTCTTCTAGAACTTCCCAGAAACTTTATAGGATGGTGTTATCAGTCTGAAAACGTACAGAATTCTAGTCTAATAATCATTTTGATGAACAGCCCATCAGGCATTTATCAGGTGCTGCTTCCTCTAGGACTTTGCACTGGTGATCATGAGGCAGGTAACAGCAGATGCTTCCATGATGGGATCCAGAAATCAGTCACTCAGAAGAGTTCAGAGCCTCTTAGCACAGGGCAGAAACTGAAGGAATAAAGCCAAACTAACATTTGGGAAATCTGTGGCAGCTGACTGCCTGACCTCAAACAATGTGTTATTCAGCCATTTTTTGTCTCCAAGCTGAACAAGTTTCAAAACGAACACCCACATGTGTGTTAAAAGTGACATTACTCCAGCCCAATATGCCTACATTATTCCTAAACTAGGCGTGGTCTGAGTCATGCAAAGTTACAAAAGTAGGCCACTGCATGAATTCTGACAGAGCCTTTCACTTGCAGAGGGATGGTAACGTCATTCAGGTAGACACTCCAACTGAGCATGATTTATTTACTAGTTGCTGGGGGTACCGAGGCGTATACAATAGGTCTCTTCACTGTCTGCACAAAGTCTACAGTCTATTAATAATTAGTGATCATTAATAGATAACCAGGAGGAAAGAACTGCTGCTGTAGGAACAGTTGGTCAGGAATAGCCTCCCCAACATATTTATTAAAGACGAGGAAGACTTGAAGGACGAGAAGAGTTAACCGTGGTAGTGGTGGGGAGAAGAGTATTTTTAAGTATGGTAATTTTTTGAACTACCATTTTTTTTTAGTCCTCCCCAAGATGTTTTCTGAAAAGTAATTGTACATGCTTTTACTTTGTGTTATGAAATGTATCTTACTCTGTGTATGCATGCGTGTCTTCCCCAATCGGCATTCAGCTCCAAGTCTTCCAGACTCGGCGATTACATTCTGACGCTTAAACTCCTTTGTGCATGGTCTGAAAGTGGAAAGCCTTTCACAGCCTGGCATCTCTCACCTTTCTTGATTCAGCTGAGTCCTGTGCCCTGCAGAGTGCGTGGTCCCGTCACACCAGATCACCTCCATCCCTTCAGCCTTCCAGGTGTGTTTATGCTTCTGTCATCTGCACAACACGCACTCCTGAAGGGCCTGAAACAACCTTTCCCTTTTCCGCAGGGCAAATTATGTCTCAGTCTTTAAAACCCACCTCTTTTCTCCAGCTTTCGCTGCCCGACTCATCAAGTGGAATTAATTTATCAATCTCCTGTAAACCTCTCTTTCCTTTGTGTAATTCTTGACTCACATTGCATTATGATTATCAATTCATTTCTTAGGTTTTATTTATTGATATTTTTGTAATTACCAAATAATGCGTGCCTGTGAAGTCACTTTAGTCATGTCCAACTCTTGGCAACACTCTGGACTGTAGCCCGCCAGGTTCCTCTGTCCATGGAATTCTCCAGGCAAGAATACTGGAGTGGGTTGCCATTGCCTTCTCCAGGGGATCAACCCGTGGGTTCGATCCCTGGGGATCAACCCGGGGACTGAACCTGAGTTTCTTATGTCTCCTGCATTGGCAAGGTTCATTACCACTAGCACCACCTGGGAAACCCACCAGAGAATGCATATTTAGTGTCAAAATTTTGAGAAATAAAATGTATAAATGAGAAAATAAATATTTCCTTCCACTATCCCCCCCTTATTAAACACAAGTGAAAGCTTTCTTCTACTGCACCTGACCTCAGCACTTCTAAAGATTCTTCAGGAACTCTGCTATTAAAGGTAACTGCTATTGCCAGTTAGGATGTTCAACAAACTATGTAACCATTCAACATCCTACTCGTGGACTATTTGGTAGTTTTAATTTTTTCTTATTATAAATAACAAGGCAGCAAACAATTGTGCATTAATCTCTGTCTATATACCTGTGTATTCTATTAGAAGAAATGCTTACAAGTAACATTACTGGTACAAAAGAGGTTCTATTTTAAAGCTCTATGTACACACTGTGGATTATTCTCCAGAAAAGATGTTTCAATTAACACACCACAAGTAGGGTGGAAATGCCCATTACACTCCCCTGTCCCTTCTTGGTAGCAACTGCTCCACCCATATATATTTTTTAAAAGGTGCAAATGCAATGTTGCTTGAGTTTCTCTTTCTTTAAATAGCAAACACAGTTGAATTTTTCATGTGAGAGTTTGTGTGTATGTGTGTGTACCATCACACGTACAATTCTGGGAGTTGTATGATTAGGGGTGATGGTATTTTTTTCTTATCCCTTTGCAAGAGTTCTTCATTCAAATATTAAAATACTTCTTTAGATCATATCAATTTTGAGTATTTCCCAGATTTGCTCTTGGGTCAAAATTTTGCTTGTGATATCTTTGATGTACAAAAGTTGGCAGTTTAACCTGTCCATTCTTTACCCTGTGATTTTTTCCTTTACGATTGTTTCTTCACATGCCTTGCTCCCTGATGTACCATGACCTCCATTAGGACAAGTGTCCTACTTTATGCATCTTTTTGTCTCCAGCATTTTATGGAATGACAGAGTCCAGGACATAATCAACCCATAAATCATTGCCAGATAGAATTGTATTTTCTTAGTAAAACTCGTCCCTCAAATGATTTGCTATTATGTAGGAAAGTGCACATGTTTACAATTTATATATACTGAGTATATTTCGTATTGAATATACATTTATAATTTATACTGAATATATATCATATTGGATAATACTGCACATATATGCACCTCTCTATATTCACTTCTCTATTATTTCTCTTAAATACTTAAAATTGGTATGAAAATTTAATGGCATTGCAAGGATGAGCACTCAGTGTAACGGTAGTGCTAGGATGGGTCACACAAGATAGGGAGGGTGAGTGTCCGCTATCGACTGCAATATAATAGAGCCGATCTAAATTGTGGATGACTTTGTCTATCGGAGTAGACTGGTGTTTGCCAGATAAAACCCCAGAACGTCCCCAAAGGGAGCCTGGGCATGTATTTTGGATTCTCTAAATCACACAATCTTATCACTCAAATATCTTCACCCTGAATATATTCGTAAATAAAACCTAAAATCAATTCGTGTTGAAAACGTAGATGTGACTTGTAGTGTGAATACAAAATAAGTTCAAATAAATGTCACAGAAAGCCTACATAGCATTCCCGAGAGTGAGGGGAGCAAAGGAGATGGTGGTGCTGGTGACCCACTCTGGTCCACGCACCACACCCAGGGCTTCCTCAGTGCTGCTGCTCATTTCAGTCTGAGTTCAGCTCCCAGACTCTCCCCTTCCCTTCCCACCTGGGCAACATTCCACTCAGAGGCTGTGGACAGGAGGTCCCCACCCCCTGCAGGAAACCACAGGGCTGCTTGTCCACCCACATCCTTTTCAGGAAGGTTCAGCTTCCTGGGCTGTGCCAGCTTACATGCCTCCCAGTGGCATCCAGACATCTGGCCAGGTTCCCAGCTGCACTGAGCTCTGGGTGACAGCTAGGAAACTCACCCTTTAGTAGGTAATAGCTATGTAGACAGGAATAGGCAGGAACGCGGACCTCTCCCAGTGTGCTCTGCTGCCAGTAGGATGGTGTAGACCAGTGAGCCCCTCATCATAAAAGGGGGAACAGCTAGAAACAAGTCCCAGGCAGTGTCTGAGCAGAGGTGAGGAGCATGCAGACTGCAGCACTGGACAGTCACAGAGCCACACTGGTTTCCCCTTTGCCCCAACATCCACATCCAAAACCCGAGTTTTTCCTTGTGTGCATCCATGCCAGTTGCTCCGTCATGTCCGACTCTTTCAGACCCCATGAACTGCAACCTGCTTGGCTCCCTGTCCGTGGAATTCTCCAGGCAAGAATACTGGAGTGGATAGCCATCCTCTTTTCCAGGGGATCTTCCAGACCCAGGGATCGAACTAGATCTTCTGTACTGCAGTCGGATTCTTTACTGCCTGAGCCACAAGACAAGCCGCCTTCTTTTTCTTGCCTCAATCCAAATGTGAAATAAAAAGTCCAGATTCAACTAAATTCCAGGAAAAACAGGCCCTCTGGGAGGAAAGAACCATTTGATAATAAACTTCTAGCATCACCTTCTTATAACCATTTATTTAGTCAATCATTTATCCATCCATTCATTCAAAACTTAAGCACCCAATTAAAAGCAGGCTGTACAGGGGATATTAGAATGGATTTTGGCACTAGGGAGGTCTGAATTTAGTCAAGAGTCAACCATGTCGGCTTGAAGGTTTGGGCAGGCCCCTTAACTGCTGTAAACCTCCTCTTCCCTGCCACACAGGGTAGGAGCACTGCAGGGGGGTCAAATGAGAGGGCACACAAGGGCACATGTAGTAAGCATGGCCCAGACGACTGCTCCCTAAACAGGAGGTACTTTTTAAAATTTTTTTCTTTTTACATTTTTTTGGCCGCATCATGAGGCATGTGGGATCTTAGTTCCCCAGGGATCAAATCTGTACCCCCCGCCTTGGAAGTCTTAACCACTGGAGTGCTAGAGAAGTCCCTAGAAGATCCTCTTTTAACAGGAAAGAACACCATACATGTGTTTTGAACGTATCTCTCATGAGCACTGCTCCAAATGACTTGATCCTTAAAAACAGGTCCCTGAGAGCTTACTGTTTCTATTTTGACAAGTAAGACACCAAAGCCTCTGAACTTTGAGGATCCACTTGAATCACCCAGCAGCAACTTCTCATAATTGGAGTTTGGGTCCAGGTTTGTCTCACTGCCAAGCCTGTGCTCTTTCCAAGGTACCTGGCTTCGTGGTTCAAATCTTGGCATCGAGATGCAGAAAGAGAGAGAGGACATAGGGACCAATCGTGACCAATGATCATGCCCAACATGGTGTGTCTGACACTGAGCCCGAGCATCACAGTGGCACCAGCTGATCTTACAGGCCAGGCCAGGGGTCACTCTAGGTCCTGACTCATTTGATAAGTTGGGCCTTAAAAGCTGAGTCGTTGGCATCACCAACTCAATGAACATGAGTTTGAGCAAGCTCTGGGAGTTGGAGATGGACAGGGACGCCTGGTGTACTGTAGTCCTTGGGGTCACAAAGAGTCGGACACGACTGAGGGACTGAACTGAATGGAACTGAAAAGCTGAGACGGGTATGTCTAAATGGTAAGAATGGTAAAGGCTGGCTAATGGTGAAAGACATCCCAGGACAATGGAAAATCCAGGACAATGGAAATCCCACACCTTTCCCACACAAGCCATAATGGCAACTGAATTGTAGCTGAGGCAGGCTTCTCTTCATACAAAGATTCCCATAAATCAATGGCAAGGCGATTACAGAACTGGAATATCAACACCCTCAGCCCCCTTAGGCACTGGGTGCCAGTGGTCACTAGCATCATGGAAAGAAATTACAGACTCTGTGTGCCTCCGGGGGGGTTTCACACCTAGAAAGTAGTCTTAGCAATGAACAAAATAAACACAAAAATTGAATCTGGGTGTGATTAAGATTCATCCAAGATCCAGTTTTCAGAAGATTAAGAGGACAGAGCCAAACTCCAGAGCAATGGTTCTCAACTGGTAGCAGTTTTAGCCCCAAGGGACACTGAGCAGTATCTAGAGACATCTTTGGTTGTCACAACTGGCAAGGGGCTGCTGTGGGCATCTAATGAGTAGAGGGAAGCTGCTAAACATCCTAGGATGCACAGGACAACACCCCCAAGAAAAAAATTATCCTTCTCCACATATCAATAATGCTGAGGCTGAGAAACCCTGTATCATAGGATAAATGATTCCATTTCTTCAGTGACAGGGAATGATGGAAGCACCTACAGACGGAAGTAAATGGAGAAGGACTATCTAAAGATAAAACAAGGAAAACAGGCAAAACTAAATTGCAGTGTCTGGAGATGAGATGGCGATCACCATACAAGTCAGAAAAGCAGTCACACTTCTGCAGAGGGACTGCCAGGTAAGTTTCTCCCTCCCCCTGGGGAGTGATGGTTTAGAGGTCCTCTCTTTGGACAGTACACTCAGCTGCACAGCTGTCTTTGTGTTTTCTCTATTATAGCTAACAGGAACAGAGTTTAAAATTATATTAACAACAAAATTAAAAAGCTTTTCTTTTCTCACTTTGGCTAGGAGTTAATTGGCTTATAGCTACAGAATTTTTTTTTAAAGCATCACTTATTCATCCAAGTGCATAATTTCTTTCTCCATGTTTCCCACAGGTACTTAAAACCTTGTTTCTAACCTTGCCCACCCCTGTTGCTTATTTCTAGAGAACACCAAAGTCACACAGCGGGCTGAAGCAGCAAGTAGAATAATCAAGCATGGGTGCCCTGAGGTCCGGAGAAGGCAATGGCACCCCACTCCAGTACTCTTGCCTGGAAAACCCCATGGATGGAGGAGCCTGGAAGGCTGCAGTCCATGGGGTCGCTGAGGGTCAGACATGACTGAGTGACTTCACTTTGACTTTTCACTTTCATGCGCTAGAGAAGGAAATGGCAACCCACTCCAGTGTTCTTGCCTGGAGAATCCCAGGGACGGGGGAGCGTGGTAGGCTGCCGTCTATGGGGTCGCACAGAGTCGGACACGACTGAAGTGACTCAACAGCAGCAGCCCTGAGGTCAGATAACCCAAACTGTCACTCCATTCCACCATAGTTTACCCAAGCTCTCTGACTTGGGTCCCTTCTCTGTAAAACAAGGTAAGTAACTCTACCTTCCTCATGGAGTTGTTGGGAGCATCAGAAGAAGGATTTTGTTCAAGATAATAAGCATAATTACCATAAACAATATTATCGTAGACAAAATAACTTACAGTATATAACTAGATTCTGAAAATATTTAGCTCTTTAAAAACTGAGCCTTGATTAATCATATACATGTCTATTCAGCGAGTGCTGAACATGTGCTGAAACCCTCTGAGGCTGAGGACACAGACAGGTCCAGTCTCTGCCCTTCATCTTTCATAGGAAGACCTGAGATTCCATTGCTGCAAAGATTCACTCAGTTCTGTTTTATTACTGAAACTCACCACTTTTAGGTCCTACAATTACTTCCAATTTAAAATGAGGGAAGAAAAGGTCAGAAAACTGCAATGCATATCCATGGTTACAGGTCTTCTAACATTCTTTGGGCACTTGCTGATTACCGGGCCCTCAGCAAAGCCCTTTTCACTTGCTGCCTGAGTTAATGCTCAGAATCGCCATGTGAAAGAAAGGAACTCTCATTATATCTTTTTCAGATATGAAAAAGTAAGGCTGCCAGATAATCTTGAGTGTTCCCAAAAGCTGCACAGCTGGTACATGTGAATACCCAGATTCAGCTGAACCAGCTTCAACTTAGGAGCCCGTCTTTTAATATCAAACCCAGTGGGTCTTGTCAGACTAGCTGGGGGCTACTTTTAAAAGATCAAACTATTCCCTTCTTGGTAGGACCATTCTCTGTTTTAAAGGCATCACGTCATTTGCCTAGACATTGATTCTAAAATCTCTTCTGCATCTTTAAGTCTGTGAGCTTCTCTAAAAGAAACTGTGTTCTGAAGGAAAGCCCTGTCTCATGCTTTACAAAAATCACATAGGTGAACACTTTTCATAAACGAAGCATGCAGCTAGTGCAAGGAGCCTGGGAACCCACACTCTAGACCGGTGGTTCTCAAACCTTATGAATCTTCAGAATGCACCCCACCCCACACGTATTCCTGACTCAGAAAGTCCCCAAGTGGATCATCCTAAATGCATTTCTAATACCACCCCAGTGATATGGATGCTGCACATTTTCTTTAATTTTATTTTTTTAAATTTTTGAGCCGCACTGTGCAGTATATGGGATCTTAGTTCCCCAACCAGGGATCGAGCCCATGCCTCTTGCAGTGGAGGAGTAGTCTTAACCACAAGATCACCAAGGAAGTCCCCCAGGGAGCACATTTTGAAAGTCAAGTCTTAGACTCATTCCTGCTGGTGTGGGAATACTAGAATGCTTATTCTCCCTTTCTGAGTATCCATGTGCCTCTGTCAAGATAGCCTTTAGAAGTAAAGAATGAGATAGTGGGGGTGGGTGCTTTCTGAAAATGGACAAGCGCTAATGCAGGTCTTCTCAAATTTTCCAAAGCTTCACCATCATCTGGAGACTTATTAAAAATAGAGCTTCTCAGAGCCTACACCCCATCCAGCCACACAAGGCCTGGCTTAGAGCCCTAGAAGCTTCTTTTGAAACAAGGTCCCCAGAAACGTAGAAGGAGAGGGTGTGTAAACTCTTGTAAAATAGACAAGTCCCAGGGCTTTTAAGGAAATAGGTCCTAAGACTTTTCACTCTGAAGGCCAGGGTTTGGCCTCGATATTGGGCATCCCACAGAACTATATGCTCTTAGATATTCCATGACAGAGAGAAAGAGAAAGTCCATTTAATTTGTGTGTGTGTGTGTGTGTGAAAACTTCTAAGTCAAATATTTGACTTTAGGACCTTCAGAGTGAATTTTGAATGAGAAAAATATGGTATCATTTGAGATGAAAGGAAGCTCTAGACCAGCACACTCTGGAATCTTTTGACTGAGAGCAGGCTTCAGAGTTAGGTGTGAATTGGAAATGTCCTGGAAGATAGGTATGGGGTGATCAGAGCTATTACATTTTGCACCTGACACAGGATCGCTTCCTCCAACAATGACAGCGGTGCAGCCCAAGCAATTTCAACATGTTAATCACTTTCCCTTTCTTTCAGAATCCAGGGAATTTAGTGTAATTCTTCATACCTTCCCTTAGGAATTACGAAGTGTCAGCTACCATAGAGACTCTGCAAGTGGCTTTGTATAAGAAATGTTTGCAGCAATTCAGAGGACTGTGTAATTGAGTTAACAAGTTGCAAGAAATACGTTTACATCCTGGATTGGAACCGATGGCCTGACCAGGAGAAGGTATCAAGCAGCACGGGCTGGCGTATTAATGCCAATCATTCACCACACGCTGCTGTAGTGAGCAAATTCTGAATTCCAGGCTCTTAACACTTTTGATTATAACTGATACAAAGAATGGAAATTAAAAACCCCACTGTTGGCTAAAGGTAAAAGGGAGGATTTATTTAAATTGATTGCATTCAGTGAATTGATTGTGATATAACATGTCCCAAGTGATATCTCAGGGATGATACGCTATTACAATGACTGAGAAAGTGAAATGATAATGGATTTTGCCGATCCTGTTTAACTGGGTCCTCCTCACAGGTAAGGACTATCTTTGGATCACAGCTGAATCTATTCTAAAGTATGCCACACATGTATCCTTTGATAGCACCAAGATGCCTCTGTGTGAGGCCAACTCACTTTGATCTTTTCAAACCATCCTTTTACTAATTTTTAACAGTAATGCATTTTCATGGAAGGACATTTTTAAAATGCAGAGGTTTAAAACAAATTCAAGTTGACTGAATAAACAAACAAATGACTGAAAAATGAACTACTGATAATTTTATCACCCAATGATAATCATTATTACTTTCATCCAGTTTATTATTGATACCTAATTATTTTAGCCATGCTTTTTAAAATTTAGTTTTCAAAGTAGAGATTGCAGTTTGCATGCAATTTTTATTACTCATCTTCTGATAAAACTATATCACATTTCCATAGTATTTCCCATATTATTAAAAATATCCTCATATATGTAACAAATGACTTCTCAAATCTAAATTGTATGAACTGTTACTATTTAAAGATTTCCTCCTAGGGCTAGTCATTTAGCATGTTTTCACTTTTGACTCCAATAAAAAAAAAATGTAGTGAGCAATTTTTAACAGCTTTATTGAGGTATGATTTACAGACCTTAAGAAATCATCTGCAAGAACCTTTCTGTGTGACTCGATCTTTTGTGTTTCAGAGTGTTTCATATGTCTAGATATCCAGAAGTAAAACAGTTAAGACAAAGGGTCAGTATATGTTTAAGCTCAAGAAACACTTTGCCAAATGCCCTCCAGTATTAACTGATACTCCCATCAGCAAATTATTAGAGTGCTCATCTTATTCTACCCTGGTCAGCATGAGCAGTAGTAGTATTATTTAAGGTCCTGTCACTTTTAAT
The DNA here is from genome assembly GCF_003369695.1 of Bos indicus x Bos taurus. NCBI lineage: Eukaryota > Metazoa > Chordata > Mammalia > Artiodactyla > Bovidae > Bos > Bos indicus x Bos taurus. Next base: position 33,035,246 of record NC_040093.1, on the reverse strand, counting down.
GAAAAAGTCAGGATGTCATCATATAGTTCAAAAATGGAAAATGCATTTAGGAATTTTCATTTTCACTTTTGATATACTTTGCTTTTGTCCTAGTCTGTTTAGGTTTTTTTTAGTTAATTTTTTGGGGAAGTATAGTTGCGTTACAATGCTGTGTTAGTTTCTGCAGTGAAGTCAATCAGTTACACGTATATGTGTGTGTGCTCAGTCACTTCAGTTGAGTCCAACTCTTTGCGACCCAATGGACTGTAGCCCACCTGTCCATGGAATTATCCAGGCAAGAATACTGGTGTGGCTTGCCATGCCCTCCTCCAGGGCATCTTTCCGACCCAGGATTGAACCCACATCTCCTGTATTTCCTGCACTGTAGGCAGATTCTTTATCCACTGAGCCACCTGGGAAGTATACATCCCCCCTTTTATAGATTTTCTTCCATTCGGTTCCCCACAGAACACTAAGTAGAGTTTCCTGTCCTCTACAGTATGTTCTCTTTAGCTATCCTTTAGCTAGTTTTCTGTAACATGGTATTCACATGGGCTTCGCTTATTGAACTTCTTGGTAATAATTAATGCTGAGTGATAATAAGAGTAAGTTGCATGCAACCCAGGTAGCAACTTTACCTAAGCAAAGAGACATCAACTCCATCTCTGGGATCCCAGTCATGAGCTGTATTACCCTCACTAAGGATTTAACCTCTCAGCATCATCTTCCTTACTACTAGAAAACAGAAGATGATCAAACGAAGTTTGCAGACACTTAACCAGACAACTAAAACATCTCCAAGTCATTGCCTGGGACAAGGAGTCTCATTTTTAAGAAGATATGTTACATTTATTTAATATATACCTAGAATCAAATTCTTTATAAAAGTCATAGTTTGCTTTCAAAAAGTGTCTGCCTGGGCATGCCAAACATTAATAATACTCTGTGTCTGAAGAACACAAAATGATTTCTAAATGTTCTTCTAGCCCTGCTAAAATTTTGTTCTTAAAACTATCAAAGAATGGCAAAATAACTAATTATTCCTGAATTACTCTCATGACTTATTCCATTCTCTTGAGGCATGCTGTGATTAAAAAAATGAAGAATTTGTAACTGTTAGTTATCAGCATTTCATGTAACTTTTGATTCAAGTAACAAATAGCATTTCAGCTCTATGTATTCATTATGCCACTAAATTGCAAAGGAAAGAAGCCAATTCTAATGAATTGTAACCATCGTTTCCTTTGCATATTACATATTAGAAGTGGGTAGCACTTTAAATTATGGTACACAAAACAGCATATAATTAATTCTGAATAAAAGATAATGTATTCTTGCTAAATACGAGTTATTTTAAAATCTCTTAATGAAGAACTAAGCATATGCTGTGCTGCACTGTGAAAATGTTTAGCATATGTCGTTAGAGCCAACATTTTGCATTTATTATTATATTTATTTTCAATAATAATATATTATTTTAAGTGAACACACACAAAAAAAACGTAATCACCAACATTCCAAATGTGGAAAATATATGCAAATTATAGGAAACTTTTTGGCTCCCCAGAAGTTGTCACTAAATAACTTTTTGATGGCATGGTGCGATTGCAATTTGCAATAGAATAAGAAAAATGGAAGAGACTGTTACTTTTAAATCACAGAACATATGCACAATGAATTTTAAAATTCAGATATGGAGATAAACATTTCTATTCTGAAATTGACATGTTCTGAGTTTTCATGGAACAGCAATGCTTAAATCTAGACCTTAAGTTCCATCTGATTTAGTATTGAGTTTATAAATCCCTTTGTGACATTGTGCTTCTGGTTTTAAAAGAAAGCATCCTGAAGTTACTCTCTTATGTACACTGAGCTTCTAATTGAGCATGATTATCACTATAAACACCACCACCATCAGCACCAAAACAACACTGAATCCTGGGCCATATCCTTTCTGCCTTACTCTCCCCACTTGTACCATGATGATGTCTAATGACCCTATAAACTAGCCACATGACCACAGACAAACCACCCCTCCTAACTAAGCCTTAGCGCTCTCAGCTCTAAAATGGCTATGCTGAGGTCCTTTTTATCTCCAATAAGATCTGCCCTTTCTTTCAGCTCTTCCCTGAGTGCCAACAGAAACAGATAATAAAACCAGATTTTCTAAACTCATATGCTTTCTACTCTCGCTTCATTTAAATTTGCAGTGGGGCAGGGCGGGATGTGGACAGTAGAAATGAACTGTGAGATGGCAAAAGCTTAGAATTTAAAACAAAATGTAAAGTTTATTTTTAAATTCAAGGTTCAGCTTCTGTTCCAGAGGAATAATGACTAATTCATCAGAAACAGACTGAACTTGAAGGAACCACTCTTCCATCCTTCTCCAAACACCCCAAGTTTGGAGTGGCTTTCAATGTATTTCTTTCTCAAGTACTAATGTACAGTAATGAAAAACTGAACATGGTAAAACTTTAAAAGAAAATAAAGTAATTCATCACACCTCCCCTATATAACGGCCACTGGTATTTCAGGATGATACCTTTCCATCCTCCAGCGTGTGCGTGTAGGAAGTTGAAATCACACCGAGCCGATAATTCAATGGCATACTTTGCTCTTCTTAACATTTGATTCTAAGCATATGTCCATGTAGTTACGTCTTCTTTGTGAACGCTTCCAGTGACAATTACAGCCCACCATAAAAATACACCATAATTTTACAGATCGCCTCTTTTGTAGATATTTAAGCACTGTTTTCCTTTTTTTTTTTTTTTTGCTGTTGTTGCTATGATGAATATTTTGTGCATCTAACTGTTAGCACTTTAAGCTACTTTAGTATTAATTCCCCAAAATGTGAAATGAATATTGTAAAAATCTCAGCAGAAATAATATCATTACTCCAAAATAACTGTAGCAGCTTATTTTTTTTCCCACTTAAACACTCCTCCTGAGCATTTTCTGTGATCTGTTTTGATCCTATCTCAGCTAACCAGCACCATTACCAATGTCCTAAGTGTCCCATATCCCTTCCCTCTACCAATGTTACAGTGCAAGAGAGATTTTTATTTCTATATACCTCCTCCTCCTCAAGACTAAGCCCTTCTGCAGGAAGATTCTAGATGACTAGGCATCCTAGCCCCAGTCCCTTGCTTAAAGTCAGGCGCATAGTAGTTGTCCAATAAACATTCACTAAATTAATGCACCTTGAAAATTACTTATGGAGTCCCATCCTTGTCCCACAGCTATCAAAGCGTCTCTTGCCCAAGATACAAAGATCTTTTTCTACTTATTTTTTCCTTTATTTATATCCTGGCACATTCCACAGAGAATTTAGGGCAGGAGACCTCTCTCTAAATCAGTTCTGTCATCTTATGCTACTGCTGAGATGAATTTGCAAAGGACACTGCTATTCTTTCAAATGTCATTTTAACTGTTTGGTTTGCAAGGAGGAAAAGGAGCGTCAGAACATGTCTTTTCCTCAGAGATGTCTTCCTCACTGTACGTGTGTGAGTATGTGTGTGTGTGCGTGTACACATCGATATGTAAATGCATATGTGCTGTGCATGCAGCTTTCTGTTTGTGCTTGGGCTTACTGTTGTACTGTTAAAGGCACTGGTCTCTTCACAGGGCTCTTTGAAAGAAATTCTACTGGCATCAGTTTCAAGGAAAATTTTGTCTCACCTGGAAACAAATGCATTTTTCCTTTGTGGTGGTTGTCTAACTCTTGGTGTTTCTCCAGCTGCTTTGGTTACCAGGAAACAATGCCATACTTCATAAATTACAGTGTGTTTCCCAGTGAAGTTCCTTGCTCCACTTTATAACCTTACTTTTTCTCTCCCCTCATCCTCATTTCTTTTAAACTTAATTTTTTTGAAATTTTATTGCAGAGCTGGTGTTTATGAAGGCCATTTCAACTTGTCTTAAGAACAGGAACAGCCATAAATAAATAGAAAAAGTAAATAAACCATACTGTCTGAGCTCTTCACCTGACCAACCTCCAGGAATCGGGTCACCTTTCTCCTGGCTGCCTGCCCAGAGCTTTAAACCCTAACACACAGTAATTCCTTATGAAAGCAGAGTTGGTCCTCACGGTCATCCAAGGAGCATATACTCAAAGAACAGACTTCTAGCTAATTAATATTGCTTTCAGTTACTCAACATTTAGGAGACCTTTTTATGGTTTTAAACGTGTTGCATTACAGCCTGTATAGAACACACTGAAATTACCAATTTAATGACAGCTTCCTCCTCCAGACTACCAGCACTTTGATATGAGACTATGATAGCTTTACCTCGGTGTGCCTAGTACTAAGCACTGTGGCTATGAATCTTTTTGTATATAAATGGATGTTTGTTAAAATAGCTTATGTGTGCACGTGTGTTTGTCCACATACATGCACATATCTCTGCATGAATGTATCTGTATTGCCTTCCACTGCACAAGTGTCTCTCAAGCTAATCTCACCAGAACCTACGAGGCAGTGTGTTTTTACCTCTTGTGCAGTTAAGTCACAGAGGCACTCACGTGGCTCTTACACAGCACAGTCAGGCTCTGAGTCCAGGCTGGCTTTACTCCTAGCTCTGACAGCCTGCTGCACTGCTTCTCCGTGTGACGTCACAGTGAGTTGCAAGGCGGAATCACAACTAGTGTGTTGTATACAAAGGTATCTCCAAACATGGAAGACTGATGAGCTCTAGGTAGCTGGGCATGGCTAACCGTACTCTCATGCTGTTAGGAAAAATACCGCATTTTACATTCCTTCACACTCATTATGCATTTTTATAACTAGACTGCACCAGCTAAAATATAGGTTTTAGAAAAAAAAGATGTAGTTACTACATGTGACGGTCAGTTTTATGTGTCAGCTTGGTTAGGTTGTAGTCTCCAGCTATGTGTCAAACACTAATTGAGGTATTGCAGTAAAGGTATTTTGTGGGTTTTTTTTTTTTCAAACTTTAAGCTTTTTATTTTGTATTGGGGTATAGCCAATTAATAATCTGGTAATTTCAGGAAGGAGCAAAGGGACTCACCATACATATACATATATCCATTATCCTTCAAACACCCCTCCCATCCAGGCTGGCACATACCACTGAGTAGAGTCCCATGTGCTGTACAAGAGGTCCCTGTTGGTTATCCGTTTTGAATATAGCAGTGTGTACATGACCTTCCCAAACTCCCTAACTATCCCTTTCCTCTGGGAACCATAAGTTCATTTTCTAAGTCTGTGAGTCTCTATTTTGTAAGTAAGTTCATTTGCATCATTTATTTTCAGATTTCACATATAACGGATGTTATATGATATTTCCTTCTCTGACTTACTTCATTCAGTATGACATTCTCTAGGTCCGTCTATGGCGCTACAAATGGCATTATTTCATTCTTTTTAATAGCTGAGCAATATTCCTTTGTGTATATATGTACCACATCTTCTTTATCCATTCCTCTGTCCATGGACATTTAGGTTGCTTCCATATCTTGGCTATTGTAAACAGAGCTGTAGTGAACATTGGGGTGCATGCATACTTTCGGATCATGTTTTTCTCCAGATATAAGCCCAGGAGTGGGACTGCAGGGTCATATGGTAGCTCTATTTTTTTAGTTTTTTAAGGACCCTCCATACTGTTCTCCATAGTGGCTATAAGGCATTTAGTTGATGTAATTAAAGTCTAGAATTAATTTTCTATAAGTAAGGAAGATTATCCTAGATAATCTGGATGGGCTTGATTCGACCAGTTGAAAGGCTTTAAGAGGAGAATGGAAGCTTCCTGATGAAGAGAAGCACAGTGTGTGCTCACACCCCACAGCACCTGTCTGCCCGTCCTGCCCACCTGCCCTGTGGGTTTCAGACACGCTTCGCCAACCTTCACAATAGCTTAAGTCAATTCCTCTCAATAAATCTCTTAATATATGTATATCCTATTGATTCTGTTCCCCTCATAGAATCCTGGCTGAGGCTTTATGTGTACATCAATATTTACAGATGGGAAACTACAGAAGATTTCAGATGCAAAGAAATGGAGAGGGTTATGCAATCTCCATTATGCAACAGCCAAGGACACATTTTAACTCCCCCGAAAGACAGCTGTTGCCTTACCCGTATTCAAAGGCCAAATTTCAGATTCCTTAAGAAAACCTAAGAAACACTGAATTTAAGGAAGCTGGATTAAAGGAGCAACCAGGGTGTCTCCAGCAGAATGGCATTTATTGGTGATAGCCAAGATGGGTGGACAAGCGCTGTGTTTAATGACCTTTGAGTGAACAATCCCCTGTACTTCCACTAACAGTTAACCCCTCTTATGAAGGCAGAAGTTCAAATTTAATGTAAATGTATTTTGGTAACATGGATATTTAGTTGCTTTTTTTATGTTGTCAGCAGTGAAAATCTAATAACTTTCTCCCTCAAAGCAATCCTGCAAATGTGCGTGGGCTATATTCTTCCAGGCATCATCTCAAAGCTTCTTTCCATTACTCAGAGGAACTATATTCTAATAAATGTATCCATTTCAACCATTTACTTGAGCAAACTTGTTCTACCCATTCATCCACCTCTCAGAACCCCAAAGAGATGTGTACCACCTTCCCAACACATCACTGCTAAGACAGACCATCCCGGGCATGAAAGCTAGGGAGAAGATGTAGAGATGAGGAGAGGCAGGCATGGATTCAAGTGCTGTGACAAAGAGGCCCAGAGTCCACTCCTGGCCGAGCCCTGACCTCACCTCTGTTGCTGATCAAGCTCCTTTACCTCTCTGGGGCTGACCTTCAACATGAAGGGGACCCAAATCTCAGGACAAGTGTCAGGATTCCCAGTAATCATTCATGAAAAATCTCAGCCATGATACTGATGTCTTGTCCTCCTCTTCTCCCTCCCCTCCTTTTCACTTTTCTTCTTCTTTTATCTGTTTTCCTTCTTCCCTTCTACTCATTGCTTTGCAGGCCTCCAATAATGGTAACTAACCTCGCAATCATCTTCCTCATTTTCATCAGCTGCAGTCCTCAGCCAGATGGGCAGAGTGGCTGTCATTCTCAAACATCAGTCACTTCTTAACCCATCCCACAGATATGTTTACTGATGGCACTCATCACTACTGAAAATACTTTGTTTACTTGTTTATATTTTATTGTCTTTTCCCTCAAACTAAAATATAAGGCCCATTAGAGTAGAAACTATGTCTGTTTTGTCCATCCTTTCTTTTATCTCCAGCCTGACTATCACTGTATCATGAATACTTGCTAAATGTATGGAACTGATGGGTGACACATCTTTAATCTAATGTATTTTGCTTTTACTCACAGGTAGCCCACAATGCAAGGTCTGAAGCGTGCATCAACATTAGCTCGCTTGTACTTCGGGAAGCCAGGATTACCTCTGGTTGGAGGTAAAATGGCTCTGTCTTGGCCTGCCCCTTTCTATGGATACCTCTGTTAGACCCAGCTCTGGGGTGGAAACTTGGGAGAGCTACAGTGGAGGCAGGAATTGTTAAAGAAGGGGTCTCAGGAAGTTGTGGTTCAAAAGGTGCCAAGACAGACAAGTGGCCATGAGCCCATCTCCTGGGCCTCTCTTGTCTCCCTCTGCCTGGGTCTTGCACAAGCATGTTCACATATGTGTGTGACCACGTGGCTCAAGCACCACACTGCATCTCCCTGCAGTTCATACTTTACATGAAACCCTCTCTAATCCTCACATGAATGTGATTTCCTGGATAAACTTGTCATTGGAAGCAACTGGGTTTGCTGAGTTATCACATCTTTTGGGTTAGCTTTGGACCTGTCTGTCTGCAACCTGCTCAGGGCTTATTTAGGATGTAAATACTTATTTTAAAGGACTGTGTATCAAAGGTGAATAAACACAACCTTAAGTTAAAGTTATAAATTCACCAGTACCAGGGGTTATCAGGATCCTTATGCTGATATTATTAACATTTCACCATCGTATCATCACCATCATGTGGTTACAGTATTGTAGGAAGAGCCCTGGAGAAGGAGACAAATCTGTGAAGTCTAAATTCAAGTTCTGCATCTTGCCAGCTGTGCAATGATAAGCATGTTATGTAATCTCAGCCTTTAGTTTCTTAGCCTGAAAATAAGGGTGAAAGCACAAGGTTGTTTTGGGAATAAAATCAGATAACATAATAACATACCTTACAGAGTACCTCCCTCACCCACAGGTGTTTAACATTTTTTGTTGTATACATTATCCTTTGAAAAATTAAGACCTGTTCTATCTACACAGTATCCATTAGCTACAAGTGACTACTGAGCTCTTAAAATGTGTCTAGTTCCAACTGAGATGTGTTTTATATATATAATACTCTGCTGCTGCTGCTAAGTTGCTTCAGTCGTGTCCGACTCTGTGAGATCCCATAGATGGCAGCCCACTAGGCTCCCCCGTCCCTGGGATTCTCCAGGCAAGAACACGGGAGTGGGTTGCCATTTCCTTCTCCAATGCATGAAAGTGAAAGTGAAGTCGCTCAGTCATGTCCAACTCTTCTCGACCCCATGGACTGCAGCCTACCAGGCTCCTCCGTCCATGGGATTTTCCAGGCAAGAGTACTGGAGTGGGGTGCCATCGCCTTCTCCGGTATAATACTCAGGAGGTTTCAAAGATTCAGTATGAAAAAAAGAATGAGAAATATCACATCAGTCATTTTATATTAATTAAACATCATAATATTTTGGCTACATTGGCTTAAATAAAATACATTATTAAAATTGCCACATATTTCCTTTTCACTGTTTTAATTGGACTTCTAGAACATTTTTAATTTCATCTGTGGCTTACATTGGTGGCCTGTGTTACTCGTCTATTGAAGAGCATGGGCATGGATAGAACTATCATTCCTGAAATTTCAATGATAAACATACAAAAGCTCAAAAACAAAGGATTTCCGGGAGAAAATTGAGTTCTTAACATCCTCAGAGCTATGCAAATATGATTCATACTGAGAAAGAGAGCATTATGTCAATTTTTTTTAAAGAAAGTACAGCATGAAACCTTCATAGACAATAGAAAACTAGTTCCCATCAAATTCAGATTAGAGTTTGGGGCGGAAGAGAGAAACAATAACACTTATCGAACTTTAGTAGAGGGAATGGAAAGGAACAAATGGATTTTAAGTACTTGAACTTGGATACAAATTCCACAGTGTTACTCACTTGCCATATAACCCAAGGCAAGAGTGTGTAAACTCACAGTGCCTCCGCTGCCTCTCTGCAGAACGGAAATAATAATACACTTCTCATTCATAGGCTTATCAGCTACCAAGGACTAAGTGCTCATTTGGATCTCTGTAGATACTCTGGTCAATGCAATGGTGCAGATGAGGAAACCGACAAACACACAAATTCATAAGGTATATACCCATGGCCAGACAGCTAAAAAATAAAAAACAGTAGCAGCGAAATCTCAGCCTTCTTAGTCTGAACCCCCTCCACATGTGAGCTTTTACTCACTCCTCTAAACCGAGATCAGACTTTCACCGTTGTCACGAGAACTGAGGCAGACAGTGGACTTACACTGTCAAGACCAGCAAGGAAGGCGGCATGTTTTCATTGTTGTGAAGGCAGGACAGAGCACGGAGAGGATACTGCATGTAAATCACTCTGTGCCCATTAGCTCAGAGACATATATATATACTGGAGTGGGCTGCCATTTCATTCTCCAGGGGCTCTTCCTGACCCAGGGATTGAACCCGAAAGAGACCCAAAAAGAGGCGGAACCTACGTTGACTGTAGAAACTCAGAAGTATGCTGCAAAAATTATTGAGTGCTTTGGATAAATAACATTCAGAAGCTAACTTATGAAATATGAAGCCAGAAGATTTGTGGCCCCACAGATAAAAGATTTAAAACCCGTCTCTACATGTTCAATGCAATGAGTGCATCTTCCCAGTTCTTTCCTGAACTGCACTGCACCCCCAGGCTCACCTTTGTAAGTACAGCATCCCATCACTATCTTTATTCAAGGTGAAGAAACAGGGATTGTAAGAGTTGAACAGGACTTAGCCACTGAACTACCACCACGAATGTCACAGAGACTGAACTATTTACATCAAGGGTTGCTTTGTCTTGTTTTTTGTAAGAGACCCACCAGGGCAGTGGGAATAAGGCTGAGGGGGAGCCAAGTACAGTGGGAGATGAGGGAATACTCATAGCTGGAGTGAGTCACTGCCAGGAATGGTCCCGAGGAGGTCCCCCGAGGGTGTAGCTGGCTCCAGCACACTGGATGACCTCCATCTACATGCCCACATGTCACCACTCGGACAGACATGGAGGAATGGTCACACCTCAGTAACTAGCCAACCTGGCACCTCTGCAAGAGTCATGATTATTTCCGACAAACTCATTTCTTTTTTCAATTTGATATGAAAATTAAAGTCGTATTAGCACAATTTCTTGCATTCGAGAGCATGTGAACAGCATTCTCAACGCTCTCCTGTAGCAAGCCCAACATATCCCTGAAAGGAGGCGCAACAAGGCAGGTAAAGTTACTGTTTCCAAAACAGCTCTCTTTTCCATCCAAATAGGCCCCTCACGGGGACGTGTGATCAGTGGACCAAGCCAATATGATGAATGTAACTTTCTCAGAGAAGGAAAACCATCTTCAGAAGAAATATTCATCAAATCATTTCCCATGCAAATACAAAAACAGGGGAAACAATACCAGAGGTAGTATCAATATCTTCAACTTAGGCAAAGATAGGCAATCTTTGAAAAGGGATGCTATTTCCATGAAATTAATTCATATTCTTGCCCAAAAAGCTTTTCTTACTTCATTTTTTTTTTTTTTTTGGAAGCATTGCTTTAAATGAGGCAGGAGACACGTTTTGGCGGCTCTTTGCCAGAAAGTGAAAGTGAAAGTGAAGTCCCTCAGTCCTGTCCAACTCTTTGCGACCCCATGGAGCCTACCAGGCTCCGTGATCCATGGGATTTTCCAGGCAAAAATACTGGAGTGGGCTGCCATTTAGCTGAGAACTAAATTCTGAGTCCCCAGTAGCCCACCACCCATTTGGTATTAATTGTCCCAGTGAAAATCTTAAGTCCAGGAGCTGGGTTCAGAGGAGAAAAATACAAGTATTCTCTGGGTCAAGTAGAGTGACTGACTTTTTTTTTTTTAACTTTTCAAACAGATCTCAGCTGATCTCCCAGATCCCTCCTGTGTGGGAAGCAATCTTCCATTGGAACCTTCTTACTCTACATAAGAGGAAACAAATCCAGACAAAGGAAGCACGTTCCCTCTTGTCCAAAGGTGAGTTGACGAACAAATTACGGACTAGAAAAAAAGATGGGTCAAGGGGAATACAGATGAGAATGCTCCAAGGATATGAGAACAGATAAAGAAACACAAAACACAGAGACCCTGTGGACTTCGTCTCTTTGAACAAGATTTTGCCAGGTTGGTGTTTGCGATTGCATTTGTTTTCCCATCCTAGCTTGGAGTGTCAAATCTGATGCCTCTTTGAGTCCTCTTCAAATCCTGTGTAGATGATTCTTTTATCTCTCAGAAACCTGGGTCCTTATTAATATGCATGATGGCAGCTGCAATTTGACTTTGCTATCTTCTCCCACCTTTGCTATCAGAAAGCGGAGCGGGCCCATTGATGGGCTTACACGTCTTCTCTCAACACCTCCTAGAAATACACTGTGAACCCTGAGTGTCAAATAAATGTTCTGATGTGACACCCTTGGTGGCATCTTCCTTTCAGCTATGCCAGGGCTGGACGGGAACCAAAATATCAAGAGAGAACGTGGATCGTGGAATCACAGCTTCTTTCCTGCTTCAGTTCAGTTCAGTCGCTCAGTCATATCTGACTCTCTGCGACCCCATGAATCACAGCACACCAGGCCTCCCTGTCCATCACCAACTCCTGGAGTTCACTGAGACTCATGTCCATCGAGTCAGTGATGCCATCCAGCCATCTCATCCTCTGTCATCCCCTTCTCCTCCTGCCCCCAATCCCTCCCAGCATCAGAGTCTTTTCCAATGAGTCAACTCTTCGCATGAGGTGGCCAAAGTACTGGAGTTTCAGCTTTAGCATCATTCCTTCCAAAGAAATCCCAGGGCTGATCTCCTTCAGAATGCACTGGTTGGATCTCCTTGCAGTCCAAGGGACTCTCAAGAGTCTTCTCCAACACCACAGTTCAAAAGCATCAATTCTTCGGCCCTCAGCCTTCTGCACAGTCCAACTCTCACATCCATACATGACCACAGGAAAAACCATAGCCTTGACTAGACAAACCTTTGTTGGCAAAGTAATGTCTCTGCTTTTGAATATGCTATCTAGGTTGTTCATAACTTTCCTTCCAAGGAGTAAGTGTCTTTTAATTTCATGGCTGCAGTCACCATCTGCAGTGATTTTGGAAACCAAAAAAGTAAAGTCTGACACTGTTTGCACTGTTTCCCCATCTATTTCCCATGAAGTGATGGGACCGGATGCCGTGATCTTCGTTTTCTGAATGTTGAGCTTTAAGCCAACTTTTTCACTCTCCACTTTCACTTTCATCAAGAGGCTTTTTAGTTCCTCTTCACTTTCTGCCATAAGGGTGGTGTCATCTGCATATCTGAGGTTATTGATATTTCTCTCAGCAATCTTGATTCCAGCTTGTGCTTCTTCCAGTCCAGCATTTCTCATGATGTACTCTGCATATAAGTTAAATAAGCAGGGTGACAATATACAGCCTTGACGTACTCCTTTTCCTATTTGGAACCAGTCTGTTGTTCCATGCTTAACACATCTTTTAAAATATCTAAGTCATGAGCACATGACATTAGACATAATATTCGGTGTCATCTTTAAATCAGCCTGGGCGGAGAAAAAGCCAAGAACCCGGCAATTTGGGATATATTAGAAAAGTCTCAGGAAAAGCTTTCTGGTTCTTTCATGTCCTGAGTTCAAATGCTTATCAGTGTGAAGTTGGGGCTTCTATTCATGGAGTTTATTGCTAAGATTCAACGAGATAATCTCTAGAAGGCTCAGTCCCAGGCACTCAGTAAGCACTTCACAGAGCATCCACCCCCATTCCTCACTGACAGCCAGGAGCAAGTTTCATGAACCTATCCTGGAAGCCTCTTAAATCGGTCCTGTGATAACAGAGCAGTGAAGAATGCAAAATCTTCCTGTTTGAATCCCCAGTTGCCCCCTTACCAGATGTATAACGCTGGGGAAAGTTGTTCGACTACCCTGAGTCTTGGTGTCCATGTTTTATAAATGGGGATAATTATAGCTTCCAACTCATTAAGGTTGTAGGGAGGATGGATTGAGATAATTTGTAGGAAAGGCTGAGCACTGTGTGTGCAGCCAGTAAAGGCTCAGTACATATCTGCGATTCTACTAATAAAAATGCTGCCGCCTAGTCCCAGCTTCCTGCCAGTCTTCCTGTTTAGAGTCTCTGCCCCTTGCTACTATCAGTTCTTCTCAATGTTGGTCCAGATATCATTTAATAAAGTATTGAACACAGCCTCCCCACCACCACCGCTCTAAACTGGCAAAGGCTCCTTAGGACCTGGGGAATGAAGTCCAAAGTCCTAAATTTGATACGCAACATACTTCACAGAGTCCCAAACTCACCACCCTGCGTGTGCACTCTGCTCACACAAATCATCTGTGCATTTCCACCCTGGCATTTTTGTCCACATGGAGGGCACCTTTTCCAGAATGCTGAGATTCAATGGTCAGAAGGCACCACGCCAGGTGATTTGTGGAAGAAGGTTTGAGAGCCAGACCATTTTAGAGCTGGAAAGTACCCAACAGGCCACTTTACAGATGAGGAAACTGAGGTTAAGTGGCTTGCCCAAGGCCACACAGCTATTTATCAGAATGCCAGGGTTTCACCAGGCTGGTCTGCCTGGAAGGAGGGAACCACAGGACAGCCTATTAGGGAAAAATCTGTCGGCAATTGGCCGCAGGCTTGCCTGCGGAATGGAGGCAGGAATGGAGATCTTTCTCCATTCATGAGAAATGAGACAGAAGCTAAGCGCCAATAAGAAAAGCACACAAGGTATGCCTCTCTCTAAGTGAAAGCCAGGTCCCTCCCGGGCTTGCGATGCGGGCACGGCAGGAGGGGGTTGCTGGGATGAGGGCAGCTGAGATTATTCGGCAGGCTCCATCCCTCACTTCAAAGACATGTTCTCTCAGGCTGTATTAGTCTCCTGACTAATGCTCCCAAACGCACCGTGGAGATTTGCTGAAGCTAAGATTCTCTGAGGTTTGCAAGGAGGAACGGTGATGAATAAAACACAAGAATCGCCAATGCATTTCTTCGAAGGCGAGTGTGCCCAGTTCTAACTGCTAAATTGCAATTTCCACTCTAAGATAATAATACTAATAGTGACACTTCATTTATATAGTGCTTCTTAAGTTCCCGAGAATAATAATGAAAATGAAAACTACATCTTATACTACAGCTATGTCTATATATGAAACATATACTGGAGTGAGACAGTTCAAGAGCCAACTCCCTTCCCTATTGGGTTATTTTAGGACAAAGTGTTGTGGACTGGAATTGTTTGCATAAGGTACTCCTTTTTCGATTTGGATTTGGAATTTAAACACAGTTTTGCTGCTATTGTCAAAGAAATATTGTTTTAAAAGCCTTTAAATATGTTGTTAAATATTTAAAACCTTTAAACATTCATGCTTCCATAAGTTAGACACTGGAAAGATGCTAACTATTGATACAGCTGCCCAACCAGCCTCACCTGAATTTGGTTAGTCCTTCTTGGTTTGTGGTCTGGATTTATGTCCATGGTGACCAGTTGGGGAGTGCCACATAGAAATTGAGAGGCATGGCTCCAAGAGCTCTGCATGGCACAGTTGATGCCTGGGTCAGGTCTGGGCAAGGGGCACCATTAATACAAAATCAAGCCATTCAGTGGTTTAACTACCAGGCCCAGCAGACAGGCCAGCAAGTCTTAGATGCTTAGAAACCCTGACCTTGCCCTGAAGGCTCCACTCCCTAGAAGTGTGATTCAGATTCCTTTCAACAAGGGTTGGACTGCCCTGGGATGACAAGGGGCCAACAGCAGAGGAAGCTTTTCTTTCTTTGCTGCCCCATCCCCAACTCTCCCTGCTTTAAGCACTGCCATCCAATCCTGGGGCCAACACGGGGGCCAGGGAGCTGGGAGGGTGTGGGAGCTGCCCCCTACCCCTAGAACCTGGGATGTGATGAAGTCATTTGTGGTGAGGAGGGGCATCCTTTGTGCTCCCATCAATGCCTGGAAAGCCTGCATGTATTTGATCCTGGCTTCTCCAAGATGTTTGGCTCTGAATTCAGACTAGTCTTTTCTATCTGGCTGCCCTTAGATTAGGAATACAATCTGGACTCTCGTCCCTGAATCTGGCCTTAGTCTCCTCTGCATAATACTTTTGGGGGGAATTTTGCATTGGCTCCAGAGCCAGCATCCATGGGCCACTTTCCCACACAACCTGCCCTGTTCTTTCCAAGAGACCGTTTGCCATCCACATGCCTAACAGTTGTGTCGTTTGCCATAGCTGCTTGTGTAAATTCCACTTCATCTACTGAGCCGTATCACTTAGCTTCCACCCAGGTTCTGATATCCTGCCCAGTTCTTGCTCAACCCAAATCGGACCATCCAATGTTTAATAAAGGTTTCCTCTGCTCTCTCCTCACACCTGAACATCTAACCATCTATCCACATTCTATTCAGCATTTGAGAGGAACCCAAAAGCCAGATCTCCCCTCACCATTGCAGTGCATAAGTTTTCTTGCAGCAGTCTTGCAAGGATATCCAGGGCTATGAAGCCTTTTTGGGTTTATCAGTTCAAAGCAACTCTGAGTAGCACATGGCTTGCAGGAAGACTAGAGAAGTGGTCAGGAACATCAGGTGCCCCGACAGTCAGAACCACAGACCAGATCCTGCCACAAACCTGGAGGAGGGCATGGAAACCCATTCCAGTATTCTTGCCTGGAGAATTCCATGGACAGAGGAGCCTGGCAGGTCCATGGTGGGTCCATGGGGTTGCAAAGAGTCAGATACAACGAGCGACTAAGCACAGCACACAGCACAGAGGGCACTGCCACGGTCCCCACTGAACATGGGTAGTGACAGCTTTCCCTTCCACTCTGGTTACTCCTGGATGTTGGATGATGCAGCAGCCACTCCACAGTGACCAGAGTGGATTCTTTATGGTCAGCATCCATGGGCTACTTCATGGCCAGGGCTTCTGTGTGTGCTTGTGTGGGTGTGCACACACACACAGGCACATAAGTGTAAGATACTGATTCCAAGTTTAAAACACACTGGGAAGTAGGTGCTGAGTCATCCTTCCACCTTCCAGGAAAGAGAGGACAGAGACTCTGGCCCTTGAAGCCTGTGGAGTAGAAAGAAGGCAGTCTTTCTACAGAGAGTCTTATTGTGGGTTATCTCCAAACTTAGGAAGGTGATGTGGGTGCTATGAAGCCACACAAACAAGCAAACAAAATGGCAACTATGCATTACCAGGAATGAGTAACATGAAGAATATTGTATTCCAGGGCACGTGTGCGTGCCAAGTCACTTCAGTTGTGTTCGACTCTTCACAACCCTATGACTATAGCCCACCAGGCTCCTCTGTCCTTGGGATTCTCCAGGCAAGAATACTGGAGTGGGTTGCCATGCCCTCCTCCCAGGGATTTCCCAACCCAAGGATTGAACCCACATGTCGTATGTCTCCTGCACTGGTGGGCGGGTTCTTTACCCACTAGCACCACCTGGGTAGAATCACTCAAAAGGAGTGTCTTCTGTGGTTAACAAGGTGCTGTCCCTGCGTCTATCAGTTTTGCTGTTTTTCATAAGAAAGGTAGGTATGTAAGTAAACCAAAATATTGCATGGTTATAGGGATGACAGATATTCTGCACAAGAGACTAAAGGTTTAAATTTAAAAACATTTTGGGAATCAGTGGATCCAGACTATTGGTATGTAATGTAACAGAGATAATAAAAACAGCAACCTCATTCAGTGTACTCTTTAAACACTTTCATATATTAATATCATTTAATATCAGAACCACACCTGCAAGGTTGGTATTATTAACCCAGTGTTACCGATGAGGACATCGAGAGACAGATACGGTGGCTTGCACAGCCAGGAAGCAGCAGGGCCAAGCTTTGAAGCCAGGCAGCCTGACGCCCTCACACTGCTGAAGGTGCCGTATTATGTCTTCTGTGTACAGGGACAGGTGGGAAAATGGGGCTTAACAGCAGCACACCAGGAAAAACAAAGAAATAAACTGTGGAGCATAAGTCCTCTGGGTGATGTGGCTGGCAATAAAAGCTAATGTAGCCTCGGGCTGCAATAAAAGAAGCGCAGAGGGAGTTGATAGTCTAAGCTGCCTCTAGATTTCTGTGCTCAGTCCCGCTGTCCGAGGAGGGCAAAAAGGAGACAAGTGTCCATTCTGGAGATGGGAGACAGAGACGGCATCCTGGAAGACCACTCAGATACTGAACAGCTGCAACGGGGAGGGAGAATTCTGTCTATCCCTCGTTGACATCAAAGGCTCATACCCAAGAGTACAACCTCTGGGGACACAGAGTTTGGATCAACCCAAAGGAAGTGTTTCTAAATGTGGAAGTCCCTAATGCCTTGGTGGTCTGTGCCCAGGGGTGAGGAGCTCCCTGTGACTAGTGATGCCCTGGCTATCACTGGCACACGGAGCCAGGACTGGAGGGCCTGGTGGCATGATGTGTTCCTCCAGTTGGTCTCTTGGGTCCCTTCCCCCCGTGCAGGAGTGCAATGTTTTTTTTCCCCTTCCCCAAACCATCCTTGATCACTGAACTGCATGTGGCTTGTCTTTACTGTGGTCCTCCTTGCTTCTACTTCCTTTGGGCACTGACTGTACGCAGCCTTGAGATTTGAGTATGTTCTTCACCAGCGATGTTGTCAGCTCTCTGAGGAAAGGCCCTGTGATTTGAGCATTTCAGTGTTCCTAGCCCAGGCCTTTCATTAAAGTAGGGGACAATGAAATGAGTTTCAGATGGAGTGCAAACCAAACCCTGCCAGCGGGCCCTGTGAAAGCTTAGGGGTGGCAAAGTGGTGATGCCATTCTTACTGTTAGTTATGGAAACTCGGAATAGAGATATTAGTGGTAGATATCTATAAAGTAGGACAGAGCTGAAGGGTGAAATCAAATGGTACATACTGCAAAATATTACCAAATGACATTGGATTGGCTAACCATGACTTCAAAATATTAAAGATTCATACAAAGTTCCGTATTTAGATGTTACAACTTAACTGCCAAATAATATTATAGGGTGAATCTTTTTTATATATATACTTGAACTAGTGATATGTTTTAAATCATAAT
The DNA here is from genome assembly GCF_003369695.1 of Bos indicus x Bos taurus. Taxonomy (NCBI): domain Eukaryota; kingdom Metazoa; phylum Chordata; class Mammalia; order Artiodactyla; family Bovidae; genus Bos; species Bos indicus x Bos taurus. The sequence goes on along the minus strand of NC_040093.1, from coordinate 33,016,956 downwards.
CAGGCCACAGGTATATCAACTCTAAAAAAATAAATAAAAAGGCTTTTGCTTTTAGATAGTGGTAAGAGATAGGATTAAGAGCCAAGACCACCCACTTCTTATTCCACCTGCTGCTAGATCAGCATGTGATATTAGGCGAGTCGTGGTTCTTCTATGGGCCCCTGGACCCTCATCTCTGAAAGATTGTTGATGACAATAGCCAACAGCTCAGTTAAGTGACTTCAGACACCTGATTCCTGAGAATTCTGCTTTAAAGTGAGATGTCCAATTTTCATTACAGGAAACAGGAGGTCCAGTCACTCTACAGTGGTTAGACCACAATAGGGACTCTGATTTAAAATGCCACATGTTTAGGGGGGACAATGATGAAACAGAATGGAAGCAGACATGAGAGATGAGGATGGTGAGAGGTCTGTAATCTCATCAGGTTAGCTGAAGCCCTGAATGGCAGAGCACCCTGACGCAGGTTAAGCTGGCTGTCGGATGCCTGGCTTTTAATCTCAGCTTTGCCAATTAACAGTGATGGAACCCTGGAAATTTCTGGGTTTTTTTTTTCCTCTATAAGATGCTAGCAATAATCTTAACCAGCTCATAGGTTGCTGCAGATAATTCTCACGTTATAGAATGTCCTTAGCATAGTGCCTGAGTCTAGCTTAGTGCTCAATACATGATGGATTTTAACTGTTATCAGATGCCATTTTCCAGTATTTGTAGGGCTTTCAGAAGGAAAAAGTGCCAGGGAGCAGGGCAAAGAGACTACTGGGAGAAAGTTACAGCAGAAGATATCTTAGCTCCTTATATGATGGGATATTTTAATGAACAGAGTTAATGAGTCGCCTCTGGTGTCATGGGTTTCCTGAGATGTCGTTAGCAGGCTGTCATCAGGACATTTAGGAAGCTGCAGGATCAATGACAAGCAGAAACCCTGCAGAGAGGCGAGTTGGACCGTAAGATCTCAGAGGCTCCTTTAATGGACAACATCTGGGAGCTTGTAGGGGCACAGGGTCGAGCCGTCAACTCAGCTCTGTCCCGCTGCTCTTCTCCAGGAAGCCGAGGAGGCCGGGATTGCAACACACGTCACACATGACAGGGAGCTGCTGGCCTTGGAGTCAGAACGGGCTTGGACACCTGCCTTTGCTTCCTCCAGCCTGCGGAGCTAGGACGAGTGTCTCAAATCCTCCTGGGGGTCATTCTCCCGATTTGTAAAGTGGAGATGACAGTACCTTCCTCACAGGGCGACTGCACACAATACAGGAGGTACCTGGAGCACGGTCCTATCTCATCAAGGTGGCCCTCTCCCCTGGCCCTTTCCAGGCAAACACAGGCAGCGAGTGCCTCGCTCTCATGGTGCCACGTACTCAGGAGGGAAGGCAGGAGGGCCTGGGGTAGGGACAGATGACACAGGAAAGCTGCAGATGGAGCACAGCAGGGCAACCTGGAAGGACTAGGAGCTTTGGAAGCTGCAGCCTGATGGTGACACTGGGGTGAGAACAGCTGGAATGCCATGGAGGGCTACATGGGGGCAGGGATTCCTGTTATCTTTAATCCAATGCCAAATCACTGTGCTTCTGCCTGGGCCTGAGGAAGACCACAGACAGGGCAAGCGCTTCTTCGAGCCGCAGTCTTTCCAGGAGTCAGACTGTCACAGCTCATCCTCCTGAAAACCCCAAACTACATTTATCTGAAAAACAAACAGGAATATTCTGGAAAATGGTGACAATTTATCAAGAGACTAATTATCATTTCAGCTAGTCTGGAATAGTAATGAGTCCCTTTTAAAAAGAGGCAGACCTTGTGATGAATATCTCAACATCACAGGCTTAGCCAACTTTCCCAGTAAGATATAACTTCAGGGCAACTTTCCACAGCAGCCCGTATGTAAAAATTAGCAGGGGAAAATGCAAAGGTATCGAGGAGGCAGGCACTTTTCAAAAGCCATAATTATCTCTAAAATCTTGACTGCCTCTTGAATATTTTAAATGGAAGAGGGATGTATCACTTAAACTTCTGCAATATATTTTTTTTAAAAAGGCAGGTTCTAATAAACAATTCATCACTAATTGGGAGGGCCCTCAAGCCAAAGGGAAAGTTTAGTGCAGGATTTTGGCCAAATGATCATGGGGAAGAACTTCTACCTGCTATGGTTAATCTATAAAAGTGAAGCCCAGGTCTCTTTCTCAGAGGACAAAAAGTCTCAAGCAGTTACTGAGAACTCATGAACCAGACATTGTACCCAATTCTTCCGTTATTTTATAGCAATGCCAGGACATGGATATTATGACTAGATCCATTTTTACAGATGAGGTAGCTGAGTCTGAGAGAAGTTACTTAGCTCAGTCTTGGGTTCCTACTTTGCAAGCGGTGGAGCTGGAACCGAGAAGAATCAGACTGCTGGGCATGGCTGGAACCAGGGTGAGTCAGGTGGGGCTCCGTCCGTGGGCACCAAATGTAAGGGGGTGCCAATAAACTCAGTTGCAGTTACTGCTAAGGCACTTCATCGTGTCCGACTCTTTTCAACCCCATGGACTGTAGCCCACCAGGCTCCTCTGTCCACGGGATTCTCTAGGCAAGAATACTGGAGTGGCTTACCATGCCCTCCTCCAGGGCATCTTCCAGATTCAGGGATCAAACCTGCGTCTCTGATGTCTCCTGCTTTAGCAGGCAGGTTCTTTACCACTTGCACCACCTGGGAAACCCCCAAAACTCAGTAAATCAAGATAAATAGTATTTTTAGGAAACATTTCAAAAATCAAGATCACTAGGGGAAAAAACTCCATGATGAGCAAAATACCAACATTTTAAATACAGTCGGGATCTAAGTCTGCACTTGCCTGTCTTTACCTCACTCTCCTCACCCAGATCTTGGCCTGATTGCTCGGCAATACCAACTCGGAGTCTGAATAGGTGGTCCAGGCCTCAGGAATGATGGAAATAGGGCTGACTGTTCGGTATGTGACAACTGGTAACACACACCCAGAGATCACGGTGGGGGTGAATGCACTGTAATTAGATACGCTCTGTCTGTCCCAGCCTTCATCCGTGCTTGTTCTTCCTGAGAATCCATGGCCAGGATGTTGCTCTGAACTCCCACTCCTCCCACCGGTGGAGCCTAATGACGGCTGAGAAGAGATCTCTGTGTGTCTTAAACTAAATCCAGGGCAGGGCTTCCACTGCTCCAGTTTCCGAGTCAGGTGGTCATCGTGGTGGAGAAGACGCTGCATCCGAAGACATTTTCTTCAGGGAAAAGTGAACATGGAGAAGTAATCTTAATTTGTGAAATCATGCCAGCACAGAGGACCGTGTCAGGAGGATTTCTGGCAAATAAAGAAGTTCATGGAGGAAGTGAGGGTTTTTCTTCAACTGGAACAACCAGGGGAAAGGCAGGAAAAGGCAGTGCTTATTCACAGGATCCTTTGACAAGTATTCAGTGCCAGAAGGCAAGAGAATAAGGCTCTGGCCACTGTTTACCGTGGCCTGTGGGGCTGTTTATGCCAGCTTTCTGGATTCGGCACCTCGCATGGTCTAAATGAGTGAAAAAAGAGAGGAAAGAAGAGAGAGACACCAGAGCCTGACCTGCCATGAGAAAGGGCATCCGTAGTCTCTCCCACACTCTCTTCTCCCCCCTCCTCTTTCTTCCTTTCTTCTCTCTTAAACTCCCATCTCATTTAACATCCTGCGTACTAGCTTCTCGCCTGAGCAAAAACCTTGACCATAGAAACTCTGAGAACAATGCTTTATCTCAATAAGCATCTCAGAACTCTGCAACAGTCAGACGACTAATTAAACCAAATAACAGTGAAATTTTGCCTCCAGTTCTAACAAACGTGCATTATTCACAAGCACTTAGAATGTAAAAGTGCCTTCCTGTTTAAAGTTAAATAAACTGTCCGGGCGGTAAGTGAGCTTTGGTTTACAAAACACTTTGTCTTACTTTCAACTGAGTTACTTAATACTCCCTCCCATGATCCATTTCCATTGATTCCTCCTTCATCAACTGCTCATGCATTCCAACATACTCAGAGCTGCAAAGAACTCCACTGCTGATTCACCAGGGAGGCGACTATATTCAGTTTTAAAGAAAAAAAGAAAGATACAAATAAGAATCCACTTAAGCCAGTAATTTTTTTAAAATAGAGCTTTCCTCTTAATTATAATATAGCATCAGGGTTTTTTTTTTTGTCTCATTCTTCTTCTAAATTCATAATGATACTATCAAACAGTAACAAATATAAATTTGTGCAGCCTGGAATATGCAATTTAATCATAAGCAGTAATTTCCATATCACAGAGGAGGGAAAAAAAAGTCAGATGATTAAACTCCAGTGCATGAGGACCAATCTTGAATTAAATTTTACTCTGCTAAAGTTAGGTTTTGTACAGCAATATCAAGAATGGTTTAAAGGTAATAGTAAAACATTGACTGTTATATTAAAACTCCATGCCCCAAAGTATTTACCAAAGATCAAACTGCTGTTCTTTTTTGCAAATTAAAAATGCCTTGCAGACATCTTCAAAACCTCTTGAAAGAATAGGCAATGTTATCACAGCAATCTCACTAATATTTCCCTTCTTATACTCCTTCCCTCCCCCCTCGGAGTCTGAAATGTTGCTTTTTTTGCAGGAAAAAAAAAAAAAAGAACCAGAAAACCCTCCAGATCACTGCCTCAGTGAGAACTGACCTTGTTTATTATACAGTCCAGCCCCCCTCATCTCCTGCTCAGAGGATTTCAAGATTCAGATTTTGCAACTTTCTAGTAAACTCCAAGGTGGGAAGAAGAGACTGAAGGTAACGGGATCCACGGACTAGAAAGATGTTAATCCTGACAAACTGCTGAAGCAGTAGCCTGAACCACAGCTAGATTGAATTCGGTCTCTCCTGAGAGGTGCAGACAAGGCCGGTGGTAACAAAACTGCTTTTCATGGTGCCCTCAAAAGCAGATGGGCCCCAGGCACACAGCTGGAGCAGGGCGCCATTGCCCTCTAGTGGCCAGACATGCAATCTTCCGCGAAGGAACCCATTTCCAGAGACGCACAAGGCTCTCAATGTCAGGGTAAAATTATAGCAGAAGATGTCTAATTATCCTCCTCAAGTGTTTTCTTTAGTTCTTCTTTGCCCATAGAGGAGGCTGTGGATGGCTATCATAGTAATACTGATGGAAACCTCACTGTTACTCATACTGGTACAATAGAATTTGTCCAACTTTCTCCAGCTTTTAAAAAAAATCTTTTTTTTTAACCAGACCTGTTGATGTTTTTCCCCTAGTCCCTTGAATCACACACACACACACACACACACACACACACACACACAGGACCAAATACATTTACATATTTCAGGGGCAATAACTTTGAACCAAAAAGACTGACAACTACAGTGGCTGGTAAATCTAGGACAGGGGTTCCTGACGTATCAGGTAACTTTGTATGAAACAATGACCAATTGCATAAGGGGGGAAATATCCCAAGCACATTTCAGTCTCTTTAATCACTTGCTGGTGAATTTACACAATAGTGAGATTTTCTAGTGAGGAAAAAAAAATGTACAAGATAGTAGTTATTCTGCAAATTTGACAGTTAAAAAAAAAAAAAAAGGTTGGTTACCCTCTTTTAAACTCTTTAGACCACTGTCTTATCATTATTATTTAATGATAAAGTATTCCTATGATCAAAGTGAAAGAAATCAATATTGAAAATAAACAAAATGATCATGTTTCTGGAACATCTGCCTACATAAATGTGTAGAAAATGAAGGCAGAGTAAAATCAGATTTGCAGATCTCCTTTAGATGGTTCCGAAAATAGCTTTGAATATCACAGATCAAAGTTTATGTTAACTGTCAACTTCATAAGTCACAGACGTTCACAGGCAAGGTTCTGAGACACACTAGGCTCAAGGGAGTGTAGCTCTGGCATTGTAAATCAAGCTTTGAGGTCAAAGTCATGGCATTTCCCATATGAGGATCCCCAAACCAGAATCTTTACAAAGCAGCCGTGTAATTCTATTCAAAGTGGAAGAAAAACCATGAATTATGAAGACAAGTGCATTAAAGGAGCATGAAATTGATCCGTATTCCCCCAAATCACGGCATGGCTCTCCAACCCTGCCCCCACCCCTTTTCAAGAACAAACATACACACACATCCACAGCCACCACTGCAAAGAGGAACCTTGAGTTCTGGGTCAAAAAAAAAAAACAGTTGTAACTTAAAAAAAAATTCTCAAATTAACAAAAGATTACATCTTAATTGAAAACAGAATTTGCATTTCTAGTAATTTTACTGTCTAGCCTTCAGATAAGAATGCAGAACATAATGAAAGTTCTGAAGTGCTATCAAGATGGTCCACTGCTTCAATTAGAGCTACTTCCAAAGCCTATTTTTCTAGTAAGCAGTAAGCTCAGTTTGAGTAAACCCACATGCCTGGGCCTCAACAGATTATCCTATCTCAGTCCTCCCAATGCAGTTCCCTCCCCCAAGGGTTGGGGGGGGGGGGTGTTGTTTTGTTTTTCCCTAACTACGTAATAAAATAACCAACTTATACAGACTCCAAAACAACATGGAAAAAAAGACCATAATAATAATTATGAATAAGAAAATGTGACTGCAAGACATTTTAAATGTATTAATTTGCATTGTTTCAAAAACAGCATGTAGAGCTAATTCTCACTCAAGGAAACTTTCCTGTCCTCTCAGATGCTTTTCCTTGGTCTGTACTTGAAAACTACTCACATTCCATTGTACTAGGCAGGATTTCAGTCTTGCAGAAAGGTTTGAATTTTAGGGCCCACTGGCCAACTCTGAAACTTTGAATCAGAGCTCATGACTAAGGAACTTCAGTGAGCAGGAGCTTCAGGGTCCCACAGGCCTTGGCCCCAACCCTCTGTCTCTTTGTTTTGCAACTTTTATTCCTTTGTTCTGCTGGACTAAGACCAGGCTCTCCTGCAGCTGGGGTTTGGGCAGATTACTTCTGGATTCTGCTGTCTGCATCTCTGTATTTGTAGGAAAAAGAATTCCAGGATTAATGAAATGAAGGTCAGCCTCGTCTCCTCTCTCTCATCGTATTAGACTCTAGCTCTCGGAGCCCCGCGTGGCAAATGTGCTGATGCGATGATGCTGGCGGATCTACGACCCCTTCCCCGGGAAATCCAGACACCCCGCAAAATCATCGATGCCTGCCGCAAGCCCAAGTGATAAAGACATCGACCCGTGTCCTCTCACCAGATTAATCATTGTGGCTTCCCAGTGATTAAACTGAAAACTTACTCTGCCTCATATAAAAACGATAGGAATGATCGGAAGAGGAAAACAAGGCACGATTTCAGAGCCACCCGACAAAGATTTGTTTAGGGAGGGAAGACTTTACAGGCATGTCTATACCTTCATGCAGCAGGGTTTTAGAAACAACCTTCCACCCCCACCCCTTAGGAACGACCCGTCGCCATGCAGAGGTGGCGTTATTAAACGATGAGAAGATGCAATTTCTTAATAGCAGTGCGATGGCCCGTGAAATCCCTGCTGCATTATCAGCAAAGCAACAGGGCTTTTCTTTTTCAAGCATTTAGAAAACCTTTCACGCGGGAGAAGAAGGCGTGCGGACACCACCGCTCCCTACCCCACCCCATCCCCACTTCCACCCTCACCCCCAGAAAACGAGGAAGAGGCCTTGGCAAGAAAGGGATGAAGAAGCGCGACCCGGGAGGTGGGGAGGTGACGCTCTCTGACCCCACTTTCTCTGGGGACTCTTTTCTTCACAGCACCAGGCGGGCCTCCTATAGCTACACCCGGGTGTAGGGGGAGAGGGTTGGTCTCCTCGCCGCCCCCACATCCTGCGGGTTTCTCCAGGCTCCTCACTCGCCGCTAGGGTTCGGGGCAAAGATGAGGGAGGGAGGCCATGCGCGCGGAGCTGGAAAGGCTCGGCGCACTTCGGAAGGAGGCGCAGGCTGCGGGGAAGGCTCGCTTCGCAAAGTTAACGTTGACCTGGGCAGGCTGCGCCAAGCCTCAGCCAGAGCGAGCCCGAGTCTGAGCCGCTCACGTATCGCCCCTGAAGCTGGCGGGAGCTGACACACTTCCCCCGGAGACCCCCGAAGACACTCTGGCTTGAAGGCTGGAGCGCGCACCGCAGTCAGCAGCCCCCCCGAGCCGCAGTCAGCGGACCCAAACCCACGCTCTGAAAGTGCGGGGAAATCGCCGACCCGAGCTGGGTTCCTGCCGTTTTCCGGGGCTTCCCCGGCGATCTCGATGGAGGAACTGAGTCCCCGGGAGCGCCCGGTCGGGATAGAGGAGGAAGGGGTAGGGACCCTGCAGAGCACGGTCACGTCGTCGCTTTCGGAAAGAGGCGCAGCGCCGGCGGGAGGGCGGGCGGGCACCGCGCTGGGGGCGACTTTCCCCGGGAGACCTGACCGGGGGCGGTCGGCGCGTCCGGGGCGCAGCTCTGCAGCTTCCAGCTCCAGCCGGGTGTAAAGCCCCTCTCTCGAGGCCTCGGCGCAGACCCGCTCAGAGACCGGAGCTGCGGGGAGAGACTGGAGCGCACATCTGGCGCCTCTGTCCCCTGAGCTGCCCGCGCCCACAACTGGCTCCCTTCTTCCTTTTCGATTTTTAAACAAATCTTCTCTTAACCTCCGCCCTCCCCAGTCCGCTTAGCATTTGTGAAACCTTGTCGAGTCAGTCCTCCACCCCCCACCCCGCTCGCCAGACATTCTCATCCAGAGATGAGCCCCCCCGCACCCACCCCAAAGAAGCCCCATCCAGGCGAGAGGAAGGCACTGGCGGCGCGCCTCACCTGGGGCCCCGGAGGGTGGGCGCGGGATGCCGGCCGTCGGTCCCTGGCGCAAGGCGAGCGCAGCGGTGTCAGCCCCGGCCCGTGTCCGGGTCCCATTCACAAGTCGGCGGCGGCTGCGAGCGGCCCCCGCGGCATCTGCTCGCTACGCTCCCCTCGGCTGGCGGCGGCCGCGGAATGAGCCGCCGAGCGCGCTAGTGGCAGGAATGAGAAACCGGGGGGAGGTGGCGGGCGGGCGGGGGTAGGGGGGGCGGAGAAGGAGGGAGGCCGCCGCTGGGAGGGAAGGAAAGGGCGGGGGGGCGGAGAGGAGCTGAGGCCGCAAGACGCGGCTAGCTCGGCCTCGCGTAGGCTGCGGGGGCCGGCCCGTCCGCGCCCCTCCCCCCAGGGACCCCCGGGATGTCAGCCCGGGGATTCGTGGCCACCCCCCTACCCCGCTCTGGGTCGCCGCACTCCGGATCCCCTGGGTCTCAGATGGAGTCTGGAGCGGCTGAAGTTGGGCTCCAGGGACGCACAGCCAATCAGGGAGGGCGGCAGAGGAAAGCTGGGGAGGGCGCCGGGGCCCCTCTTTCCTCCTTCGCCCAAATCCGCTCCAGCTGGTCAGGCTGGGCCCTGGCCCAGGAGGCTTGGGTGGTGGGTAGGGGGAAAAGCATCGCCCAAGTCGGGTAGGCAATCGGGAACTGTTCCTCCTCACTCCACCACCCCACGTTCCAAAGATCCCTCCACGTCGGCGGCTTCTGCCCTGCCCCCTCTCTCCATCCCTAGCAAACTCTGCTAAGGGTGCGGATGGTGAAACCTGGAGGAGGGAGACTTTGGACTCGGGAAGAGCCACGTCTCCTTCTCTCCCAGGTCTCCCTCCCGCTACCCATCTCCAAAGCCTAGTGTGCGTAAGGGTAACGGGGCCGGGGAGGGGGCCAGGATCGCTTAACCAGGGTCGGCCCGGCCCCCGCCCGCACGAAGGGTCACTTGTTGCCTCAGGCCCCTTCGCTGCGCCCCCCACCCCAGGCTCCGTGGAGAGTGCGGTTCTGCGGGAGACCCGGCCTAAGGATTCAGTGCCCGCATCCTTCCTGAGTCCTGCCCTATACCCCTCTAAGAAGACGCCTTGGAAGAAGGGGCCCCGGGCCTGCTTCCTGCCCTTGTGGAGTCGCCGGGAGAAAACGTTGGCCGGGCCTGGGCTTCGGAATCACGCCAGGGACTGGGCGGGGCGCTCGTGCCTCGGGGAACGGTATTGGGACCCGCACACGCTGCCGTCCCTAGGGAGGAAGGGGGACAACTGTGACCGGAGGGGGACCCCTGGCCGGAGCAAGTTTCTCGAGTGGGAGGTGGCAGAAAAAGCTGAGGTGGAGGGAAGATGAAGCAGCAAAAGGATAACTGGAATCCCAGGAGGGACAACGATGAGGACCGAAAAGGAGTGACGGGCTCTCCAAGAAGAGGGAGGGGGCGAGAGGGGTGCAGTCGGGCCGAGGAATTAACATTAAAAGAGGTCGAAAAAGGAAGAGAGCGCCTCGGACAGCGCGCGAACGGGGAACTGAATTGGAGAGGTGGCGGGACCGAGGGGGGCGACCAAAGCCCGCCCCCGGGCTCCTCGCCCTGGGCTCCCGAGTCCGCGTAGCACAAGGAGCCTCGGCGTTCGCACGCGGCGCCCGGGATGCGCGCGGGGGCTGGCGGCGGGGCGGGGCCATCCGGTACCACGCCCTCGACCACCGGGCGCCCGCGGGCTCCTCGGCGATTCCGGGATTCCAGAGGCGCCGGAGGTCGCCCCCGCCCGCGTCCAGGGCAGAGCCGCCGAGTCCTTCGCTCTCCGTTTCCCGGTGGCCCTTAAACTGCTGGTTCCTGGGCTGGGGGTGAGGCCGCTGAGTTTGCCATTTCTCATTTCTTTTGCTCTTAAGTGCACCCCCCTCCCCTTTACTTCCCGAAGGTTGCAAGGAGACAGGGCTCAGGGCGCCAGGTACCCGCTCTCGCCGCACAGGTGCCCACGCGACGCCCGCGTGAGGCTCAGGAGGCGGAACGCTTTCCGGGAGCGCAGTAGCGGGCCGCGGTGCCTGTCTCTTCTCCCTCCTCAGATTGGTCCCTTACCCCACGGAGCCCCTTCCACACCCTACCTGCGTCCTGTCTTGGCGTCTCTGGTCCTGTCTGTTCACCTTCCACTTCTGCGTTCTAAGCCCTAAAACCTGGAATGTCTCCTAGGCCTCGGCCAAGGTCCCCACCCTCTAACGGGGCAGAGCACGGTGATGGGGGCTCTCAGTTCCAGGGCAGGAGGGAAGAGGGGCCCGCTCTCCCTCAGAGATACGTGCGTTTGGCTCTTTGTCTCCTGACTGTGGTCTGAATTTTCTTATGCTTTCCTCGCAAGTGGGAACAGGAAGGGAATGTGTAGGACTCATCGGTCTAATTGCAGGTATACAAAAATGTCGAGGATCATTCACGATGGTTAGGACATGACTTGATCCGTGAGAAAAGTCATTATTTCCATTTTGGAGGTACAACCAAGGATGGGCCTCGTCACATGTGACCTGACGTTATCCGGAATATATCCTTTGCCTTTGTTTCAGAATTCGTCAAGCAACAGCAGTTTGGTGGTGGTGGTGGTGAGATTTTTTTTTTAGACCAGGGGTCCCATGGTCCATGGCCTGTTAGGAACCAGGCAGCAGAACAGGAGGTGAGCAGCAGACTGGGACTGGGGAGAGAACCAAGCTTCACCTGCCACTTCACAGTTGCTCCCCATCTCTGGCATAACCAGCCAGTCCCTGCTCTCGCTGACCCCGCCCCCCGCCGTGGAAATATGTGTTCCATAAAACGGCCCCTGGTGCCACAGAGGTTTCGGACTCTTCTGTGAATGATCACATATTGGGTTTTAAAAAGTATGTTAAAAATCGGTTGGTAGATTTTTACTGACATTGCACACCTGAATCAGACAGAACTCCGTGTATAAGGGCTGTCAGTATTCCTTTGCGCAAACCAGCAGTTTTATGCCTGGGTATCTACTTAAGACAACTAGAAATTGATGTCAGCCCACACACATGTACCTGAATAGCAGAATTAGCCATTATAGCCCAAAGCTGGAAACTGTCCAAGTGTCCATCTACTAGTGAGTGAATAAATAAAATGTGGTATATCCATATAATGGAATAGTATTTGGCATTAAAAAGAAAATAAATACAGCTGCATGTTACAACATGAATGAACCTAAAAAACATGTGAAGAGCCAGAGGCAGAAACCCTATATTTTCTGATTCCATTTATATGAAATGTTCCAAAAAGGAAAATTTATAATAGAGACAGAAAGCAGATCAGTGGTTGTCCCAAGGGTGTGAATAAAAACTGATGAAAATGGGCTTGAGGGAACTGTGTTGGATGATGAAAATGTTCTAAAATTGGATGATGATGATGGTTGCACAAATCTATACATTTACTAAAATTCATTGAGTCACAATCAAAAAGAAAGGCAAAAATTTTATTTTACACCTTTATTCCCAGAGTATCTATGACCTGCAGCTGAGCCCCAGGGGGAAACTTTTTGCAAGGCAGTTTTCTAGAGAAATGTAAAAAAAAAAAAAAAAAAAAGCTAGTTCTTGTGGAAAGATAACCATGCTTCTATTCAGCGAGTTCTATTTTGGCAAATGCTTTGGAGAATCTTATAAGTGTTAAAGCAAGTTAATTTCCCCCTTTCACTCTTAAGTGATTAATTCCTGAGAACCAGAGTTAGGCATTCCAGTTCGTGACATTTTAAACACACCTACACATAGGCACAGTACAAAGTGCACATTTCCGAGGGGATTTTTTTATGACTATGTTAGGTTCTGTCTTAGAAATCCATATCAAGCTCTTGGGTGGAGTATTGTGTGATTACAGTTTGGATTAAAAAAGGAAAAGAGAAAAAAAAAAAAGAAACCTCTTTTTTGACAGTTTAAATTAAAAGGTTCGGTTCATCCAGGCAGCCGAAAGTTTGGGTGTTTATCTTAACTTGCCTCACCTTTCCTTCACCTTGTTCTTCACAGGAGGAAGCCAGGGTTCATAGTTGCTCTGGAGGCAGGATTAAACAGTCCCCTCTGCTTCCTGACTCTTCCAATCCAGACAGAGATGAGGCTCAAATGGGCCTTTTCTTGTCTTTGTCCTTGTCAGCAAGAAGCTGATAATTTCCTGTTGGTTCCTTCATCAAAGGTACCAGGCTGTCGTCCCTTTGATGTGTCTGTCCTCAGACTCTGAAGATAGCCAGACCCTGCTGAGTCAGTTCCTTGTTTTCACTTAGAAGCCCTAGGCTACCCCAGGCCTTCTCAAAGCTTCCTGCTCTAGAGACAGCCTTTGGTAAATGGTATAAAAAGAGAGGCAAGATCCAAATAGGGAGATGGCGTTATCACCTTGTGGTAGGCTCCCATTATGCCTTCCCCAGGCAGAGGGAGTATGCTGAGGAAGACTGAACAGGTATGCCTTTTCCGAACCGGACGTTTTAGATGGAGATTCTCACAGCTGAGCCCACAGAGATAGGTGGGGAGACTGCAGGCCTTGGATCTGAGTCTGATTCTTGCTTTTGCTGTTTTCTAGTAAGTTTCTGTGAGATTCAGTTTACAGTTCCATAAAATAGGGTTTGGTATCTGTGCCTGGATTGTTGCAGGGATTAAACGTGCCCATATACCTACAGCAGTGAGCACTGTGCTTCAAGCAGGGGCTCAATAGATGGAAGTTATTAATTATTATTATTAATTACGAGGTCTGATTATTATCACACCTTAAATCACCTGGGCAAGAAAGAAGTCATGTTATAGTTATGAATTATAACAATGTGGAGTTTCATCTTATCATAAATGATACTAATAATAAAACTTTTGGTCAAGAATATTTAGCAGTTCAGAATTAACTGACACTGTGAGGCCTGTCATGGGTCATATAGATCAGATGTGCCAACCTTGGGGGCCAGGCCCTGGATTCATGTCCTAGATCTGCAAATTCACTGAATTACCTTGGGTAAATCATTCTCTTAGTCAGAGCTTTAGTTTCCATAGATGCAAATGAGAACTTATCCAAAGTAAGTTCTGAGGAGGACCCTTCCAGTGCTGAAAGTCAGACTATTGAGAATCCCCATGGACAGAGGAGCTTAGTGGGCTTCAGCTCATGGGGTTGCAAAGACCTAGACAAGACTAAGCAGCTTAGCAGAGCACAGCACGTGAAAATTAAAAGGGGCTCCCCTGGTGGCTCAGACGGTAAAGCATCTGCCAGACCAGGGTTCGATTCCTAGGTCGGGAAGATCCTCTGGAGAAGGAAATGGCAATCTACTCCAGCACTCTTGCCTGGAAAATCCCATGGACGGAGGAGCCTGATAGGCTGCAGTCCACGGGGTCGCAAAGAGTCGGACATGACTGAGTGACTTCACTTCACTTCACTTCCCTGGTGGCGCCAGGGAAGCCACAGATGGTGAAGAACCTGCCTATATCTCTTAAATGCAATTCCCCTTTCTGCCACTAGGAGCAGTCAGACAGTCATCTCGGGCTAAGCCCTGACCAGGCATTCTCTGTCGCAAACAGACCCTCTTTAACTCGGTTAGCAGTGCTTCTTTTTCTTTCCCTCTCGCCTAGACTGTAAGTTCCCTCAGGGCAGGTATGATAGTTTTCGGTTTTGTTTATATCCCCAGCATCTAGTGCATTAAAAATCCAATCAATATATTTGATTAATTGATAATGTTAAGCAATATTGTTTACTAAGGCCAGTCTATCAGTCAAATATTAGGGTATGAATGACCCCAGCATTCAGTGGCTTAAAATAACAATTATATATTTTCATACATCTGTGGGTTGGCTGGGGTTGCCTGGTCTAGATTGGGCTGAGCTGTGGCAACTCTGCTCAGCTTCCTGTGTTTCTCATCCTCCTTCTTGGGGCTATCTTGGGCGTACTCTCCTGGCGATGGCAACTGCACAAGACATCAAGCAGAATTATGCATAATGTCTTGAGGTATAGGCTTAAAACTGGAAACTATCTTTTCTGTCTCATTTTGTTGGCCTAAGCACACCATTTGGCCCCACTGAAAGCAAAGGGGTGGAGAAATATAATCTGATTTTTTAATGGAAGAAATTTGAGAAGTTGCATAAAAGAGTCTCAATTCAAAGAAAGGTAAAGAGTTGGAGTATTAATACCCTCTCCTGTAAGTAAAACCAGATTTCCATCATGCCACCATCCTGGGACATCTTGGGTTGTCAGGGCCCATGGGTTATATTCTATAATAATGAATACAGTAGTCTAGAGGAGACAGAATATCTCCTCTACAGAATACAACATTAGAGGAGACAGAAAATCAGAAGTAGATTGCAGTATCCTACCAAACTGTCGTCACTGCTGCTGCTGCTAAGTCGCTTCAGTCGTGTCCGACTCTGTGCGACCCCATAGACGGCAGCCCACCAGCTCCTCAGTCCCTGGGATTCTCCAGGCAAGAACACTGGAGTGGGTTGCCATTTCCTTCTCCAATGCATGAAAGTGAAAAGTGAAAGTGAAGTTGCTCAGTCCTGTCTGACTCTTAGAGACCCCATGGACTGCAGCCTACCAGGCTCCTCCATCCATGGGATTATGTCCCCTTTATTCTGAGGTTCAAGTTGGAAAGGAAGAAAGCAAGCAGAAATAATAATGTAAAATATTAATCACCCACTTATATATAAAACTAGAAATTCTCAAAACATCCCTTCAAAGTATGTATTATTATCCTTATTTTACAGATGAGAGAATTGAGGCAAGGAAATTACATACATTGCTCAATATAAATGCAACTGATAAGTAATGGAGCTGGAAGTCCAACCTCTGTATGTTTGACTCGAAGGCTTGCCCTTTCAGTGGAGGAGCTCAGGCAGCAGAGTCTAATCTTGACATCTTTGGGGGGGTTGGGGGAAGAGAGAGACGATCTTGGCTCTACACCCGAGACAGAGGACATCCATTGGATCCCTAGGCACAGTGCCTGGAACACAATAGGTGCACAAAAAATACTTTTATGAAAGGGTAAAAGATGAAAGAGTGAGAGGAAGTAAGAGAAAGAGGAAGGGAAGGTCAATAGAAGTGGAGAAAAGACAAGAGGAAGAAGGAGAATAAGAGATGGTATAAGTATGTTGATCCATTTGGAAAAACCACAGTTTTCCATCATGGGCAGAAATCTGTGGATTCTGAGTGTCATTTGTCCTCTGCCCCTACTCATGCTGAGAATAGTGGCCCC
Source organism: Bos indicus x Bos taurus (assembly GCF_003369695.1). Classification (NCBI taxonomy): domain Eukaryota; kingdom Metazoa; phylum Chordata; class Mammalia; order Artiodactyla; family Bovidae; genus Bos; species Bos indicus x Bos taurus. Next base: position 33,001,002 of record NC_040093.1, on the reverse strand, counting down.
ATTCCTGCCTCTATGCCACAGCCTAGAGGGTGCAGCCTGAGCCAGCCCTCAACTATTTTGCTCATCTACCAGTCTCTGCCTTGATCAATCAAGACACACTCATTTTCTTGTTCAAAGTCAGTTGTACTTCAGATTCAAGACACTTGCATTTCCTCTGCCTGAAGCACCCTGGCCCCTTTCCATGGTTTGCTCCCTCATTTTGCCTGTTTACTCAGGATTTACCTGCCTGTCTTATCAGCAGAAGCACCCATTCTGTAGTCTAATCCATTGTAGGCTACCCACATTTTATCCCTTTAGACTGCTTTATTCTTGTTTATAACATACTTATTTACTTCACATCATATGACACATTTTAATTTACCTGTTTTATTGGCTATCTTGCTCCACTAGGAGACAAACTTCTTTGGAAGGGCAAAGTACTTGTTCACTCCTCTCTCGTTCTCTCTTGTTCAGTCCTGTATCTGGAGCATCTAATACTGTGCCAGACATATGGTAAGCACTCAGTAAATATTTGCAGAATGAACACATGAATAATGTATGGATGAAAAATGCTAACGGAACGGATGAATCCCCAAACCAAGAGCAAATGAATCATCTGCTTGAATCTAAACGTGGTGCAAGTGTCCCTTATTTACAAAACGAATGTAATGATGCCAATTATTCACACTACAAAATGATTCTTCAGTTTACCAAAGGTTTCATTTGAAAGCTAGTTAAAATAGCTTCCTCATTTAGTGATTTTAAAAATATAATCCAATGTACAAAATAGTGGTGTGCAAACACCTTTTCTAGAACATATGAATTTCTTAAAATGAATTGCAGGTATGCATAATGATGATTCTGATTCTGATTTCTAATTCTGGTTTGTTTGTTGTGTGGACAAAGAGAGTGGTTTATTAAAACTCCTCACAGAGGGCTATTTCAATGTTTGTATGTGCATACATTTACATTACTTTTTAAGCTTGTGAATAGGTGCATTTAAATAAGTTTGTGCTCCTGGAGAATCCCTGGAAGTGTTCTCAAGATTGGTACTTTGCAAATCAGCTGGCTTTGCAAACAGTCTAAGGTTGGTTTAGGCTACAGAATTTGAGAGTTCTGGGTTCCAATTTGCATGAACATTGAAATGTTGGCTATCAGTGCTGCAAAGGGGAAGGCAGAAATGATCCCTAAATGGAGAAGGCTTAAAAAAACCTTCTCGAGTGTCCTCGGCTTAAGATAGATGAATGTACGCAGCACAGACTGTGAATATGTCAGTACTTTAGCTCCTTGTTGTGTGCGTTTCCCCTTCCCTATTCAGTTGCCCCTCTGGTGGCTAAGAGATAATAGTGATGTTTCTGTAGAGCACAGGTGGGTCACAATAGAAGGCAGTATTTTATTCAGGTGGCTCAAGAGCCTTCTTCTTGGAAACACTATATCAGAGAAGTTTCTCTATTCTGATTGACAGTCACTTTAGTCCTGGGTCTTAAGCCATGATGGATTCCCCATTGCAAAGAGTATTGTTCTGGGCAGGGGTAGAATTAAAGAATAAACTTTTTTTAATTTAAATTTATTTATTTTAATTAGAGGCTAATTACTTTACAATATTGTATTGGTTTTGCCATACATCACCATGAATCCGCCACAGGTGTACACGTGTTCCCAATCCTGAACCCCCCTCCCACCTCCCTCCCCGTACCATCCCTCTGGGTTATCCCAGTGCACCAGCCCCAAGCATCCTGTATCCTGCATCAAACCTGGACTGGCGATTCGTTTCATATATGATATTATACATGTTTCAATGCCATTCTCCCAAATCATCCCCTCTCCCTCCCACAGAGTCCAAAAGACTGTTCTATACATCTGTGTCTCTTTTGCTGTCTCTCATACAGGGTATCGTTACCATCTTTCTAAATTCCACATATATGTATTAGTATACTGTATTGGTGTTTTTCTTTCTGGCTTACTTCACTCTGTATAATAGGCTCCAGTTTCATCCACCTCATTAGAACTGATTCAAATGTATTCTTTTTAATGGCTGAGTAATACTCCATTGTGGAGAAGGCAATGGCACCCCACTCCAGTACTCTTGCCTGGAAAATCCCATAGACGGAGAAGCCTGGTAGGCTGCAGTCCATGGGTTCGATAGAGTCGGACACAACTGAGTGACCTCACTTTCACTTTTCACTTTCATGCATTGGAGAAGGAAATGGCAACCCACTCCAGTGTTCTTGCCTGGAGAATCCCAGGGACGGGGGAGCCTGGTTGGCTGCCGTCTATGGGGTCGCACAGAGTCGGACACGACTGAAGCGACTTAGCAGCAGCAGCAGCAGCAATACTCCATTGTGTATATGTACCACAGCTTTCTTATCTATTCGTCTGCTGATGGACATCTAGGTTGCTTCCATGTCCTAGCTACTGTAAACAGTGCTGCGATGAACATTGGGGTACACGTGTCTCTTTCAATTCTGGTTTCCTTGGTGTGTATGCCCAGCAGTGGGATTGCTGGGTCATATGGCAATTCTATTTCCAGTTTTTTAAGGAATCTCTACACTGTTCTCCATAGTGGCTGTACTAGTTTGCATTCCTATTCATTCAATGCTTATTAAGTACTTTAATTTCAGTCTTTACAACTGTTCTTCAGAGTAAGTATTCTTATGCCCATTTTAGAGGTAAGAACAGGGAAGCTTGGAAAATTGAACCACTTACTCAAAGTCAAATTGTTTGTTAATAGATGAATAATTAAATGTGATTTAATTGCTCAGAGTCTACAAGAGAATATAACTGGGAACTAATTTATATGGAGGGGTGGGAAAGAGAGGTGAGTGGAGGCCTTCTTAATGGTATTCTTTTCAAGCTGAGAATTAAAATATGCAGATGGGCTAGTTAGGATTATTGTAGGGAGATACTATTACTGGAAGGCATAGACTACAGAAGGGCATTGAAACAAGATGGAATTTGGAGGTTTTGAGGACCTAAAAAATATCTGTAAAACTGATATTTAATGAGCTTTGAGGAAATACAGAGATATATTACCCAGGGTGTCGCAGGACAGGGAAAGAATCCTGAATTGTATCTCAAATGCACTGGGCAGTTGTTGATTTGTTTTTACTTAAGTAGAGGTGATCTGTTGTATTAGTTAATGAAGAGCATTTTGGCTGCTAGTGGATGAGAGACAGAGGGGGTGCATGGGTCTTTTCAAATTAATGTTTTCATTTTCTTTGGATATATATCCAAGAGTGGAATTGCTGGATCGTATTGCAGATGGTGACTGTAGCCATGAAATTAAAAGACGCTTACTCCTTGGAAGGAAAGTTATGACCAACCTAGATAGCATATTCAAAAGCAGAGACGTTACTTTGCCAACAAAGGTCCGTCTAGTCAAGGCTATGGTTTTTCCTGTGGTCATGTATGGATGTGAGAGTTGGACTGTGAAGAAGGCTGAGCGCTGAAGAATTGATGCTTTGAACTGTGGTGTTGGAGAAGACTCTTGAGAGTCCCTTGGACTGCAAGGAGGTCCAACCAGTCCATTCTGAAGGAGATCAGCCCTGGGATTTCTTTGGAAAGAATGATGGTAAAGCTGAAACTCCAGTACTTTGGCCACCTCATGCGAAGAGTTGACTCATTGGAAAAGACTCTGATGCTGGGAGGGATTGGGGGCAAGAGGAGAAGGGGATGACAGAGGATGAGATGGCTGGATGGCATCACTGACTCGATGGACGTGAGTCTGGGTGAACTCCAGGAGTTGGTGATGGACAGGGAGGCCTGGCGTGCTGCAATTCATGGGGTCGCAAAGAGTCGGACACAATTGAGCGACTGATCTGATCTGATGGTCATATCATAATTCCATTGTTAATATTTTGAGCAAGCACCATACTGTTTTCCATGGTGGGGGCTCCAGTTCACATTCCCACCAACAGTGCACAAGGGTTCCCTTTTTTCCACATGTTTGTTACCACTTTTTTTTTTTAGAATGATGGTTCTCTTCTTTATTGATTTGTCAGAACTTCCTTATCATATAAAACTCATATGAAATCTGAAATAGAGTCTATTTATGGACAGTCTATTTCATCAGTTTTTTTTTAATTTTATTTTTTTTATATATTTTTTTTCATCTTTTTTTTTTTGTTACCACTTTTTGTGTCTGTCTTTTTGTTGAAAGTCATTCTGACAGATATGAGGTGATATCTCATTTGCATTTCCCTGATGATTAGTAATGTTGAGGTTCTTTTCATGTGAATCCCAATGTTCATACCATTACATACAGTAGCCAGGGTATGGAAGCAACTTGTGTCCATTGATAGGTTAATGAATAAAGAAGATGTGAGATGTACATGCACGCACACACACACACACACACACACACACACACACACACACATGAAATATTACTCAGCCATAAAAAATAATGAAATTTTGCCACTTTCCCATGGATGGGCCAGAGATGATTATGCTTAGTGAAATAAGTTAGAGAAAGACAAGTACTGTATGTTTTCACTTATATGTGGAATCTAAACAAGAAAAGAAATGAACATAACAAAACAGAAACAGACTCCTAGATGCAGAGCGCAAACTAGTGGTTATCAGTGGAGAAAGGAGTAGGGGAAGGGGCAAGCTAGAGGAGGGGATTTAGAAGTACACACTACTAGGTTTAAATTAAGTAAGTACCAGAATATACTGTGCCACACAGCAAATACAGCCAATGTTTTATAATAGCTTTATATGAAACATAATCTATAAAAATGTTGACTTGTTATGTTGTTATACCTGAAGCTAGTATAATATTGTAAGTCAACTATGTTTCAGTATAGAAAAATAAAGAATGGATGCATCCAGATTGTTGCAGTTTACCTGTAGACAGGGGCTGCTGGCTTGGACTAAGGCCATGGTGCAAGTTCTAGGTGTGTTTTGGATTGGAAGCAGGGCTTTGTTTTGAATTGGTTGTGGTGGGTGAGAGAACTCCCATGAGTCATTCTCATGAGACTAACTCAAGCAGTTGGATAAAGGTGCTTATTATTGACCAGAAAGAGTCTGGAGAATGACCAGGTGTGTGAGTTTGGGAACAGGTGTAGGAGGTAAGGTGCCCCAAGCTGCAGCTTTATGAGACCATTTTGGACAGTAGGCTGCTCACCTTCCAGTACCCACAAATACCCTCCTGGGTCAGGAAGACAGTGTCACCTGATGGTTAACCAGTTAAAAAGAGAGACTCCTTAGCTCTGACCAGACTCGGACTTTGGACAAATGCTTGCCCTGCTCTGAGCCACTTCTTGTCTCAAAGGAGGAGTTTGGCCCAAAGACTTCTACATTTCTGTTTCCCTCTGCTGCTGCTGTTGCTGCTAAGTCGCTTCAATCGTGTCCGACTCCGTGCGACCCCATAGAAGGCAGCCCACCAGGCTCCCCCGTCCCTGGGATGTTTCCCTCTAAAAGCCCATAATTTCTGAATACGTTCACTCTAGGCACGGTTTTTCAAAAGTATGTCCAAAGAATATTTTTATAGTAATTCTGTGTCAGTCAAGAGTCCTGTCCTGAGACACAGGTGATATAGGACGCAGAGCAGCAGTAATGGCTAGAGGGCACTCAGGGGCATTCAGTCCACTCCAGAGCTCAGGGCAAAGCTCATCCAGCTCCCCTGCTGCTGCCACTCAGGGCCGTTTGTCAACAATCCCTTGTTGTTCATGGCCTCCAGGGATTTTTACCTGCTCACTTTCTCACCTGAAGTGTCCATGCCATTACTCATCTCCTTCTCTGTTGCTGGCAGGGGAGGAGCAGAATTCCACGACACAGACAATGCACTTAGACATGGAGCTGCCTTAGTCTGAATCCTAGCTGTAACCCTTACTCACTGTTGGCAGATCTTTTTCTCCATGACCCTCATTTTCCTCATCTATAAAATGGTAATAACATCTGTACCTCCTGCGGAGAATTGTTGAGTTGGAAAGGTGATAAATCAGAGTACCTGGAATACAGTACATGCACAGTGAATGTTTTTTCATTCCCCTCCCTTCCCGCCTCAACTCACTCCTACTTGTCATTATCTTTCGTTTCTCAGAATTGAACTAAGACATCAAACATTTCAGGAAAGTATTTCCTGACCTTTCCTTTCCCACAGAGTCTTGTCTCTAATTTGCTCTCGCCACAGTGTATCATATCCCCTGTGCTCATCTGTCCCACCCAGTCCCTTTGTAGGAGAGGTCTAGAGACCAACAACCACTGATACTTCATCATCGTCTCTCAAGCACACAGGCATACAGTAGGTGTTCAATAAATGTTTGCTAACATTTACTGCCAATGAGGATGTTTAAGGAAGGCATCCTCAAAAAGAGATGATGACCAAAGAGGAGGGAGAGAAAAAAATCACCTATGCCCGCTCCTCTAAAGAGATTTTGGCATAGAATATGAAGGGAAAATCCAACCAGTCCATTCTGAAGGAGATCAGCCCTGGGATTTCTTTGGAAAGAATGATGCTGAAGCTGAAACTCCCGTACTTTGGCCACCTCATGCGAAGAGTTGACTCATTGGAAAAGACTCTGATGCTGGGAGGGATTGGGGGCAGGAGGAGAAGGGGACAACAGAGGATGAGATGGCTGGATTGCATCACCGACTCGATGGACGTGAGTCTGAGTGAACTCCGGGAGTTGGTGATGGACAGGGAGGCCTGGCGTGCTGCGATTCATGGGTTAGCAAAGAGTCGGACACGACTGAGCGACTGAACTGAACTGATGAAGGGAAAATAGGGTAAAAGCAGAATCCATTAAATGGCCCCAATTGCATTAGTAGTTCTCTGTTATGTGGCATACAATCATCATGTAGTCTTCAGTACAAGCAATTCTTGATTGACTAAGAAATGTTTATCAGAAGAAGCAAAATTCATGGTGCGTATTTGCAGTCTGATTTGCTCTCCTTCTGTAGCTTTGCTTATATCTATGGAAAACTAGCGAAATGCACCCAGACAGTCTTAATTTCTTTATGTCAGCTGAGTCACAGCAGCAGACATCGGAAGATGTGCTGTAAAATAGTCATCAGAAAAAGCAGTTTGGGATGTGGCAGCTTTTTTCTAGCTAAAAGTTTGCATATTTACAAAAGAGTCTGGTGGAACAAATAGAGATGTAGCCAGACCAGCACTTTTAAGTAGGTAGGATTTCAAAGCAGAAAGGCAACTGAAAATAGCAGCCAGTCCTTTCCAGCCCCTTCCTAATAACCCTGTTTCTCACCCCCATGCCCAACACCTAGTAATTGCTTCTCCACGATAAACATCTTTTCCTTTCCTTTTGTTAACAGGGAGGCTTCTGGAATAGTTATACATTTCATTTGGCCCATGTCTGTCTTAAATATCAAGTCATAAGTGAGCAGAAGTAGCAGCAGCATCCTAAGTAGTTACTAGAAGGGAGGTGCCTTCCCTATATTATTACTGAATATAATTACACTCATTTTACGGATGAGGAAGTCGTATGCCAGGTGGTAAACTGTATGTCCAAGTTGGTACAGCTTAGACATTGTGGAGCTTGGGTGTGTCCCTAGAGCCTTCTCGTTCTAGTACACCCTGGTATTTCTCAGATGTAAGCTGACAAGCTTTCTGTCTGCTGAGGTGATAACTTCCTGTAAACTGGACGTTGAACATCTTCTGATGTATCTGTATCCTGAAGCCAAATGCATGGAAACCTGTTCAGCTCTGCCCATGTCTGCATGCGCATAGCATCATCTGCTTTGCATGTATTCCTCCCGCTGCTTAGAACACGTGTGCCCTTTCATACTCTTAATTCCAGTTTATTTTTTGAAAATTTCATGCTCAAGTGTCCTACCCTCCAGAAACATTTTCCTGATACCCCTCACTGCCCCTTTCTCCCCTGCTGCCAGTATAAACTCAGCATTCTTCCTTTGTGTCCTGTGCACCTGCCATGTGCCTAATTCCCAAGATCTTCCTCACCATACAATGAGGTTATGTCGCCTACAGCCTGTCCTAACTTGAAAGTAGTGTTAGGTCAAAAATGCTTTTAATAAATAACCTTCCCTGGGTGGCTCAGATGGTAAAGAATTTGCCTGCAATGCAGGGGACCTGGGTTCAATCTCTGGGTCCGGAAGATCCCCTAGAGAAGGGAATGGCAACCCTCTCCAGTATCCTTGCTTTGGAAATCCCATGGACAGAGAAGCCTGGTGGGCTACCGTCCATGGGGGTTGCAAAAGTCAGACATAACTGAGCGACTAACGCTTTCACTTCAACCTAACCTACAGAACATAATAATTGAGCCTACCCTACCTTACACATTTAGCCTACGGCTGGGTAAAATCATTTAACACAAAACTTATTTTATAATAAAGTGTTGAATATCCCTAATTTATTGAATGCTATTCTGAAAGTGAAGCACAGAATGGTTGTTGTGTATTGGTCATTTAGGCTACTTTCAGGTGGCTGATTGCGAGCTGAGACTTGCTGCCCTGCCCAGTGTCACAGGGGACTATCAGACCATATATCACTAACCCTAGAAAATGTCAAAAATTAAGAATTCCAGGTACAGTTTCTACTGGATGTGTATTACTTTTGCACCATTGTAAAGTCAAAACATTGTAAGTTGGGGACAGTATTCAGTAATTGACCCATCATTAAAAATAATTTCTCCCAGGCTCTTATTTCTTAAAGGGCAGAGGCAATATTTTATATGTAGTTTAAGGATACATATTCCCAGGTACATGCATATCCCTGGAACCTGTCACAGACTTTGGCAAGTAGTCTGTATCTATACATGTGAAGATATAATAAGGATAGGTGTCATTCCCCTATAGTCACCTGACCTATGGAAGCAGTTATGTGGAAACTCATTTAAATGTCATAATATGCATGTGTGACTAAAACTGTTTAACTAGGATTATTCTTAGCAGGAGAGGGAGAGAGAGCAAGAAATATGTACAAAAATGCATATGTAAATTATATACATACATATAAATGCACATACACATATAAACTTACCAGTACAGACACACACATATCACAGGTCTGGATGTCTTAATCACACACTGGGTGAGATTCCACATACAGAGCTCGCCAGTTTGTTTACCGTATTGGTGCACACGGTATGGATCACAGGCGGCTCTCTGCTCTCTGTGTTCTGCTCTAGACTGTGTCAGATTGGGCGTCACACTACCGTCAGGACACTGGAGAGCCGGGATGCAGACCGCATGGAGAGATGATCTGAGCACGGATTGTTTGGAGAAGAGAATGCTCTCGGGGAACACGACCACTTTGTTCAGATATCTAAAGCGCTGTCAGGAACAAGAGTGATGGGATTCATCTTGGTTGGCCCCAGGGGGTACAAAACCGGGACTAATGGACAGAAACCTCAGGGAGGGAGAGAGTGTGCCGCTCCGTCTAAGGAAACATGTGTGGCCCAAAGAGTCTCTGTCGCGGATCTCATGCTCAGAACAGAGCTTCAGTCCATGTCAGATGCAGGAACTCAGACTGTACATCTCTCTGACAGGTGCTGTCATTATTGCACAGGGGGCTTCTGCTGTGGGTAGGAGAGGATGTTACAGGAACCCCATGATCTCCTCTAAATACCAGTTTTAATAGAAATTGTACAGAGTCTCCATATGGAGTCCCATATGCCTCAGACAGAGTTTTATTTTTTATTTTCTGCTACTACGGCTACCACCACTATTATGATTAGTATTAATTGTCATAGAATAGCTGCTGTTTGCAGGGTAGCTACTGTGTAAAAGGCACATATTCCTTTGCTAGATACTTTCAGTGTTGCATGCACCATGTTCTTTTACCTGCACAGCAGTCCTGAACGGTCAACGCTCTCAACTCTTCTGCGGTCGTGAGGAACTGAAGCCCTGGGAGAGTGAACAGTCCACTCCTGCTTAGCCAGATACTAGTGCTCCAGCCCATGTATGTCTTACTGTGAAATTAGTTACCTCTCTTCTTTACAGAGAGGGTGGGGAGAAGGAAAGGGAGGAAAGAAGAGGTGAGAAGAGGAAGTCAATGGAGAGGAATAACATGAAAATCCTATCCTTCACTCAGATTTATTTGGGAAAAGGTGATACTCTGTTCCCAAAATGTTCTAATTTCTCGAGTGTCTGAGTGCATATTGCTGGTTGTGTACATTGCCATGATCAAAGACAGGCTTGTTTGATTCCTGCTGTGATGAATCTACTTAATTCTGTGGCCACTGCATCCTTCAAAGGAAGCACTGGCTCATAATTGTATGAGAAAGGTCAATTTACGTGTGTGACATATCCACATCTTCTCCTAAGGAGGAATTAGAAGGGACTTAGGGCAAAACTCTATTAGTCTTTGCCCTGCTTCATTCCGTATTCCAAGGCCAAATTTGCCTGTTACTCCAGGTGTTTCTTGACTTCCTACTTTTGCATTCCAGTCCCCTATAATGAAAAGGACATCTTTTTTGGGTGTTAGTTCTAAAAGGTCTTGTAGGTCTTCATAGAACCGTTCAACTTCAGCTTCTTCAGCGTTACTGGTTGGGGCATAGACTTGGATTACTGTGATATTGAGTGGTTTGCCTTGGAAACAAACAGAGATCATTCTGTCATTTTTGAGATTGCATCCAAGTACTGCATTTCAGACTCTTGTTGACCATGATGGCCACTTCATTTCTTCTGAGGGATTCCTGCCCACAGTAGTAGATATAATGGTCATTTGAGTTAAATTCACCCATTCCAGTCCATTTCAGTTCGCTGATTCCTAGAATGTTGACATTCATTCTTGCCATCTCTTGTTTGACCACTTCCAATTTGCCTTGATTCATGGACCTGACATTCCAGGTTCCTATGCAATATTACTCTTTACAGCATCGGACCATGCTTCCATCACCAGTCACATCCACAGCTGGGTATTCTTTTTGCTTTGGCTCCATCCCTTCATTCTTTCTGGAGTTATTTCTCCACTGATTTCCAGTAGCATATTGGGCACCTACTGACCTGGGGAGTTTCTCTTTCAGTATGCTATCATTTTGCCTTTCATACTGTTCATGGGGTTCTCAAGGCAAGAATACTGAAGTGGTTTGCCATTCCCTTCTCCAGTGGACCACATTCTGTCAGATCTCCCCACCATGACCCACCCATCTTGGGTTGCCCCACGGGCATGGCTTAGTTTAATTGAGTTAGACAAGGCTGTGTGATTAGATTGACTAGTTTTCTGTGAGTATGGTTTCAGTGTGTTTGCCCTCTGATGCCCTCTTGCAACATCTACCGTCTTACTTGGGTTTCTCTTACAAAAATTTGGCTTAAAGCTCAACATTCAGAAAACGAAGATCATGGCATCCAGTCCCATCACTTCATGGCAAATAGATGGAGAAACAGTAGAAACAGTGTCAGACTTTATTTTTCTGGGCTCCAAAATCACTGCAGATGGTGACTGCAGCCATGAAATTAAAAGACGCTTACTCCTTGGAAGGAAAGTTATGACCAACCTAGATAGCATATTCAAAAGCAAAGACATTACTTTGCCAACAAAGGTCCGTCTAGTCAAGGCTATGGTTTTTCCTGTGAACATGTGTGGATGTAAGAGTTGGACTGTGAAGAAGGCTGAGCGCTGAAGAATTGATGCTTTTGAACTGTGGTGTTGGAGAAGACTCTTGAGAGTCCCTTGGACTGCAAGGAGATCCAACCAGTCCATTCTGAAGGAGATCAGCCCTGGAATTTCTTTGGAAGGAATGATGCTAAAGCTGAAACTCCAGTACTTTGGCCACCTCATGTAAAGAGTTGACTCATTGGAAAAGACTCTGATGCTGGGAGGGATTGGGGGCAGGAGGAGAAGGGGACAACAGAGGATGAGATGGCTGGATGGCATCACTGACTCAATGGACGTGAGTCTCAGGGAACTCCAGGAGTTGGTGATGGACAGGGAGGCCTGGCATGCTGCGATTCATGGGGTCGCAGAGAGTCGGACATGACTGAGCGACTGATCTCTCTCTCTCTCTAGGTAGGGCAGGTAGAAGAACTTGAATAGGAATTGGAAAGTCAAAGATGGTGAGAAGATTTGGAGATAATATCAGTGCCTCAAGAATAGGAAAATTAAACAGATATCTGAAAACATAATTCTAAGAAATTTTAATAGTCTCTTCTCCCAAGGACCTTAGAAGCTCAATTTGGTTGAGCTGATTCAGACACATATGCCAGCCTTAGTGAAATAATATATGGAAATATATCACTGAACCAACGGACATGAGTTTGAGCAAGCTCCAGGAGTTGGTGATGGACAGGGAAGCCTGGCATGCTGCAGTCCATGGGGTCGCAAAGAGTCGGACATGACTGAGCAAGTAAACTGAAGTTCTCATGCCTTTTTTTCACATATGATGTTCTCTTTACATGTCATATATTCTCCAGACATCTTTCAAAACCTGCCACCCCTACCAAGTCATGTTTGATAATGATTTTATGACACTGAGTTGTTTTGGGAAGTAGGATATTGAAAAGGATTGAGGATCTGAGTTGACATTGGTAGAGAAGCCTGGCAAGTTCCCACTACAGAGAAAGATGACTTTCCATGTAGCTTATGAACTAAAGGTGGAGGAAACATTTGGATTACAGATAACAGTGGAATACTGACATCAAACTGTTAGGATTGTTTAGGGGATTAAACAAAAAGCAAATGTAAATTGTACGAAAATAGTAAATACTCAACATGTGTTTGCTATCTTCTTATAGTAAAAGTGAAAGTGAAAGTTGCTCAGTCGTGTCCAACTCTTCGTGATCTGTTTAGTCCATGGAATTCTCCAGGCCAGAATACTGGAGTGGGTAGCCTTTCCCTTCTCCAGGGGATCTTCCCAACCCAGGGGTTGAACTGGGGTCTCCTGCATTGCAGGAGGATTCTTTACCAACTGAGCTATCAGGGAAACCCACTGTCTTCTTATGGGAAAGCCAATTCATAGCCACTCTTCATAAGAAACTAAACATGTTATTGAAGTTGATAAGAATGAGAAGTCTAAGAAGTATGTGTGTGCGTGTGTGTGTGTGTGTTTATGTGTGTTCAGGGAAGGGGGAATTGCATGAAAAGATCTGTTATAATTGTCACTTCCTAGCTGACTCCGTGGTAAAAAAAAAAAATCCACCTACTAGTACAGGAAATGGGTTCAGTCCCTGGGTAGGAAAGATCCCCTGGAGGAGGGAATGGCAACCCAAGCCAGTATACTTGCCTGGAAAATTTCAAGGAGCCTGATGAGTTACCATCCATGGGGTCGCAAGAGTTTGACACAGCTGAGCATGCACACACACACACACACGGAGAAGGAGAGCACAGGAGGATCAAAGCTGTCAGGCTTCAGACTCACAGCCTGTGCACCTTCCCTGCAATACAGTCGGTCCTGTCCAAGGGCAGGGCAGTTCATGGGGGCAGGTCTGGCCTCTGTTTCACCTTCCAGGCCTTGCTGAGACACATGGTAAATCTGTCTGTCATTTCCTGCTCCTCTCTCTTTTGATAGCCACACTTGTCTTCAAATACATTAATATAAGCAGTTCTGCTACAGCCAAACCTTTCTGTTGCCCAAGAATCATTTATCCCTTTGTGATGATCATCTACCATTTGTTTTAAGGTTTTTAACCTTGTTGCTTCTGCTTTGAGTTCTGAAGACAGGATAGTGGGAACTTACCAAAATCCCAACGATGGGTGAATTTCCCAATGTGAAGTTCAAATTCTTAGGAAAGGAAGCTTGCCTCCCTTATAGTCTTTATCCCTGGAGTTTCTGGTGCAGAACAAGGCACAGAAGAGAAGCTCAGTAAACACTCCAATATCTCCTGGAGTCTGCTTGAAGGAAGAGTCTGTATTCCATTTCACGCATTTCTTATTACAAAAACTTTTGCCTTATTCTTAAAGTCTGTTATTGTTAGGTGCATTTTCTTATGTTCCAGTAAATTAAAATTGGTAGCAACTTAATCTTTCTCTCTCCAAACACATTTGTAATGCTTGGTGTTTTTTATCCAGTTGTTCTCTGGGTGTCATATATCATTATACTATGTAGCATTTCTTAAAGAAAAAGCCTACAGAAAGTGTATTTTTTCATTTGAAAATCCTTTATTAGTGTGGCCTATAGCAATTAAAGCTTGAAATTAGAATTAAGGATCATGCATTTTGATGCAAGCGACCATATAGATGTATTAACATTGTGGCAGGGTTTTGCTTTGCGGGCACAAAGTTGTCATTAGGAAATATAATGCTCATTTTTTGCCTGATTAATTATAGCAGAGGCATAACAAAATATATATTGTGTGTTGGAACATTGTACCATTTGCAGAATTAGAAGTCATGGTTAAGCTGAGGTATGAATCCAAAACGTTCTGTGAGAAGCTCACAGAGCAAGTATGAAATTTGCTTTTGAAATATTTTTGGTAAAGAGAATTCATGCACTTAAAATGTGAAGAAATACATGTAAGAAGAACACAGTTCACAATTTAAAATAGTCTTGAGTTCTCTCACCTTCTCAGATCTACCATGGCTTTTGCTATGTGTAACTTCAGAGGGTATTCTGATAATGATTCATAATAAGTAATATGTAACATGTAATATAAACATAATAATAGCTACTATTTTCCTTTTTAAAATGTTTTAAAATTTATTTATTTATTTGGCTGCATCAGGGATGGAGACATAGGTTTGGGGACGAGAGTGAACGTCTTTGCCAGTGGTCAGGTTTTGAGAATCATTTACCTCTAAGTTTCTTTCTCTGGAAGTTTGTGGCTATGATGTGACATAGATAGATTTAATCTTCTATTTTCCTGGGAAGTCACACCCTTACTGTGACAGCTGTACTATGGCACGGGGTGCTTGTTCTTGTTTTCTCTTTGGCTGTTGAACTCATGGAAAATGTGAAGCTCTTGTATTACTGTGGACAGTCCTGCTGCCAGTTCCCTTCGTTGCTCTTTAATTCCTTCAAGATAGCATTATTTATGTTGTTCGTAGCCAGAATGGTTTGTATTCCCAGCTAGGGGCCAACTTAATGCCTGCTGATACTTAGAAGACAAAGGTTTTAAGGTTCTAGCCTCTAGAGGTTGTGAGGTGAGTTGAGTTAGACTGCCTCGCTTCTGCTCCAAGCTCCATCCTGTACTATGTCAGTTAGGTAAGTGACTTAACCTCTTTGAACCTAATTTCCATCTTCAGTAAAATGAGGGTAAGTATAGTATCTACCTCTTGGGACCATCATATGTACTAAAAATGTAATCCATGTTCAGTACTTAGCACAGGAGCTGGCATGTGGAGAGCAACCAATAAGCTTTGTCTACTGTTTGTAATGGGATGTCTTTAAGACTGCTGATCTGTCAATATCTAATAAAGAGAACTCTTCTGCATTGCCTCACCCAGTGAAATGGATTTTACCATTATTATGCTGAGAGAGAAGCCTTTTTACATACCTTCAGATTAATCAATTTCAGTTCATTTCCCCACCTTCTTGTAAAGCCAGCTTTGACCCTGTCTTTCAACTCAAAATGATGATTTTATGAAACTTAAAATGAAATTAGCAAAATGGTACTTTTCAGTCAATGAAAAGTCTGTCAGCTGAAAAAGCATGAACAATAACTCACATTTCTCCTACCGCATCCTACATGAAGTTGTGTGTTATCTAACAACAGGGGGATGTTAAATCATACAATGTAAACTTCCTTCCCCCAGTAGCAAGTGAGCTATTTTCATCTTTCTGTTGTGACACCATTTTTTAGATTGTGTCAGCATGCTTATTATCAATTTACCTTTTCACACTCTGTGTGCATTTTCTTCCAGTTGGTTGAGATTTCTCCCCCAAGATTGTCTAGGCATTTCCCTGGATGTCCAGGTTGGATTTGTGCTTGAAAATGTGCTTTCTTGTTCAAATACTAATATAATGCAAGCACTACCTATCCAAAAGGCTCATGATATATATTGGCAAAGAAGTATATAGTGTTACATTCAGCATGTATTCCTAGACATTCTCAAGTAATAATCTGTTTAGCTGTGTTTAACTGATCACTTACAAAACTAATTTGGCCATGAAAAATTTATTTTCACAAGAAGGGGTGTTTCAGAGAATAAGATATTTGGCAGGATTATGGGCAAGATTGATAAATTATGGTAGTTGACCTGTTTCTCAGGTTTAAAAAGATAATAATAAAGAAGCTATTGCTTTGTCTGATCTGATTTTCCAAAGCCAGTGGGGACCATAAACACGTAACTCTAATCTGGTTGACGGGGCTGGGACTAGGGTGAGGAAATAGAGCTCCTTGCCATAGGTAGATATCCCACCATTTAAGGAGGTACCACAAAACTCAGTAATCCAGGTCATATTTCAATGCAGTATTTTTTTTTTTTAATGCAAAAATTCTGTGATGGACTGAGTGGCAAATTTCAGATAAAGGCAGGATCAATATTATTTTTTTTCTTTTACTTTTGGTGTTAATATGGCTCTGTATGTACCATTACTGTTATTTTCTTCACTTAAAATTTTGGTGTTTTGTCTATCATGGGTTTTTTTTGCATGCATTGAAATACTGTAGGCCTTGATTGCTGAGTTTTGGGGAGCCCTTTTGACTTTATGCCAATGGCAAGTGCCTCATCACCTTGCTCCACTTCCAGCTCCACTGTTTGATCCCTGCCCAGTGTACCCAAGGATGGAAGAGCAAAAGCATTTTATCTTGTGTTGAGGTTCTTAAGGTCAGCATTAAGAAGGGGTGGCACATGCATGTACACAGCAGCACTAATTACAATAGGCAGAAGGTGCAAGGAACCCACGTGTCCATCAACTGATGAATGGATAAGTGAAATGTCGTATATACACACAAGGGAACATTGCGTGCATGTGTGCTAAGTTGCTTCACTCGTGTCTGACTCTTTGCGACTCCATTTACCGTAGCCCACATTACTCAGCCTTAAAAAGGAAGGCAGTTCTTTCACATGCTATACCATTGAGGACAGTTGAGCTAAGTAAAATAATTATACCAAGTAAAATGATCAGTCCCAGAGAAGACAAATACTATGTGATTTTGTTTCCATGTGGTGTCAAGAGTAGTCAAACTCATGGAAATAGAAGCTAAGCACTGTCATTGCCTGGACTGGGGAAAGAGAAATTGGGAGTTGTTATTTAATGGGTATAGAATTTCAGTTTTGCACAATTAAAAAGTTCTGGAGATGGATTGGACAGCAATATTAATATACTTAACATTACTGATCTTACACCTAAAAATGGTGAAAATGGTAAATTTCATATTATGTGTGTTTTTATCACAGTTGAACATTTAAACAAAAGAAGAAGAAATGGCAGAGGTCAGGGGTGAAGAAACACGTCATCAAAAGCTGAACTTGAGAGTGGGGACAAGGAACCATAAGGCCAGGAAAGGGAAGAAAGAAAACAGAGGTTGGGCGAGTGGCCTGAATGAATACCAGCTGAAGGGCTTCTGTCTGTCATTGGAAACAAATGCATCAAACATATGCATAAAAAATGGGACCAAAGCACATTCATTCAACTTCAGGTGTTTTTTCTGGCTCTTCTTCTTTGGCGACTGTCTTGGGGAAAGAAGACTTGAAATATAAGATCTAAATAGAGATCCTGTCTGTTAATGTACACCTTCACAGTGCTGATGGACTGGCCAGGATGTGCAGCACATTTTGGATGCTTTTATAGAAAAGCTAAGACTTATTTTTCTAATAACTCTTTCATCTGCAGCATCTAGTTGTTCCATTAGGAAAACTAAAATAGCTCGTGGAATTGCTTTTTGTCCTTCTACAATAACAGACACCGCAGTGAGCTCGTCGCTTTGGGATATATGTAGAATATGACGTGGATACAATGAGAAAAGAAAAATGTCTCTTCACTCCACACCCTTTTGGCAGAAGGACATTTTTTGACATCTCCTTCATGTTTCCAGGTCAGAGAACATCTTCCCTTGTGTGAACAAAAGAGAGATAATTTATAACAACATATGCTGAAATAATGTACTGTGATCTCTTTGAGGGCAAATATCATCTATAAATAATTTTAACAACTCACAAAGAGTCTTGGCCATACTTAGCATGGCATTTTTTGTTTTTTTGTTCTTTGTTTTTGGATTGCTTTACTTTTTTTTCACCTGGATACACTAGATGCTGCTGCTTTTGTTGTTGAGGTGGAGAGACACTCTAGATGTTTCTTTTATTGTTGGGATGTGTTGTCAGAGTAGGCTACATTAAAGTGATAATAAATGTCCCCAGTGCTAGTGACTCAGAACATGGAGATTCTGCTTTCTCATATGCTGCATGTCCACTGAGGGTCAGCTATAGCCCTGCTGTCTGTCATCTTTTCTCTGGGACCCAGGCTAATAGAGCAGTCTTCCTTTGGTTGTCATGACTTCGAGGACAACATGGTGTGACTGACCAAGCTTCTGCTCAGAAGTGACACGTTGCTTTCTCCACAGTTCATTGGCCAAAACAATTCACATGGCCCTTAGAGTTTAACAGAGTAGGCCTGTGTAATGTCCCTTTAGGGACAGTCCCTGCAGCAGCAACACCATAGCAACATTTACTGGCATAAATGGCAGAAAAGAATAATCTACAGGTGATTGAACAAAGGAAAAGAGAGCTAATATCTCTATAGTTTCCCAGGAACTCTATATGCTGTTCTCATTCAGTTGTCATTCAGGCTTGACCACAACCATATGAGTTCCTTCTGTTGTTCCTATAGGTGAAAAAGCTGAGTTCAGGTTGACTCGGCAACCTGCTTCAGGTCACATTAGAGCTAGAATGAGTTAGAGCTGGTGTTTGAATCCATGGCCAACCAACTCAAAGGCCATGCTCTTCCCAAAGACAACATAGTGAAGCCCACACTTGTGTGTGGACAAAGTGACGTCTGAAACTCTATTTTGAAAACCATTTTTTATTAAAGCAATCCAATATGAATACTCAAATTAATAGACAGATGGAAGGCATATCCTGTAAAAACTTGTGGAAAAGATTAAATTCTGGAAGCAGAGTGGTATTAAAAATAGCAGTTACTCCATGTCATGCATTTTCCATATAAAAAAACATCTGGGCCTCACTGACCATCAAAACAAGGGTGATCCAACTCCTTTAAGGAAAGTAATTTTTTAAAAAATCACTGTATTTCTAGAGTATTTGACATAGGACTAAAACATGTATTTCTAGAAATGGTAACAGAATTAATAAGAATAAATTTATTAATAGTGCAAGAAAAGAGTTTACGAAGATAATACTTTCACATAAATATTAAAGTCAAGGCTGGCTAAGGAGATGCAGTATTGGAGTACAGCTAGGTTTAACCCCTCTGTGCTGCTACTACTGCTGCTGCTGCTAAGTCGCTTCAGTTGTGTCCAACTCTGTGTGACCCCATAGACGGCAGCCCACGAGGCTCCCCTGTCCCTGGGATTCTCCAGGCAAGAACACTGGAGTGGGTTGCCATTGCCTTCTCCAATGCATGAAAGTGAAAAGTGAAAGTGAAGTCGCTGAGTCTTGTCCGACTCTTAGCGACCCCATGGACTGCGGCCCACCAGGCTCCTCCATCCCTGGGATTTTCCAGGGAAGAGTGCTGGAGTGGGGCGCCATTGCCTTCTCCGAACCCCTCTGTAAGACTGTATAAACAGTCTTGCAAATCTCAGAGAACTTACCACCCTCCCCCCCATTCTGTTTTCAGCCAATCCTCTTCTCTCCTCACATTTCCAACTTACAAGCAAACGCTGTCAGAGTCATGTCTGAAATACTGTAAATCCGAACATTCTCCATGTTCCCACAGCTATCTTTGAGTCCAGGCTACTGATTTCTTAACTGACTCTGTTTTGCCTACCTGCTCCCAGCCCTTCCCCCATCACAGCAGCCAGAATGACCCTTTAAAGATCTATCATGTCACACCTAAGCTCAGAATCTTCCAAACGTCCATGAGCTCTTACAGTAAAAAAGCCACAGTCCTGAAAATTGTCTTCCAAGTTCACAAGACTCCCCTGCCACTAACCACCAAAGCTCTGACCTCCTCTCCTACCTTTTTCTCCTCCCTCACTTATTTCAATTCTTACGTGCTTCCTTTTCTCCTTAAAGACCCCAGGTACGCCGAAGGCCTTCGCATCTAGGGTTCTCTGCCTGAATGCTTTTCTCCAGTCATCTGCCTGCAGCCCCACTTCCTACATCCCTCTACTCAAACCTTATCTTTTCTAACAGGCCTTTCATGACCAACGCATATAAAATAACTCAATTCAACAGCACTCTGCTCCCTTACCTATTTCTGGTATCCCAGAAGCCAAGTTATGTATTTATTAAAAAAAAAAAAAACACTTAAAATGAAGTATAATTGAAATATAATATTAGATTAATTTTAGGTATATGTATGTATATGTATGGAATCTGAAAAAGAATACTTACATATGTATTCTTTTTCAGATTCTTTATAGGTTATTACAAAATAATGAGTATGGTTCCCTGTGTTATAGAGTAGATCTTGTTGGTTATCTATTTTATATAGAGTAGTGTATATATGTTCATTCCAAATGCCTAATTTATCCCTTCCCTCCTGGAAAGGTAACCTTGGTAACCCAAAGTTTGTTTTCAGTGTGTATGTCTATTTCTATTGTGTGTGTATATATATATATATTCATTTGTATTATTTTTTTAGATTCCACATACAAGCAATATCATAGGATGTTTGCCTTTGTCTGACTTACATCACTTAGTATGATAATCTCTAGGTCTATCCATGTTGCTGCAAATGGCATTATTTTGTTCTTTTTTATGGCAGAGTAATATTCCATAGTATATATGTAACATATTTTCTTTTCCATTCTTCTGTTGATAACACTTAGGTTGCTTCCATGTCTTGGATTAAATAGTGCTGCAGTGAACACTGGGATGCATGTATCTTTTCAAATTAAGGTTTTCTCCAAAACGAAGTTATATATTTAAAGATGAAGGGAGTTTGTCAGTTGCACTGATGTGATTAAGTGCAGTGAGGACTAATGAATGACCAGTGAGGACTAATGAATTGTGTTGGTGACAGAAGTAATTGACAGTTGTTCCAGGGGAGTGGTCACATTAAAAACTGGAATGGGTGCAAGGAAGAGGACCAGGAAGGACAGAAATCAAGACAGTGAATGGACCTCTAGTTCTAGGAGTTCTTCTGCAACGGGGAACAGAGGTATTGGGCAATAGTTTAAGGAGGATCTGGGATAAAAGAAGTGCTTTTGTTGAAGTGGGAAATGTTACAGTGATCTAGTCTGACAACAATGCAATAAATAGGGGAAAGTTGATAATTCAAAAAAGAGAGAAGATAACAGCAAAAGAGAGATCCTTAGTTAGGTGAGAGAGGGCCCAGGTCATATAGGAAAAACTGGTCTGCAAAGCTTGTGATTTCACTCACCATACAGAAGCAAAGACACACCTTTGCTAATAGTGATAGAGACTTCAGAATATTTGGTGATGGGTGCAAGTAGAACTTCTTTTCTGAATATAGCTTCTATTTGTTTTCAGTGAATCAAGAGAAATCATGTTTTTTCCCCAAGTCAAATAGCAATAAATCATAGAGCTGTCTGGATGCCAAGTTCTAAATTATTCTTTCCATGACACCACAATGGTATTACCTAGCCTTTTTCAGAGTAAGGAACAAAAACTTACCTGTGTTTTAGACATCCTCATTTAATGTTAATATTCTAAAGAAAGGTCATCATTCAATTACCAAAGCTCATATTGGAACCATTTTAATGGGCTAGAGGCATGCATTGAACTTTTCTAATTATGCAACAGTTATCTCTTTTAACTGATTTCCTACAGTTTCCAAAGCTTAATAATAATAATAACCTATTTTTCATAGCAAGATTATGGAGATCAGTATTAAGGTCAGCATCAGTAGCACCACTCAGCCAGATTAAGAAATTTCATCATCATTTTACCTTTTGCTCCTAGCATGGTTCACAGGGCTCACTAAATATTTGATAGATGAAAGGAGATCACTTGTCTTATGAATTTCATTACTTCGCTGACTTTCAGTTGAGTTACAGCAAACAGAAAACCTGTCTGAAAGTGGCCTAAACGATACTACTGTTTCAAGTCCAAGACACTTTAATTCATTGACTCAACATCATCCCAGTGGATCAGGTTTCCAACAGCTCTACATGTTGACACCCTTAATTTAGCTTGTCCGAATAAGGCCTGTTGGCTCATGCAACTGGAATGCTAGAGCCTCAACTAAGGGAACATTTCTGTCTAGTGTCTCTTTAAGATCAAACAGAGCTTTTCCAGAAGTTCTCCCAGGGCCTGACTGTAGTTGGACCTAGATACACCAGATCTTTCAGTTAGCAAGATAAATGAGACTACCATAATATGACCTTAGACCAAGAAAGATTCAGATCATGAGGTTGAGGTAGGCTGTCACTCTGGTGACATGGCCATGTAGGGGATACTGAAGACAAGATCAAGGTGATCAAGGAAGAAGGGAGATGGGAATGTCTGCAGGTGGGCAGTTAGTCATCTCTCATGTCCAACTGGAAGAGCTGGGAACCTAGATTTGACTGATTTAAGAGTCCACAATTTTCTGTTCTTGAGAAAATTACTTATCATTTTCCTTTTTTTTTTTTTTTCTTGTCCTTCTTTTCCCCTTTCACCACCTCTTTCTTTTTGTCTTTTCCTCCTCCTCTGTCTCCTCCTCCTTTTTCTCTCTCACTCTGCTCCTTCTCCCCCCACCCCATCTACTTTTGTTCTGAGTGATCCAGGAGCCAATGCCAGTTAGGTAGCAATTCCTCACAAAGTACCCTAAATTATCCCATAGATGGCCAGATTTTTGAAAAAAACATGGCCTGAGCACAGTGTAGTTCATCTAGGATTAGTCTAGGGTCATCTCTAGGTTTTTTGATCTTGGACTTTATTGATCTTGATTGCAAATTAATTATTTTATCAAGTCATTAAATAGACCTTATACTGATGGGAATTTACATGTGAAACTTAAAATCATATTTGAAGAGGTCATGGATGTCTGATGATGATTCTGCATCAGTGATACCCTGAGTGACTTGAACAAGGTCAAGGTCAAGTCAAGTTTATCTTTTAATTCAAATTGATTGAACGGGAATCCTTCTATGTATGCAGAGAATTTAAATGGTCTCAGGTTCTATCTGATGGGTCCCTCCCTCATCTTACTAATTCTCTGATCTCATCTTCTACCACCTGTTCCGATTGGTGTTTCTTTTACACAGTTCATGTAGTCATGCTCTGTGACCTTTGTAGTAACCAATCTTTTGTCTAGAATCAATACCACCTTAGTTTGAAGCCTTCCTTGACTTCCATTTACAATTTCACTCTCCTGCCTCCTAAACACTTACACAACCTTTTCCACTTTCTCGATTAGCAACCCCCCAGCCCCTCCCCACCCCCCACCCCCGACTCTAAGGACTTTTCAGCACGGGGCACAGTATTTGTAAAGTTATATTCTTCTTTCTTCCCCCTCCAGAAAGTAAGCTCCAATAGGCTGCTTTTTTCTTCTTCTTCTTCTTCTTCTTCTAATTTATTCCTTGTTATATCCCAGTTACCCAGAACAGTATCTAGTCTGTGGTAGAAAATCAATGCTTTAGGAATTAATAAGTAAATTGTAATCCTTATTTTCAAGAAGCTTCCTGTTTATTGGAAAAGGCATGCAAACCAGCAAAACAGATGGCTAATTGAGTAACTGATGAACACAGCAGCCATCTAACCATCCACCAAATGGGTCCCACCGCTTGAGTCTTAAGAACATCCTGCAAAGCTTGGCTCCCTGAGACCCCCTTCCAGCTCACCAGTTTAGCCTGATGTTTTGCGGTGTATTATTAAACTCTTTCATCCTCAGTTTTCCCGTATGTGAATGGATTTTTTTTTTTTTTGAGGAATTAAATAATCTCTGTAAAATCCTTAACACAGTGCTTGATGTAGAATAAGTGCTTGACACATGTGCAGTTTTATAAATAGAAAAAAGAGCTAGATTCTGTGGGGGCACTGGTGAGCTCTGTGTGAACAGTTTAGGAAAACAAGGAGCATATGAACCTAAAACTCAGGAGCTTGGTAGTCATGTATGCCCATTTTAAAAAGGGTGAGTATGTTAAGTTTTTAGTCCCTTGAAACTTTTTAGTATAGGGAGACACACCATTATTCCTCTTTATCTCTGATCATCAATCCATGTTAAACTTAAGTGATTGGTACAGGAACAAAATCACTTGCCAGGTGCTAAAGAACTAGCAAGTGGGATACGCTTAAAGAAGCACATTTACATTTACTTTCTACTGTAATTTTTTCAGGGGCTTCCCTGGTGTCTCAAACAGTTAGGAATCTGCCTGCAATGCAGGAGACCCAGGTTTAATCCCTGGGTCAGGAAGATTCCCCTGGAGAAGGAAATGGCTATCCACTCCAATATTCTTGCCTGGAGAATTCCATGGACAGAAAACCTGGTGGGGTCGCAAAGAGTTGGACATGACTGAGCAACTAAATATCAATAACCTCAGATATGCAGATGACACCACCCTTATGGCAGAAAGTGAAGAGGAACTCAAAAGCCTCTTGATGAAAGGGAAAGTGGAGAGTGAAAAAGTTGGCTTAAAGCTCAACATTCAGAAAACGAAGATCATGGCATCCTATCCCACCACTTCATGGGAAATAGGTGGGGAAACAGTGGAAACAGTATCAGACTTTATTTTTCTGGGCTCCAAAATCACTACAGATGGTGACTGCAGCCATGAAATTAAAAGACGCTTACTCCTTGGAAGGAAAGTTATGACCAACCTAGATAGCATATTCAAAACCAGAGACATTACTTTGCCAACAAAGGTTCATCTAGTCAGGGCTATGGTTTTTCCTGTGATCGTGTATGGATGTGAGAGTTGGACTGTGAAGAAGGCTGAGCGCCAAAGAATTGATGCTTTTGAACTGTGGTGTTGGAGAAGACTCTTGAGAGTCCCTTGGACTGCAAGGAGATCCAACCAGTGCATTCTGAAGGAGATCAGCCCTGGGATTTCTTTGGAAGGAATGATGCTAAAGCTGAAACTCCAGTACTTTGACCACCTCATGCGAAGAGTTGACTCATTGGAAAAGACTCTGATGCTGGGAGGGATTGGGGGCAGGAGGAGAAGGGGACGACAGAGGATGAGATGGCTGGATGGCATCACCGACTCGATGGAAGTGAGTCTGAGTGAACTCTGGGAGTTGGTGATGGACAGGAAGGCCTGGCGTGCTGCGATTCATGGGGTCGCAAAGAGTCAGACACGACTGAGAGACTGATCTGATCTGATCTGAGCAACTAAGTAATTTTCCTTTTGTTTCACATGCTAAGAAGGCAAAAACAGGGAAGTTCAGAATTATAATTCAACATAATATTATGTAATCAAATGTAACGAAGTTACCTTTGTCATCATGTGGTGTATAGGTGACCTCTGTAATATCAAAATTTCTACATCATTTTAATTTTTTCTTTTTTTTGCTTTCAAAGTAGAGGATATGATACTTTCTTCTTCTTAGTTGTACATGCATACTATCAAGACTCTGAGTCCGTGATTTGCAGAGTAGGTACACAAAGAGCATCAGAGTTCAAAACTATACACCCACGATGATTTGTTTTTGCCAATAATACACAACTTGTGTCAAGGGAAGGAAAAAACGCACATATTATTTCGCTTAATAACAATTATATGGGAAATGTTGTGTTGTTGTTATTCTGTATTAGTTCTACTTGCCTTCATGTTAAATGGATGAAAGCAGAATTAAAAGGTGACATTTGGGCCATTTCCTAAAAAAATGTGATTTCTCAGTCTTTAAATACATTTCCTGAGCTTGTGTTTTCATCTAGGCAACTTTGCTACTTTAATGTTATTTAAAATTAAATTTGTTCTTTGGTTCGTTACAATGCTTAGCAACTTAATAAGTTTATAAATCATAATTAACTACTACTCTCTGTTCTATTACCCTTTTGAATTGCCTTCCTTTTTACTTTTCTTTTTTTTCCTTTTCCCATGTAATTTGCCACATGTGTACTTTATTTCAGAGATGGGTAGACCTCACTTTCAAGGGGTGGTGGGTTGGCTTCACAGGAAATGTGTGACTGTATCATGAGTGATACACATGTGAGGGTGTGAATCCACATGCTTGCATGTGTGTGTGAACACAGATGTGTACATTAATACTTAATTGACTTTCAGGGAGTGCTTTTTTTTTTTTTTTAAGATTTTCCTCTACTTTGCTGGGTGCAATATCTGAAACGATTCCAGAACTCCATCAGGGACTTTTTATTTCTGTACGATAAAAGGAAGTCAAATAAAGTATAATGAGTTTTCAAACACTTCAGCAAAGCTTTAAAATGTTCAAAGAAAGAGTCAAAAGGCCTGAGTCATTAGGAGTCTACTTAGGGAATGTGGGTGAGCGTGATTGCAAGGCACACCACAGGGGGCAGAAAGCATTCCTGCCAGTGCCTCCTCATTGTATCACAACACACAGATCTTCCCTAGAGGCTTATCTGTTAATAGTCTGACTTTGGCAAGACGAGATGCAGGGGCAAGCGGTTATAATGAAAGGTCATAGGCTTAAGTGAGCTAACACATTTGCGAGGCCTTCCTCATCCCCTGGCAAACCCCACCCTCACAAGCGTTCCTGTTCATCTGTCGCCAACTTTTTCACATGTTTGTCCACGTTGTTCTTTTTAAAATAATTTTAAGGTATTTATTTATTTATGTTTGGCTAAACTGGGTCTTCATTGCTGCCTGCGGGCTTTCTCTCGCTGCAGAGAGCAGAGCTTGGTCTAGTTGTGGTGCTCAGGCTTCTCACTGTGGTGGTTTCTCATGTCCCGAGCACAGGCTCTAGGGGCACGGGCTTCAGGAGTTGTGGCTCCTGAACAGCTTAGTTGCTCTGCTGCGTGTAGAATCTTACCAGACAGGGATTGAGCCTGTGTCCTCTGCATTGACAGGTGAATTCCTAACCACTGGACGACCAGAGAAGTCCCTCCATGCTGTTCTTAAGCCTAAGACATTTATGGTTTTCCCCCTTACTCTACTCTTCTGTCTCCCGGCCATTACAGATTTTTTTTTCCCCCGTTTTCATTCTTGTTAAGATCATTTAAGTCTTATACTGATGCCAAAACAATTTGACAGTGATTTATGTTGGCAATATATGTAGTTGATCTCGAGAACGTTTTACAGTTATCTCCTGTTTTCCATAAGTATTGCTTTTACCTCTGTAAGACATGAGGACATATACCACTTATTTCCTCTGGCCTCTTCTCCACTCTCAAATGTATGGTGGTGAGTTGTTGATACATACTACATTCATTTCTTGGTTTATTTTGCAACCTTCTATGAGGCATGTCCATTGCATGAGACCATCTTCTATAGTGACTTTTTAATTGATGCCACTAAGAATCCACCGAATCTAGCACTTTCTTCGCCCCTGAATTGCTGACGGGCACATCCTCCACCTCTGGATGGGCAGGCCAAGTCAACCCCTGGAACAGCTCCATCCATGGCCACATTCACAGATTAGGACTTTTTAAAACAGTACACTATGATGACCCTCTTGACCCTTAGGGAACTCCAACAGATTTTACCTTCTACCCTTGATCTCTGGTCTAGTGTATTTGGTTTCTGTCGTGATAGTCAGTCCCACATGTAGATTATGATCTTCACAGATACCCTTACAGCTAAGAATTTACTTGAATGCCTGGAGGTGCTAGGCCCTTTTTGTCTATATATCATATGGTAGGTGTATGAATTTAAGCCCTGCTGATACCAGTCATGAAAATGATTCCAAATTAAAAGTTTATGCCAAGCAGGAGCAGTTCAACCTTCTAGACTGGGAGGAGCTCTAGATAAATGTTGTTATAGATTAAAGGGAAATAACAGAAACCCAATACTTCTCAAGAAAATTCTTTTTTTTAAGGTAGTCAGTTTATGCTAACAAGGATATAGAGTGTACTGGGTCATAGTACTGCCTCTCTCACAAACCTTGAGAAGTATTAAATATGTCTCTTCCTTTCTTTGAGATTTAATTTGCATGTTTAAAAAAAACATTAAGAAAAAGGAAATGGGGTGTGGCTATTGTTTTTTTAATATTTCCAGTACTTTTGCCTGGAAAATCCCATGGGCAGAGGAGTCTGGTAGGCTGCAGTCCATGGGGTCACTAAGAGTCGGACACGACTGAGTGACTTCACTTTCACTTTTCACTTTCATGCATTGGAGAAGGAAATGGCAACCAACTCCAGTGTTCTTGCCCAGGGAATCACAAGGATGGGGGAGCCTGGTAGGCTGCCATCTCTGGGGTCACACAGAGTCAGACACAACTGAAGCGACTTAGCAGCAGCAGCAGCAGCAGCAGCTTCATATTACATTCCAGACCTGCTGTGTTACAGGAAGGAATTTTGTCAACATTTCTATAATCTGCCACATTACAACTCAGGTTTGATGTGAGAGAGTTAGAGAAAATAAGGTATAAAAGCCTTAAAAACATACTAGATAGTAAGCTTTAGGTCTTATTATACACAAGTATCTAATTTATCTGTATTAATTATCAAATTAAAATCTGAATAATACATTTACTATCTATTTTTATTGTACTGGTTTTTGAAAAACAGTAAAACCTTTTCTTCCCTCCAGAGGCAGGATAGAGAAGATAACTTCTATGAAGTCTGTGTTGGTCAGGTAGCTTACATGATGTGATGCTGAGGAAGTGCTCTCAAACCTCAGCAGTTTACAACCACAGACTGTTATCATTCGTTTTACATGGCCATCATGTGTTCAGTGTGGCCTGCACTATGCTACTTTTATGCTGAAACTCAAGCTGAAAGAAGAGT
Source organism: Bos indicus x Bos taurus (assembly GCF_003369695.1). Classification (NCBI taxonomy): domain Eukaryota; kingdom Metazoa; phylum Chordata; class Mammalia; order Artiodactyla; family Bovidae; genus Bos; species Bos indicus x Bos taurus. The sequence goes on along the minus strand of NC_040093.1, from coordinate 32,972,293 downwards.
TTCTGTTGGGAATGTTGGCAGTCTTATGCCAGAGGTACTGTGCATCTTGGGACCACATGATGAAGTGTAGATTTCTCCTTCATTTTAAACATGTCATTTTCACTCACATTGCATTCACTGTGCAAATCACATGGCCAACCAAAAGGCAGTGAAGCCAGAGTATTTAATGCTTACCAAGTAGATACGTGAGAGCCCCATATCAAAGGACATAAAACAAAGGCAGTCATCCAATAGATGAAAAGCAGTTTGCACAAAATACCAATACACTGGTCCCTACCCTATCATTAATTTACTCTATGGTCCTAAACAGTCCACATACTCTTTCTATGAATGGGGACATTTAAAAGTTTAAAGCAGAATATTAGGGTTTTATTTTTGCTTACTTTCTGAAATTGATAGTAGGAAGAGATAGGGTAATAAAAGTGTCAAAGTGTTGTGCAAATCAGGTGAAACCTAAATAAAATTTCAGTGGGATCTGGGTATCAGATGCCACTGTGTTTATTCACCCCCACAGATCAGAAGTTATCTTAGACAGGGAGACCCACTGTCCTATAACCTGGCAATATCTGTAGCACAGAGTAAGAAAATAAGTGAAGATTTGCTTCATCATGGGAGAATTCTAGTTTACAGAATTGATTTTAAAGAGATGTCCAACACCACTTTAAATGTAGAGGAAGTCTTCTCTGTTATGATCAATCTTCAGACACAGGTACGAACTGGACATATTGTTGAAGAGAAATCTCACCTCTAGGTGAAATCAAAGTGTCCCCAGAGCCATGCTCCCTCTAAAGGTGCAGGAGAAAGATCTGCTGCAGGTCTTTCTCCTAGATTCAGGTAGCTCCCTGACTTGTGGCAGCATAACTCCAATCTTTACATGGTGTTTTCCATGTGTGCATTTCTATCTGTGCCCCAAATTTCTCCTTTTTTAATAAAGACACCAGTCATACTGTAGGGGCTTCCCAAGTGTCTCAGTGGTAAAGAATCTGTCTGCCAGTGCAGGAGCCTCAGGAGATACCGCTTTGATCCCTAGGTCAGGAAGATCCCCTGGGGGAGGAAATGGCAGCCCACTCCAGTATTCTTGCTGGTATAATCCCATGGACAGAGGAGCCTGGTGGGCTACAATGTATGGGGTCACAAAGAGTCAGACACAACTGAGCGACTGAGCACAAATGCAGTCATACTGTATTAGCGCCCCCTCTAATGAACTCATCATAACTAATTATATCTACAGTGATATATTTCCAAATAAGGTGACATCCTGAGGTACAGAGGGTTAGGACATCAATATATGAATTTCTGGGGACACTGTTCAAGCTATAACAAGGCCTAACTTAATTTGCTGTATGATTTTAATTGGAGCATTTCACTCTTCTGTCCTTCAACACTGGTTTCTTTAACTTGACATCTCTTTGCAGGAAAATGTCAAGAAGCAGCCTCTGTTTCAACCCTCTAAGATTGTGAGATACCAGACTCTGAATTAATCTCGTGGAGGAGAAAACCAAGCAGGGTGGCCTGAAAGTATTTGCCTTGCTGAGGTAAGAATCCACAAGAGCTGTTGTTTTCTCTCACAAGACTTTGACCTAGAGAGAGAATCATAAAATAACCGAGTCGAAAGACACTTTCTTTCACAGTCATGTAGAGGAAGCCACCTTCCTTGTCAAGTGGTTTTCTGGTTTGCAGAGACACCTTCAGGAGCCAGAAATGCAAGCTTTGCAGATGGTGGTAAGGAATCTGCCTCTCGGTGCAGGAGGCCTAAGAGACATGGGTTCAATCCCTGGTTTGGGAAGGCTCCCTGGAGGAGGAAATGGTAACCTGCTCCAGTATTCTTCCTAGGAGAATCCCATAGACAGAGGAGCCTGGTGGGCTGCAGTCCACTGGGTCACAGAGAGTTGGACACAACTGAGTGTCTGAGCGCAGCACAGCCGGAGACGCACTAGCGCTAAGGCAGTCTTCCTTATGGTGTGATACTTGGGGATGATCAGACCTGCTTTCTAAAGTTGGACCAACTGTGCTCAGGCATAGTTTCTAATTTAATTCTTGGTGATGAGAGTGAGGTAGTAATGTCATCCCCTTAAAGCCAGTGTGAGCCCCCTTTCCTGCCGACGATCCTTATTTTTGACAGCAACAGGAGAAAATTTGAAGCTACAGTTGCCAGGGAGAGGAGACAGTTTGGATGTTCCTGGCTCTTTTTTCTTCAGTCTGCATTCCAAGTTCCTCAGCTCTCACTCTAAACCACACAAAAGTCAAAAAAGTTACCCATCCTATTCAGTATCTGAACTCACTGAACTAAGAGGAAAGCCGCATTTAAGATATTCTATGTGGTATACATAAGCCATGGCATTTTTACTGTTTCAGTTAAAGTAATTTAAAGAAAAAAATTACCTTTGTACTACATTTAGGAGGACAAATTAATTATGACATGCTTAGAAACCATTAATATGTGTGGATTCCTATCAAGTAATTATTCAAACCCACACATTCACAAAAAAAGAGAAAGAAATAGATTCTTGCTAGAAATTTACATATACAAATTTGAAAAGTTCATTTCTAAACTGCTATGATTTATTACACCCACATCTTGATCATTTGAATTATGTATTAAACACATACTTTAAAAATACTTGCCATTATAATATGCTTTACACAACAATGTGTTATATTTCTTGCTGGGAATTCATTATTAATATATATTTATAGGACACATTCAAATGTATCAAGAAATGTAGATGCATTTATTGGTAACAAGTGAAATTAATGAGGCATCAGTGAATGAGATTTTAATTTACTCTTACCTGAACTTAATAAAACTGTAAAGCCTGATTTTTAAATTCATCAAGCTGCCAAAAAATGATTTTTTTTTTCCTAAGGATAGAAGAGAAGGAAAATTAGCATGTTTCTACTTTCCTCCTAGAACAGAGAGCAGTTTACTAAAGACTTCAATAAGAATATGACATTGTAGTGACCTGCAAAATAAAAGCAATCAGAATCTAGCCTAGGCAACCTACCAGCAACATTATATATACACACACACACACACACACATGAAATTTTATGTATATCTATAGCTACACACACGCATATGAAATTGAGTATAATAGCTTTAAGTCAGCACACAGAGGTGAGACAAAAGAGAGATTACCAGAGAATAAAAACACAGAGCACAAAGAATATTAATTACAGTATTATTTAAAATAGCATATTATAAAATCTCAATGAATCCTAATGAATCAGAGGATTTATTTGAGCCTAACAACGGCTAAATACTTCTTAAAATGAAATCAAGAGAGATTAGAAAAAGCAAAAAAAAAAAAAGGACTTAAAGGGTCCACCTTGAGCTTAAAATGGGAACAAAGAAACACTGCACATAAGGTCAGTGGAGAACTTGAAAATTTATTCTGATTTCACCAACGTATTTAACTCACTGATTCTTCTTTGCTTCATAGTCAAGTATTTAGACTCCACCCTTGGCAATATTTCCTCAGCAACTAGCTCTGCCTTCTGTTATTTGTTTCCTTTTCCACCATGTAGAAATGGAGACCTAATAAAAGCATATTTTATTTCTTGTCTGCTATTTTGTGGGTCTTGCCCTGATAATCATTACCTGTCTTTATTACAGAAAAAAAAATTCTGTTTTTAAAAGGCATGCATGTTGAATGACCATATTTATGTGCTGGCTGTTCCATAAGTGATAGCAAACTTCCCTTTAGCTATTCCAGCTCTTCTCAGTGGGCTGGGGACAAGGATGGATTGAATGATTGATAGCCTTTACTGGTAAGTGAGGCTCCTGGTTTGAGCCCTTAGGGCAGAGCTAAACAGCCTAAGCAAAGCACAGGATTGATAAATTATGTAAATATTTTTGCTCAAATTACCCTGGAAGCCCCACAACCCTAAACAGACTTGAGAAGAGAGGAAAAATACTGATACGATTCCGAAGAACTCAATGCAAGTTCATAGTCTTGCTACCATCTCTAGCAGAATAGTGTTCTCCTTTACTATCTCCTCTAGAAAATATTCATGATAGTGATCAGGAGACAGGATGAAGCCTGAGCTCCTTTATGAGCTTCCTCTAACCTCTCTTTTTTCGCCTTAGTTTCCTCACCTGTAAAATGTGAATTATTCTTATAATTCTTATATATTCTTATAATCACTGCCAAATACATGATTCAGCAGGTTTTCCCCAGGTCGTATACAGAGTGACTGAGTCAGAGTTCCAACCCATTTTTTTTTTTTTTTTTGGAGGTTTTTATACATAGGACAGTGCTTCCCTGGTGGCTCAGATGGTAAAGAATCTGCCTGCAGTGCAGGAGACTGGGTTCAATCCCTGGGTTGGGGAGATCCCCTGGAGAAGGGAATGGGGAATACCCACTCTAGTATTCTTGCCTGGAGAATTCCATGGACAGAGAAGCCTGGTGGGTTACCATCCATGGGGTCGAAAAGAGTCGAACACAACTGAGTAACTAACACTATTACATAAGACTGCCTGCTTCTGTGGGGATTTGGTCTAAGATATGTTACATCAAAAGATTGGACGTGAAAAGATCTCTGCCTGTTCAGGACTTTATATTCCCTTCTCTGAATGTTTGCTTTTTCATAATTCATGAAACAATCCCTATTTCACACAGTCTATACACATAGAACGGAGAAGGCAATGGCACCCCACTCCAGTACTCTTGCCTGGAAAATCCCATGGACGGAGGAGCCTGGTAGGCTGCAGTCCATGGGGTCATGAAGAGTTGGACATGACTGAGCGACTTCTCTTTCACTTTTCACTTTCATGCATTGGAGAAGGAAATGGCAACCCACTCCAGTGTTCTTGCCTGGAGAATCCCAGGGATGGCAGAGCCTGGTGGGCTGCCGTTTATGGGGTTGCACAAAGTCGGACATGACTGAAGAGAATTAGCAGCAGCAGCAGCGTCATACACATAAAACTTGTTTGCAGTGTGTTCGTCCTGGCTCCCCCTTAGCTGGTGATCCAGTGATATCTTCTGTCTGTCATCACTGCTGTTTCCTTGAACTCTCCTGCCAAGGGATATGATTCAGATGGAACAAAAAGGGACAAATTAGGAGCAGAACCTCATCTCATGGACTACCCACAGGAAAAAGATCGAAGTCACTTCAGGTTGCCCTGAAGTTAGATTTTATTCTCCTATAATTTTTATTCTTATGTAACTAAACACACAGATATAGGCTTGGAACCTGGCTTGAGAGAAGCTATGAATTTCTATATTTTTTATCACCTTTAGCCACACCTTCACCTAATATCCTAACCTTGTGAATCAAGTAGGGGTCTCTTTTCCATTTTTACAAGCAGGCGATGAATCTCAAACCAAGAACAGCCGCCACAAAAATGACCATGAATGGTGTTTCCACTTAGATTCCATTGGCAAGGCTAAAGCATAAAGCATTCCACATTGCTCAGCGTTATGGTAGCTAGAGGGTTACAAGAGCTTGGATCCTTACTTGTAAAACCAAGACTTAACTATGTCAAATACTTTATCGTATCTAGTTAAGAATATGTCTCTAATGAATGAAAAACACCTCTAGTTCAGATCTCTGTAAACATTTCTTTTTTAAAATCTATCCAGCCCATCAAACTTTATTTCTCTGTCTGAGTTGCCTACCTCCCTGAGTGACCTCACTCTTTACCTCACAACTTAGTACCCTGAGTTAGAAACCTGAGGCTCACCTTAACCTTTACTGCATCCCATAGTCGTTTTGGATTCCAGCATTGCCCTCCCCCTCTTTATCCATGTTGTTTCTCAGAGGGCCAGTTTTAGCCATCTTCAGGCCTCCGTGTTAACACCAGAATAGTCTCCTTAAAATGTGGCTGTCATCATTTTCCGTACTCGTTTGCGAACCTCCAGTGGACAGTTCACCTTCCTGACCTCATACCTTCCACTCCACAGTCAAGCTCCTGGAAGGGGCCTGGAAGCACAGTGCTGCCTTTGCTCAGGCTAGTGCCACTACTGGGCACTTCTTCCCTGCCCTTGTCCACCCAGGAAGCCCTTCCTCATCTCTGCAACTTTAGCTCGGGTCCTATTGTGTATGAGGTGCTGTGTGTTTGTTTATCTAGCACATCAGATAAAACCGTACATTTGAGAGTCCTCTCTGAACTCTATCATGACACTTCTATTACCTCATTGAATCTATCTGTGTAAGATTTGGTTTCCTCCATTATGTTGTTATCTTCTTGGGGCAGAAATCATGTCTAGTCCTACTTTGGACCTCCCGGGGCCAACACAGGATTTGGTATTTAGAAAGAAGCAAATAAATATTTGTTGCATAAACAAGCACAATTCATTTTCCCAATTTCCTGTCATCTACCTCAGAACAATCCTTTCAGATACCCTAGAAAATATTTTCATTGTCTCAGATTTTGCAGTAACTCAGACATCCTGTCCATAACACTTATTAATCATAATAACTTTGAAATAATTTCTCTGTGCAAATATTCAGGGTCTCATCCATAACTAAGTGGAATGCAGTCTAAAATAATCAATCATTATTTTCTAAACCAAAGACCCTGTAATTAAGGAGTCTATCAATGTGCCAACAACTTGTGGGTCTGAAAATTAATTTTTGTTTGTTAAAGGACCTTAAAGATAATGTAATAGGGGGCCTATGGTGAAATGGATTAATAAATTGCTTGTCTCATTTCACTTGTTCTTTTCTATTTAAATTCCATTGGAAAGTAGGAAAATGGTGCAGTTTTATTTTTTTTTAATTTGACATAATGTATACTTTCCTTCAAATCCAGAGGAATCATTACTCCTGCCAGCTTCCTGTCTACTTGCATTTGACTGTAAAGTGTGTGGAAGGAGGAAATGAACCCCTGAATGCCTATGTCAGGTGATACAGATAGGTTATTTCATTTAGTTTCCTGTTGAGTTCATTCACTCAACGAATTTGTATTAAGTATCTTCTGCATGTCCCACACACTGCCATTTCTCTTTTGAGGATGGTAAAAGCCAAGACCCACAGAAGGGTTTGAATCGACCCTGGGATTCATAATTAATGACTGGCAGCACCAGGATCTGAATGCAGGAGTGTCTCTTTCCAGGGTCTAAGTCCATTATGTCATACCTTTGGCCCCTAAGCATTTGATTCCAAGCCTCTTGGTTTACTGTTTGTGTCTTTTTCTTTGAGGCAGTTGAAAGCAAGCCCAGAGAAGCCACATTCTTATGAAAAGATCCAGTGGACATGTTAACTAAAGCGTTTCCGAGCTGAAACAGGACTTGGTGAGCATCTCATCCAGCCCTTTAATTTGAAAGATGAATGGACATTGACTATCTCCTACAGTCCGTTCACTTATTTATTTACTCATGAAACACCTGCTGTGTGAGAAACAGTGCTGAACACTTTTGTTAGAACATGAGCAGGACAGATTTGCTCCTAAGCTCTGTGGAACTCAGAACTTTGCTTAGAGTAGCAAGATGAGAAGAAGTTAAGCAGGAGTTCTCTGAGCTGTTGTCAATGTGGGGTTTATCTGATGACATTACACTGATGTGTCATTTTTCAGACTAACTGGAGATCCATTTGTAGTATTAGGAAACTGTACCTGTCCCAGAAATAACTGAAGAATGTAATGGAGCACCAGTTGGGAAGAATGAAAAACTTTCCATAGAAAAGTGGAACAGAGGTAATTAACAGTTTCCCTGCCCCAAGAAGTCCAGCCTGACTCGCCTGCTCTGAACCAGGTGCTTCCTTATACATGCCTTTTAGCACCCTGTGATTACCTCTACTGAAGGCATGCATGCCCTCCCTTGTGGATATAAAGTGAAATGTGTGTTGCCTCCACTAGACTTCCAGGTTTCAAGCTCTGGAACTATGTCTTGCTCAACACACATCAGGAACATAGTACCGTCTCAATACTCATTTGTTGACAGAAGGAATGAGTGAATGAGCAAATGAATGAATGAAAGCATGTGGCACACATTTTGGAGGGAAGCAAGTTTCCTTTGCCGTGTTGTTACATAAAGTGAACATCAGTGAGAATGTCAACAAAAGCTGGGGATTTTATGCAAGAACTTGGATAAAAGAGAGTGGAATGCGGTAAATGTGCAAAGGAACAGAGAGGACTAGATAGAAGCAAATCAACAGAATGTGGGCAGCACTGGGGAAAAGTCCAGAAGAAACTTCATCAATACGCTGGCCCCCACGGCAGTGATTGATAGCAGGGTTGGATAGTTTCCTGATGGACAGGGAATTAAAAGTTTTTATCAGGAATACAGTCAGCAACCCTTGTAGGTTGTTTTACAATATTACAGTTGAGATAATGACACAGTAAGCTGAATGTAGTTCTTATCCCAATAGATTTTATCCGTTCAATCAATAAATATTTTAAATTGTTTGAGTGAGTGAGTGAGTGAAGTCACTCAGTCATGTCCAACTCTTTGTGACCTCATGGACTGTAGCCCCCCAGGCTCCTCCGTCCATAGGATTCTCCAGGCAAGAATACTGGAGTGGGTTGCCATTTCCTTCTCCAGGGGATCTTCTCGACCCAGGGATTGAACCCAGGTCTCCCACATTGGAGGCAGACGCTTTACCGTCTGAACTGAAGTGTTTAGAGGCCAGTTAAACACTGATGTATAGCAGTTCTTAAGACTAATAGTTTGTTATTTTTGATTTAACATTTTATCACTGTTGCACATGCATGTGATTAAAAGAACTTCTGTAGATACTGGTGGAGATGGGTATGTGTGTTGCCAGGACCCCAGGTCACAACTGGAGCCCAGATGGGACAAAACTAGTAAAATCACCTCCTTTTGGAATATTACCTTTGGACAAAGCTAATACCTTGTCTGACTGCACCAGATGTTACCATTTCTCATTTAATCTTCACATCATTTCTCCCTGAGACAGCCAGATTTATCTTCCAAAGCTCATTTGCATTTTAAAATCAAGGTTTGGTTTCTGATTATAAAAGTGAGATATGTTTACTGTAGAAAAATTTGAAAATGCAGAAAAGTTCACAACTAAGAAGAAATTGCTCTTCATATGTTGCTTATATTACTAGGATTTTCCTATTTTTAAAAATATGCCAAACATCCATCTCAATAGAGATCTTACTATCTTTTTATTATTTGCTATATATTTTACATATATATATATATAGCATATGAACATCATTATTCAGTCACTGTATAATGATGATAATCAGCTGTGTATAACAATGATAATATACATTTTTAGCATTTCCTACTTAGCTGAAAACTAACTCACCAAAAATTTACTATTCCTCTAACCCCCATAGCAAGCTGTGAAATAGGTCCTTCATGTTTATTATGAAATTGTCTTCAATTTACAGATAGAAGAATTAAGGCAATGAGAGCATAAATAAGTTTCTCAAGGCCACACAGCTTGTAAGGCCATGGAGCCAGAGGAAAACTAGACCACTTAGCTCAGAGCTTACATCTCAACCTCTGGGACCCACTGCCTACCATGTGCAGCAGCCTGCGTTACCCCAGGGCTAAGTTAGCTAGCTTTTGTAAAGGTAAATTAGTTTTTTGTAGAGGTGAAATATGAGCATAGTTTTTTTTTTTTTTTTTTTTGTAATAACATTCTTCTGTAACAGGTAACAAAAATCAGCCGTCTTCCCCCCCAAACTTTGCTCGGCCTTATGTCTTCTACCCCAAAACAACTGCTCTCAAATCCTTTGGTTGTCATCATCAAGTATTTACATTCATGTTTCTAAGTAATATGCCCAAGGTCATATTTTTTTTTTCATTTTTAGATACCATCTATTACTTCCTAGCATGAAGATGAGATTCAGTTCTTTTATATCCACTTCCTCTTGTCAAACATTTCATCTTCTTTTTCCTCTCTCTTTTTATTTCAAAAAACCTTTATATAATATCTCCCTCTATCCATCCATCCCCTAGTCTTTTTTTTTTTTCAATTTTTGTTGAGTTGGTCAGGTTTCCCAGTAATGAATCCTCACATTTCCTAGAATTCCTAAGTCTGCTCACCAGCATTCCAGGAGCCAAAAAAAGGAAAGGAAGCTTCAGGTGGAGTCTCATCTTTCAGTCTGTAGACATCTTTCAGTCTTAATCTCTCTTTATTTGATTTGTTGTCTCGTTTAAACCTTCATCCATACCTCATGATCTGGGGCTAGAGTTTCTGGTTCTCTTTCTCTAAGTGTTACATTCACAATCTTCTACTGAAGTTGGGAAATGGTGGTGACCCTGATCCCATAGCATGGAGGAGCTGACCTCAGCATCTGAGCAGCCTTATATAGTCATTTAAGAAGCCCTCTTTGAGTTCAGTCTTCCAGCTCATTCTTCCTTCAGAGATAGCTGGAGTGTTTGATTTCAGATCGTTTCTCAAAACAGACACAGAGTGGCCTGCCTTGGTTGGCGGCTTCAGCTGTGTCCCTTCAACAAAGTCAGTTTTCACTTATTCATCTGCTTTCTGTGTTTCATTTATTTTCTTCTTGTATTTCCTCCTTTGTTCTCCTGTGCTTTTAGACTTTTACTCTCATTTTAGTGAACTCTTTAGGGATCAGAGACAAACCAATGTGTTCAGTCTGCTATGTTGAGCAGGATGTCCAGGAAGAGACTCTTGCTGTATTTCACAGATGAGGCAATTAAAGTATGGAGAGTTTGAAGAACGCTGACAGTCATAAAGTAGGTGAACTAACTTGCGAATTAGGTGCTCATCCCAAGGAACCAGCTAACCTGGGTCCCCATTACAGCAATGTTTTCTCCAACCTCCTTAGATCTAATCAGCCAACCCCAGCCTTTATTTATTAGTCTACTCTAAACTCTAAAGAAAGATATATGTGATTTCCAAAGCGTCATTCTCACCCCTCAAATGTGTCCTTAATTTATTTCCTTGAAATCCAAGTAAATAAAATATTGTATGTGAATGATGTAATAGCTTCAGGCCAGAGCTCCTGTGATCCCTCTACAAATCTTGTGTTGGCTGTTTCCATAAAATGCCCCTGCCCATACCTCAAAACCACACATATACCGTCATTAATCTTGAAACCTGTGAGTTGTATTTTCATCTCAGACTGATGGATAAATTTGGGTGTAAGTATACATAAAAGGAGGGGCCCCCTGGGTGACCTTTGGCAGTTTCTTCCTCCCATGGAAATATTTTGCAAAGGTTCCTTCCTACCTATCTTAAAGCATTGTTATGTGAACCATAGTAGGTGCTTAAAATATAAGTTAATGAAAAAAAAATTAAGATAATGCTGATTATCAGAGTCAAGAGAGATCATGCTGATTACTTTAGTTGCATTTATATATTCCTTGGTTAGTCTTTTCTTTCATCTTCTAGCCTCAGAATTTTATTATAAAGATTTTCAAATATAGAGCAAAGTCAAAAGAATATTACAGTCAGCATCCACATGTGTGAAAGCCTCTCAGTCATGTCTGATTCTTTGCAACCCCATGAACTATACTGTCCATGGAATTCTTCAGGCCAGAATACTGAAGTGGGTAGCTTTTCTCTTCTCCAGGGGATCTTCCCAGCCCAGGGATAGAACTCAGGTCTCCCACGTTGCAGGTGGATTCTTTAACAGCTGAGCCACCAGGGAAGCCCCACCACATACCTACCATCTAAATTCTGCCATGTAGATTTTACTTTCTTTGTGAATCACACATCTATCCGTCTGTCTGTCCCTCTATCCATCACTGATCCATCTATTTTTTTACACATTTCCAAGTAGATGGTAGACACCTGTACACTCCTTCTGATTGTTTCAGTAGGCACATTACTAACTAGAGTTAATATTTATTTACCATTTTTTTTCTTTAAATGTAATAGTTTATAGACAATGAAATGCAAAAATCTGAAGTATGTATTCACTGAGATTTTACAAATGTGTTTCCTTTTTGGTCTTTTATTTTCTCTTGTGGTCCTTGCATTTATCTAATTCAATAGATGTTTATCAAACATGCCTTTCTTGTGCCAAACATCAACAATGACACATATTAATATGATGTATGCAAGACAGAGAAGACAGTGGCTAATTCTCACAATGGAAATCTGAGAGAGAAGAGTTTCAGACAACATTTATCAGTGAAGAAACCCATAACAAAAACACAAGAAATTAAAAAAAATATATTTGGAGGGCAGGTGGAAATTAGTTGCTTTTTATAGCTTGAGCCTAGTCAGTATATGCATATGTGGTAGGGTTGTGGATAAGAGGCCTAATTTTTTTGAGTCAGAAATTCAAAAATACATGTATTAAACAAATCAGAAAAAAATGGGGTGCTTTGTACTATGCACTGAGCTCAGGAGAAAGCCTGCACTTCCTCACTTGGTCACTCCCGAGCCCAAAGCAACAACGTGACAACTCAGGTTTTAGTCTATTTTATTTCATTGGTAAACTGCTAAGATTCAGCTTTAATATATGTTTGATGGCTGGCAGACTACAAATTAGCTTCCAAAATGCCTTAATATAAATATGTTTGGGGAAAACAACTGAGTGATTATTCTAAATGTGAAAAGATCACTATGTAAAATGCTTCATTAGTTAAATTGAACTATAAATGAATTTGCTGCAAGCTGGTGAAGAAGGAGAAATGTGACTTTTCAAGAAAAAACTTAAAATAGTAAGAAAAAGAAAATAAGCTCTCTTTAGTGAATTTATGACTTTGAATGTGACAGGGTACCAACCTCATTATCATTTATTCATTGACCCAACTTGCTTTGTTGATAGATCCCTAAGAAAGGCTGTGTGTATGTCCCTAAGCAAGGCAACATTTTCTTGACTACCCAGTTAATTTTCTGACCTCTGTGCCACTGTCCTCATTCAGGATCTCATTTTCAGGCAGCACCCTATACCTTGCCTTCCTGCATCATAACTATCCATCCAACCTGAATGATTTGCCAAAATGCAAACCTATTCATTCATTCATTCCTTTAAAAAGAAATCAGGGAGCATTTATCATGCATCTTCTATTCTTAACACATCTTACTTGTGGTAATGACTACTGTTGTGCTGCTACAAAATATGTATAAAAGGAAAACAAGCTTTTTGAAAGAAGAACTGAGTTTTTTCCATTTTGCTTTAATCTTGAAGTCATAAGACAGTCGCCACACAGAATAGGTGACCAATGAATGTTTCTTACCTTGGGTTCTGTTATTCAATCTAATTTGATTCATAAAATGAGGTAGGTTGATGAAGACACAGTTGTCTGGAGGAATGCTTTGGGGTCATGAAGGATGAACGAAACCAGAATTGAGGCCAGGAAATCACAGATGGAGAGAATTGCACATAGGCAAAGAAACAGAGACAGACATGAGCCTGGTGCCTTTGAGATCTGTAAGACTGATGTCCTCCAGACACTGCTGTACTTTATTTTACGTTCTTCCTTTCTTTCCAACCAAAGTTCTAGGTTTGGGTTATTTGTTTTTAATTTTTATTTACTTTTGGCTGTCCTGGGTCTTCCTTGCTGCACACAAGCTTTCTCTAGTTTCAGTGTGTGGGCTTCTCATCATAGTGGCTTCTCTTGTTGCAGAGCACGGGCTTAAGGTGAGAGCTTCAGCAGTTTCAGCTCATGGGCTCTAGAGCAGAGGCTCAGCAGCTGTAGCACACAGGCTAGTTGCCTTGCAGCATGTGGGGGGATCTTCACAGACCAGGGATCAAACCCATGTCCCCTGCATTGACAGGTGGATTCTTAACTACTGGATCACCAGGGAAGTCCCCAGAGTTCCAGTTCATTCATTTCTCTTCTGATACTGCAACAAGGAAAAGAGGAAGGAATTTAAGATAAACTGGCCAATGGGAACCTATTTCCATCAAATATACCCATCCACTCATCCATTAATCCGTCCATTTTCCTCAAACTTCCATCAGATTACTTACCCATCTAGTCAGCCTTATATGAAGAAACCTATTCCAAGCAACCCATCCAAAAGAACAGCGGAGACTTATCAGAAAGGACTGAAAATGACATCTGGCAAGAAGGTGAATTGAGAAAGGGAGAGTAAAATTAGTCAGATATAAATGTTTGGGTGAAAGAGATCAGGCCAGGCAGTAAATTACTCTACCAGTATCAGTGGCAGTGTGCCTGTTGAGGAATTTGTAGGTAGCTATAACTCATTCCAGATTATCCTCCATACAGTGAGAAAGACACAAGAATTCCAGCTCCGTAAGACAACAGACTGGTTCCAAATAGGAAAAGGAGTACATCAAGGCTCAACATTCAGAAAACGAAGATCATGGCATCCGGTCCCATCACTTCATGGGAAATAGATGGAGAAACAGTGGAAACGGTGTCAGACTTTATTTTTTGGGGCTCCAAAATCACTGCAGATGGTGACTGCAGCCATGAAATTAAAAGACGCTTACTCCTTGGAAGGAAAGTTATGACCAACCTAGATAGCATATTCAAAAGCAGAGACATTACTTTGCCAACAAAGGTTTGTCTAGTCAAGGCTATGGTTTTTCCTGTGGTCATGTATGGATGTGAGAGTTGGACTGTGAAGAAGGCTGAGCGCCAAAGAATTGATGCCTTTGAACTGTGGTGTTGGAGAAGACTCTTGAGAGTCCCTTGGACTGCAAGGAGATCCAACCAGTGCATTCTGAAGGAGATCAGCCCTGGGATTTCTTTGGAAGGAATGATGCTAAAGCTGAAACTCCAGTACTCATGGGAGGAGTTGACTCATTAGAAAGGACTCTGATGCTGGGAGGGATTGGGGGCAGGAAGAGAAGGGGACGACAGAGGATGAGATGGCTGGATGGCATCACTGACTCAATGGATGTGAGTCTGAGTGAACTCCGGGAGTTGGTGATGAACAGGGAGGCCTGGCATGCTGTGATTCATGGGGTCGCAAAGAGTCAGACATGACTGAGCGACTGAACTGAACTGAACTGAAGACAACTCTGCCAACACATAGTCTTCCTACTTCTTGTCCAGGAAATACTGGTTTTCAGAGACCATACTTTACCTAGGAACAGAACACATCATTAAAATGGACCCCAGACCCATCATAGGAATAATGAGCCTATTGTTCAGCTGGAAGATAGTGCTCAGGCAGTCAATCCCCTTCTAGACATTCCTTGCCTAAAGAGAACTGCTTTGCTCAACTGAGGCATCCTGTTTCCAAAGTCTAGTTGACACAGAGATGTAAAGGCCCATCTCTCTATCACACCTGGGGATAACTCTAAGGCATCCAGGTTTCAGAGTTCCTTATGAAGCCAACTGAAAACTTTTTGAGACCACACTGCACCTGACTTCTCTATCTGCTCCCAATTCTACTCCCTTCTCTATCTTTCCATAGTTGTTAACCCCAAGAATATTCCATAATAAATTCTTACAGCATTAATCTTCATCTCAGGCAACTAAGCCTAGAGTGAAAATGAAGTCAGACAGGCAAGTTATCCAGGGAAAGCTCAGACGGAGGCAGGTGGTCTACTGAGACCCCATAGTCCCATCCTGCCCATGCAGGAAGTGATTCTTGGTTCTCTGAGGCCACCATACTGGAAGCCATACTAGGAAAGAGCTTCACTTATGGCTGATTTGCAAGGAATGACCAAGGCTAGGCTGATCCTACCACATTACTTTACCCAGTGTCTTCAGTTTACTGATGAGCAAACTCAAGACCATAGGAAATCCACTGATCAGGCAGGACAATGTATCCTGCCGTTGGTTTCATGGTCTTTCAATGTATCTTTTCATTTCTTGGGGAGTAAGTAGGTAGGAGAGTGACTACTGGGATTACAGGAATATGGGGGAGTCTGAGAATTGAGTGGCACTGAGGTCTCCCTGCTTTTACCAATAGAGGATTAGCAAAGCCAGTTCTCCCTATTGTTGTCGTAAGCTGAGTGACGTAGGAAGTTAGCTATTTTTTCCACATATTTAAGTCATACTCTTAACACACACTGTGATCTGCTACCTGCTCATCCATGTAGCCTTGTATCTGTGTATCCATCCTTCCACTTACCATTTTTCAAGTCGTCTAGATATGAAGGTGGGAAGTGGCTTGAATTAACATCTATCTTTTCTTTTTATCACATTTCCCATATGCTTTTCTCCTCAAAGTTCGTTAGGTTGTTTTATATAAGTTACTAACAGATACTAACAGTATAGAGACTGGATCCAGGGCTTCCAATCCAGAAGTTCTGATACCAGTAAATAAATGCATTAAATCAAAGACAGAAATAGAAATAAGTAGTTTAAAAGAGGAGGGTTAGCTTTGTTTAAAATAGTGTAATTTTTTATATACAGATGGAGATAGAAGATGAGACATATTGTAAGTCATTATTACTTTTGGGATTAAAAATTGTAAACTTCATTCAGCATCCAGTGTAAGCCAACAATTATTACTGAAGATTCTGAAAATATAATGGTGCTATGAAATATTAAATAGAGAAAGGGAAGATTGGAGGTGAAAAGTCAGCTAAGGAGACTGTCAGAATGTTTAGAAAAGAAGCCATGGCAAACTGCAGAGAATATGGAAAAGGGAGAATGAATATTAAAGGCTGTTGAAATACTGAATTTAACGGAGGTGGAGTGGTTAAGTGAGAAGATTCTGGATTTTGATGTCTGGCAGATAGGGGGTTTATGACATAGGTGTATTACTTTTGGTATAAACTTAACATCTAAATCACATTTTCCTTAAGGCAAGGGTACATATGACCTAATTCATATGTGGGTTCTGGTACTCTGCAAGTGCTAATTCTGAATCTATGGTTTGGAAGGGGAAGCGGTAGGACCACTTCCAGTTTTCTCCCTTAGTTGATTGGGTTTGTGGAGGTGGCTTTTCCTGAAATGAGGAGACTAAGAAGACCAGTGTGTTAGCTCAGGCTGCCCTAATAAAATACCGCAACAGTCTTCAGCAGCAAATTTTGATTTCTCTTGATTTTGGAGGCAAGGCAGTTCTAGATTGAGGTGCTTACAGATGTGGTTCTTGGTGAGTTCCCTCTTCTTGGCTTGAAGGTGCTGCTTCCTTGATGTGTCCTTCCTCCCACCGCAGAGAGAGTGAGAGCTCCAGTCTCTTTTCCTCTTTATAAATGACACTAATCACATCATGGGACTCCACTACCCTCATGACCTCATCTAAACCTAATCACTTCCCGGAGGCCCCACCTCTAAATACCACCGCATCGAGGGTTAGGGCTTCAAATGATGAATTGTAGGCGGACACAGACATTCAGTTCATAACAGTCAGGATTGAGAAATTGCAATTCAGCTCCAGATAGATTGGTTTAGAGTTGCTCTCACAGTACCCAGATAGAGATTGGGCATGTGTGTAGGGATTAGAGAGGCAACAATTTGACTAATGAGACAGATTAAGAAGATGCTCCAAAGAGATAAACGGAACCATGAGAATTGACACCAAGTGTAGAGAGGCAGAATAAAAAGATATGTGTCCCAAATACTGAATGTTGTGAGACAATAAATATAGTTTGGGAAACTGGATGGGAAGGTGCAAGAAAGGAATATAATGCGTCTTCAGGGATACATTAATAGAACTGACAACATGAATCACGAAGAAACACACAGGTCAGAGAAAGAATGTATAAAAAGAATGATGTGTAAGTGTGTGTGGGAGTATAGAGGTGTGGGGCTACATATTGCATTTCCAAGAGCTGCCTCACATGGAACACCAGTCCCATGAATTCACTCCCTGAAAGAAAGGTTATGTGGAAGGATACTTAGGAGATTGTTTCAAGCTCTGACAGATTCTTAGAGGTTCATAAAGTAAATCACTTCATTAAAGACTCTTAGAAATTGAGCAGTAAAGCAAGTCATTTTGCTCAGCATTTCAGAAATGTATTTGAATAACAGACTCAGTTAGCATTTTCCTACTCAAATATCTTTAATCAAATTAGTGTTCTTCAGGACAGAGTTTAGTGAATAGTCACCACATGATCAAACCTCTCTAAGAGACTGAGGAGAGACCAAAGCATTGGCAGGGACATCAAGGAAAGCAATTAGAATGAATTGGTAGGAGGTTCAATGAGACCGTGAGTGATAGAGTTAATGAAAGAGAAGTATGAGAGGCAAATATAGGCTTTTTTAATTGGAGGAATAAAAGGGGGATAATTTGTAGACATACTGTGCTAAAGTAAATTTTTTTGTTTTCACTTTTTACTTTGAAGTAGTCATTGACTAACAGGAAGTTTTAAAGATTGTTTGGGAAGTTCCCACGTATCCTTTGCACAGTTTCCCCCAGTGATGACACCTTCTGTAACTATATAAAACAGTGATACTAGGAAATTGTCATTGGTACAAGTCACAGGGCTTATTCAGGTTGTGCTAATTATATGCCCTCATTTGTATTAATATATGTTGTTGTTGTTATTTAGTCTTCAAGTTGTGTCCAACTCTTTGGGACCCCATAGACTATAGAGCACCAGGCTCCTCTGCCCAAGGGATTATCCAGGCAAGAATACTGGAGTAGGTTGCCATTTCCTTCTCTAGGGGGTTCCCAAGATCAAACCCCTGTCTCCTGCATGGCAGGTGGTTGCTTTACCACTGAACCACTGGGGATGCTGGTATGTGTTTATAGTTATATACAATTTTGTCCCATGTTAATTTTATTACCACCACCACAATTAAGTCAAGATGAAGAATTGTTCAATCATCACAAGGCTTCTTTTCATCTTTGTGACCACACCCACCAATTTTCCACCACAGTAAGGTCTAGCAACTACTGTCTGCTCTCTATCTCTCCAATTCGATTATTTCAAGAATAATATATAAATGGAATTGTACAGTATTTGATGTTTTGAGACTGTCTTATTTTCACTCAGCACAGTTACCTTGAGATCCATTCAGTTGGGTGTGTATCAGTAGTTCATGTCTTTTTCATTGTTGCATAGTATTTAGTGGTATAGATGTACCACAGGTAGCTTACCAGTTCACCTGTTGAAGAATATTTGAGTTGTTTAGAAGTTTTGCCTATAGTAAATAAATAAATAAATAAAGCTTCTGTGAACACTTATATACAGGTCTGTGTGTGAACATCAGTTTTCTTTGCCTTAGGACATATACCAGAGTGCAGTTCCTGGGTTACATGATAGTTGCATACTCAGTTTTATAGGAAGCTGCCAAACTCTTTTCCAGAGTGGTGGTACTATTTTGCATTCCCATTAGAAATGTGTGAGTGGTTCAGTTGCTCTTCATTGTTGCCAGTATTTGGTGTCTTCTCTACTTTTTGTTTGTTGTTTTGATAGACATGTAATGATATTGTGGTTTTAATTTGCATTTCCATAATAGCTAATGATGCTGAGCATCTTTTTATGTATTTATTTGCCATGAATATATCCTCTTTGGTGAAATAGCTTTCCATGTCTTTTGTACATTTTCTAACTGAATACTTTGTTGTTTTTTCTCTCGAGTATCAAGCGTTCTTTTTATATTCTACTAATAGAAATTAATCCTTTGCCAGATATGTGGCTTGCAAATATTTTCTCCTGGCCTGGAGCTCCTCTTTTCTTCCTTCTATCAGAGTTTTCATTGGGCAAATTTAGAAAATCTTGTTGAGGTCCAATTTATTGTATTTTCCTTTTGTGGTTCATGCTTTTAATGTCAAGTCTAAAGTTGTTTTGTCTAGCCCTTGATCCTGATGATTTTATCCTGTCTTTACTTTTTTCTACAAATTTTATAGTTTTAAATATTTAAGTTTGCAAGTTATTTTGAGTTAAGTTTTGTGTAAGTTTTGAGTTCAGTTTTAGGTCAAGTTTCCTTTTATTTTGCCTATGGATGTCCAGTTGCCCCAGTACCATTTTTTTGAAAAGGCTGTCCTTTTGTGTCTTTGTCAAAAATCAGTTGGGTGTATTTACATGGGTCTATATCTAGGTTCTCTATTCTGTCCATTGCTCTGTGTCTTTCCCTCTGCCAATACCACACTGTCTCAGTTACTGAATCTATATAGTAACCCTTAACATCAGATAGAGTGACTCTTTGTTCTTCTTTTTCAAAATACTTTACTTGTTCTCATCCTTTGCTTTTTTCATATAAACATTAGAATAAGTTTCTCTATGTCTACAAAGAAATCGTGCTGGGATTTTGATAGGAATTTCATAAGCAGAACTTAGGGATAAATTTGGAGAGGACTGACCTCTTTGCTGTGCTGACTCTTCAAGGGAATACTTTTAAATATTGTGTTTTGAATAGGGAATTTTCAGCAATTTCAGGGTAAGGAATTAAAAAGGGGTGATGCATCATGTTGAAGTGGAGTCATTGAGGAAAAAGAGAGTTGAAGATCAGGGCTCAGAAAATAAGGCTTGACTACAAACCACAGATCCCCAAACCAACATAAACTGGAGGAAAGAGAACCCCAGAGAGTTCTTCAGTGATGAGCAGTGAGAAGGAGGAAGCCACACCCCTAACCTTAAATCTAGTTCTCTAGATCAAAGGGTGACATAAATCCATCTGGAAGACTGCATCCAGTTTTCACCTCCAGCCCAGCAAGAAGAGGAGATGAGGATTACTCTGGGGACCCATAGCATCTCTGAGAGAGAGAATGGTACAGGGGAAGAGAGAAAGCCACAGGGAGGCCTCCTAATGGAGGAATGAAAGCTTTGGGTGTGGTCTCAGGACCGGCTCTGTATCCCTTCTCTTCTGGGATTCTGTCTGAAGCCCTTCCTCTCTGATGCAGGTTGGCACCATCTATCCAGCTGTCTTTCCTGCCCAAGTTGATCTGCACCCAGTGCTGAGTGATCAAGTGTCTGGCATGACCTCTCCTCAGTCTTGTACATGTTTGTCCTATGTCACAGTTTCCATCTAAACTAACCCAGTCCTGCCCTACACAAGCTGCTTGGCTTGTTGCCTAATTATTGATAGCTGGATAAGAATACCTTCGTTCATTAGAGTAACGTGCTGAAGAGTTGTGCCTGTCATGGCTGAAATAGGGAGATACTGACGCAACATACAACGGGCCCTCTGTAGCCACAGGTTCTGCATTAGCATATTCAACCAACTGAAGATCAAAACATCCAGAAATCTCCAAAAAGTAGAACTTGAATTTTCCATACACAAGCAGCTATTAACATAGCATTTACATTGTATTTATGGCTATTTACATGGTGCTTCCATTGTATTAGGTATCATGAGTAACCTAGAGATGATTTAAAGGATACACGAGGATGTGTCTAGGTTATTTGATATCTTATATAAGGGATTTAAGCATCTGCAGATAGGAGCAGGAAATGGTAACCCACTCCAGTATTCTTGCTTAGAGAATCCTGTGAACAGAGGAGCCTTGTTGGCTGCTGTCCATGGGGTTGAACAGAGTCGGACATGACTGAAGTGACTTAGCATGCATGCATGCATTGGAGAAGGAAATGGCAACCCACTCCAGTGTTCTTGCCTGGAGAATCCCGTGGACAGAGGAGCCTGGTGGGCTGCTGTCCATGGGGTTGCACAGAGCTGGACACGACTGAAACGACTTAGCATGCATGCATGCATTGGAGAAGGACATGGCAACCCACTCCAGTGTTCTTGCCTGGAGAATCCCATGGACAGAGGAGCATGGTGGGCTGCTGTCCATGAGGTCACACAGAGTTGGACACGACTGAAGCAACTTAGCAGCAGCAGCAGATTCAAGGTGCAGGGGGTGGGGGGTGGTTCAGGAAACAATCCCCTGCAGATACTCAAGGACAACTTTTTGTTGAAAATACGTACTTTATTGTTTTGTTGTTTGTTTTTTCTTTTATACCCTCTGCTCTATTTATATGTGAGTCAGAACCCCCATGAAATTAAAAGATGCTTGTTCTTTGGGAGGAAAGCTGTGACAAATGTAGACAGTATATTAAAAAGCAGAGATACAACTTTGCCAACAAAGGTTCATCTAGTCAAAGCTATGGTTTTTCCAATAGTTATATATGGATGTGAGAGGTGAACCATAAAAAAGACTGAGCACCAAAGAATTGATGCTTTCAAACTGTGATGTTAGAGAAGACTCTTGAGAGTCCCTTGGACAGCAAGGAGATCAAACCAGTCAATCCTAAAAGAGATTAGTCCTCAATATTCATTGGAAGAACTGATGCTAAAGCTAAAGCTCTATTACTTTGGCCAACTGATGCAAAGCACTGACTCATTGGAAAAGATCCTGATGCTGGGAAAGATTTAGGGCAAGAGGAGAAGGGGGAGACAGAGGATGAGATGGTTGGATAGCATCACGGGATCAACAGACATGAGTCTGAGCAATCTCCAGGAGATAGTGAAAAACAGGGAAGCCTGGCAGTTCATGGGGTCCATTGGGTTGCAAAGAGTCAGTCACAACTGAGTGACTGAACAAGAACAAAATGCAACATCACATACTTGGAATGGATCCGGTAGATCACCTTCTGATCTGGAAAAAGTTACAGATCTGACAGCATGCTTAGGGCCTTTTGCTTTAGACCAAATAAAAATTACTTAGAAGCAAGTCCTGAAATCCTCAAAAAGGACCAGTGGGCAAAGAAAAAAGGGCAGTGCTGGAGGGATTTTCCACTTCTGCCAGTCATCCCAAAAGCCCACCCCACCTCAGCCACTGAGGGACCATAGGCATCCTTGGCTTGGGTCTCCCCGGTCCTCTGCTCCCTACCAGCCTCACCCCTGTCCCAGCATTCTTCCCTCAGAGCACCTCTCCCAGGGCAGGGTCATAGACTGTGGCTTTCAGACCTTAGTCTCCAAAGAGCTTCCGAAGCAGCTGGAAGATCTCATGTGGATGGTGAATGTTCACACTGAAACCCACGGGGGAAAAATAAATAAATAAAATGAAAGCATGGGAGAAAAAGGGTCAGCAAAAATAAACATCTTCCCTGGAAGACATCCCACAGCTGTGTGCTGATGCAACACAGTGCCAAGAGTTGGGAGCTTCCAAAATGTGTAGTTCTGGGTAGGAAGGAGAAAAGTCAGCCTCTGCTCATGTGTCCCCACACCCGCACAGTGGCCACAACCCAGAGGTCAGAGAGGACTTCCCTAGGCATTGAGATTTGTTGAAGGAACTCCTTTCAAAGATGGGGCATCACTAAAGCAAGTCTGTGGTTTGGCCGTGGAAGCCAGAATTGGACAATGTGATGGGGTTTTAGGTCAGGAAGGTGTGTGTCTGAATCACGGTTCTACTACAACTTACTGATGACTGTGGTCAAATCACATGACCTCTTAAATCCTCAATATCCCAGCCTCTGAAATAGGGTGTCATAAAGTAACCGTGATGTTATCTTGACGAGATAAGAGATTCTGAATATGAACAACTTGATAGTGTCTGTCCCATCCCAGACCCAGATGATGATCTTGCTGTCATAGTTCAGTCCCCAGCGTTCAGTCGTCTCCTCCACTTGGTATCACGTAAATGTTCACAGAAGAGCAGGCTTATTTCCAGTGGATGTTTATAGGCATTATTAACCAAGACAGGGAGGGACACCTGGTGTCTGGCAGGAAACCAGATAAAAACACTTGCCATTTAAAGTTTGCAAATAAATCTCTGTGGGATAATAACAATGATAATAATAATTATGTGGTTGTCAGTAGCAAGGTGGTACTTCACAATACTTGTCATACTGCCCAGAACTTTTCATTTTCAAAGAGAGATTATCAGAATAGATTTGCCAATAGTGATTATAATGTACTTAGAAACAAGCCAGCTTCTGCCTCAGTGATTCCATCGACAGCTCCCTAGAATGTGTCTTTGTACTTCACCTTGAAAAGATGGATGGCATCCAAGGATGACAAGCGTAGCCTATGCACACCTTCAGCCCTACCCATCCTAATGTGGGGACAATTTGCAGCTTGGCATTACTCTGGAAATTAAGATCCCCCCACCATAAAAGGGGGAATAAGTTGATCTCTGACATTCAGGAATCGTTAAGAAGAATCTTAAATCTTAGAAGAGGTGAAGTTTAAGAGAACTAGGCAAGTAAGGTACAAGAACTGCCAGACTAAGGGTTTCCCAGGTGGCGCTAGTGGTAAAGAACCCGTTTGCCGATGCAGGAGACATAAGAGATTCAGGTTGGATCCCAGGGAACATCCCTTGGAGGAGGGCATGGCAACCCACTTCAGAATTCTTGCCTGGACAAAATCCTGTGGACAGAGGAGCCTGGCAGTCTACAGTCCACAGGGTCACAAAGAACTGGACACAACTGAGCACTTGCAGACTGAAAGGTCTTGGAGGTGGGAAGTGGTGGGGAATTATGACTGGCAACTAGTGACCCCAAGTGAGATTCATAGGGATATGGTTCTAATAAACCAGTCCTGTAAGGGCGAGTCATTTTGGAAGGTCTTTAACCCAGACAGTGGGGCTCAGAGAGTAACACTGTGAGCCTGGTATTGGACCCAGAGCGTAAATGGAAATGTCTCCTCTCATGTCTCTATTTTCTAACTAGGGTTTAAAGGTGTCAGCCTTTTAGGCAATGAGAACAAACACCATGAGCTCAGGTAGGGATGCAGAGACATCCCTTGTGGATCTGCTACTTCCTTCAAAGGTTAAATGAAATTGACAATTTAACACATATTCTTCAAGACCTACAATACAGTCTAAAACTTAAGAACTATCTAAGGCATTAAAATTCCTGGGGTTATCTTGATTCTACACTACCAGAGTAATGTTGGGCAAACAACCTCGTCTTCCTATATCAAGTTCCTCAGCTGTAATATGGGCTAATACTGCAACCCCTAAATGATTCTGTGAAGAGTCAATAAATGAATTAATCAATCCAGACAAGGACCAAGGAGGCATTCAATAAATTATATAGAAAAAAGGGCTCTCTTCCCATGTAAGTATGTAGATGACCCCATTTTTAACACCACTTCAGGGACTTCCCTTGTTGTCCAGTGTCTAAGACTTTGTGCTCCCAGTCAGGGGATTGGGGTTTGATCCCTGGTCCAGGAACTAGATCCCACATGCCACAGCTAAAGATTCCTTATGCCACAGTGAAGATCGAAGATCCCGTGTGCAGCAACTAAGACCCAGTGTAGCCAACTAAATAAATATTAAGAAAATCAATTCTCAGGCCTCAAAATTTTTAAAAATAAAACCACTTCAAAATATTATATTTTATGGAGGGAGCATGGTTATTGATTCAGTCTTATAATAATGGATATTACTATAGCTTTTATTTTTGTCTTTCCAAACAGTGCTAAAATAATCACTCATGTACTCATATCCTTATACCTTTAAGAAAATATTTCTGATTAATTCCTCAAAGTGTAGCGCACTTATTACTTATTATCCATTTGTCCTCTAATGGCTTTTGAGTCTGAGTAGTTGAGTGAAAGTTGTCTAAGTGGAGAAAGATGTGTTTGTGAGAGGAACAACTACCTTGAAGAAACTTTTCTAGGTCCTAGAAGCAGTGCATGTAAAATTTACATGAAGAACTGCATGAGTAAAGGAAGGGTTCAGTCCCTGTCTGAACCCTAGAATGGGGAATATGAGGCAGGCAGGATTGATGACCAGGAAGGAGATCAAGAGGGAATCTAAACTTTATTCACCCTCAGGTGCTAATGACTTGTAAGCTCTTAAAGAGTTGTGTACTACCAAGTGACAAGGCTTCTAAATAGAGCAGCAGCTGTCCGCTAGAGAAGGGTTTCCGGAGGCATGAAATACAAACCACAGATGACTGTTCATGGTAGTATGAACACACAACAATAAATATTGCTTTTGTTCAGTCATTAAGTCATGTCTGATTCTTTTGCAACTCTATGGTCTTTAGCCTTCCAGGCTCCTCTGTCCATGGGATTCTCCAGGCAAGAATACTGGAGTGGGTTGCCACGCCTTCCTCCAGGGGACCTTCCCAACCCAGGGATCGAACCCGTGTCTCTTATGTCTCCTACATTGGCAGGCAGGTTCTTTACCACTAATGCCACTTGGGAAGCCCAATTTATCTTTAACATCTATTAAAACTTGCTTAATCTCCTGTTTAACAACTGCCACCACCAAAGAGTAGGCATTGGGCTGAGAGTCTACAGGGAGAACCGTTTCCAGCACTATTTTATTTTCATTGTATTTATTTGTACATAACCTCTACTTATGACAGTTGCTATTGTTTTTCCATATATGAGAAAGGCATACATGTTCTTTTCAAATAGGTTAAATGTGTAAATCCATTTTAAAAATGGAATTTGGAGAAACATGGAGCTAGACTGAGAGGAATGTGGGAAATAGATTTTGCTTAATTTCTTCTGCATCAGCCAACCCTGATGATTGCTGTTACAGTAGCCAATTCTATGCCTTGGTCTTATTCAGATGATTTCAAAAATTAAATCAACTTAAAGCACGTATGATTCTTCAGTTGAGGCATGGAGCTCATCACATGAAAGTGGTTTTCCTCTAACCATCTCTTACCAACATTCTCACGGCAGTGACCACAGTCTCCGAAGAATTTAGCCCGAGTTCTGGCCATTTACTTTAAAAGCCATTGCTGGACTAGGAAAAAAAAAAAAAAAAAAAACTAGAAATGTTTTAATCATTGATATCTTATAAATCCAATTTGGGGATTAGTTTACCATATTCAGAGTGTTTCACTCAGCCTCAAGAAAAAGGTTTAAAAATTCAAGTTTGTAACTGCCCTTTGAAACATAAACCCAAGAATAGTTTTATTGCAACTACAGCACACTCCCAGAACAAATATGTGGCAGATGCTTGAAATTTGGAGATCAAATCCAAAATTTCAGAAGCACATCTTTTTCTGTATTTCAGGAAGGAGGGAGTAATCCCAGAATTGGCCTGATTTGACTGGTTAGTTTTTTTTTTTTTTTTTCCTTCCCTGAATCCCATAAATGGAACTGAATATTTAGGAATTTTATGCCCCACAAAATATTTATAGGTTATCTATGATTCCTTGAGATTTTGGATAGTTATAGCTCTGCACAAGGCTTTCCAAGATACTTTTTTTTTTCTTTTAAGTGCCAAAGAGGCTGACATCTATCCTGGGAAACTGGTAGGGATTAGATATTTTTTAGGTCACAAGTTAAAAGATTCCTAATACTCACAGACATTCTATGTCTAGGAATGTTTGTTAATTTGAGCCCCTTTCTCTCTCCATGTTTATCTTTAATCTCCCAACCAGCTGTCTCCCATAAAAAGATATTTCTGTTTTTAGTTACAAATCTGTTTAGAGATAAAACTCACTCATAAATACACAACCACATGCAAAGATTTTTTTTTTTCTGCTGACAGTACAGGACTAACTCCAGATGAAAAATATTAAGTTTGTTTAGAAATAGAAAATACATTCTCTTTCCCTTGAAGGGGGCCCATGTTTTATGGATGTTCAAAATCTCTTCATGTCTCTATGTGAGTCTCTCTTATATGCTGGGCTTCTCTGGTGGCTCTGAAACCAATGCAGGAGAGGCAGATCCATGGGTCAGGAAAGATTCTCTGGAGAAGGAAATGGCAACCGACTCTAGTCTTCTTGCCTGGGAAATCCCATGAACAGAGGAACCTGGTGGGCTCTTGTCCATGGGGCCATAACAGAGTCAGGATGTGATTTTCGTGACTAAAAACCAACAACAAAGGTCTCTTGGTGTCTGTGTGTGAGCCTCTCTTGGAGAGTACAACCTTCCGTTACCTTAGTGATGAGGTCCTTCAGTCAGAATAGTTGGGTGCATTCCTAATTGAGGAATTAACTCCTTGCAAAGGAAAACGTTGGTTGCCTAAGGAAAAGAAAACAAGCTGAGAAATAAGTCTGTAAATTGCTGCAAATATGGCCACTATTACCTGAAAGACTGACTCCATAGCCTATTTTTATTTGCTTGTGGCTCACTCTGGGAAACTGATGAGATCTTGTATTTTCTTTCTTCTTTTGCTGTTACTTTCAAAACCAAGTACTGTGTCTGCTGCAGAGTATTTGATCAGTGCTCAAATGTATTGTTTGCTGCTAATTGAATTATCTTATTATATAATAAATTGTGCAAAAAGAACAAAATTTAGACATTGCTTCTTTCTCAGTGACTTACTTAGAGCTTAGGATTCCATCTTTCCCACATGTGTGTGTTAGTCGCTCAGTTGTGTCCAACTCTTTGTGACCCCATGGACTGTAGCCTGCCAGGCTCCTCTGTCCATGGGATTCTCCAGGCAAGAATACTGGAGTGAGTTGCTGTTTTCTACTCCAGGGGATCTTCCCAACCCAGGGGTTGAAACCAACGTCTCCTGTGTCTCCTGCACTGGCAGATGGATTCTTTACCTCTGAGCCACCTACGAAGCTCATCTTTCTCACATTTTCATCGCCATTAAACTTGGTTTAAAAGGGAGCATGTTCCAGTTCTTTTTCCGGATTGGTTGTAATTGTCTGAGCAGACCTGTCATAACCACACCCTGCTTCTTGTTGAAGCTCATTCAGTAACAGCTGATACAATTTATTGCTACCACACACTGAACAGTGTTAGATGAAACACGTCATTGGCTATATTTCATCAAGCATGTAAAGTAGCTACTCCCATCTCCATTTTACAGACAAGAGAGTTGAGACTCAGAGAAGTCAAATTACTTACATTCATAAGACAGACTCTAAGTTTATTTGCTTACAGATCATCAGATACTCCATCACATGAGGCTGCATCCTCTAAACAGAAGGATGGAATGAATAACTTCAAGTGAGCCCTTCTGAATATCAAATGGTGTGGTGGTTATTCTGCCCGCTTTCTCTCATTCTAGCTCACTAAAGTCTGATGAAATCAGTACTAATTATCCTGTTTAGAATTAAGATAGTGAAGGCTGAGCCTGGAGGAGGGCATGGCAACCCACTCCAGTATTCTTGCCTGGAGCATCCCAATGGACAGAGGAGCCTGGTGGGCTGCAGTCCATGGGGTTGCAAAGAGTCAGACATGACTGAGAGACTAAGCACAGCACAGCACAGTGAAGGCTGAAACAACTTATGTAAATTATCTAAAAATAGAGAGCCTACCCGTGGATGCCTGTTGCAGAGAACTCAGCATTTTGAGAAATGTTGTCTTGGGTTGAATTTTCAATGAACTAGCCCAGGCCCACTTTCATCTGCCTCCGGTTTACGGAATTATTTCATCAAGTACAAGTTCTTATTCTAGAATTCAAAGGTGCAGTATGGCCTGAACCATTAACCCTGTTGTTAATTATTTGCATGTGGATCTTGATGCTGCAGATTCAGATCACCAGCTTCCTTCGAAAAATAGAGCCACTGCTTGCTGACCGGAAGGCCACCTTGGACAGGACTGTGGTTCCAACAAAGATTGCTCATTTCCCCTGTGTTTCAATAAGGTTCTGTCTTCCAGTCTGCTAATCTTACAAATGGCAAAACCAGAACCTGGAGGGGAAGGCATTTGTTTAGAGCTTCCCTCATGATAACCTCTTTATCCACTTAGACAGGTTAATTAAGCCAGCAGACTGAAAACTTGCTCTTTTTCCCATTTCTTCCTACATCCAGTTGATTTTTCCTTAGAATCACTTCAATTTAATGATTACTATCTATCTTCACTGTACTTTCTCTACTTAAACTGTGAATGTGTGTGTGTTCATGCATGGTTAGGAGGTGATTAAGATATTCATACAGGGGTTGTGTGTGTGTATATATTAGAAGTGTGGATCATTTCACCAACTCCATAGTTGGTGTTTTGTTTTCTTATATATACATTATCTTCTTTCCATCCTTCACAAAGCCAGCCAGAATGATAGTGGCATTTCATAATCTGATTGCACCCACAACTCTGTGTCTAACCTACGTATGTTGATTTCTTGTGGCTTATGAAAGTAAGAAGAACTCTGGAACAACAGGGGCCTTTAATGACTCTTCCAAACATCCCTGTCTGTCCTTACTCTCTATCACCACCCCATGAACTGGAACAGTCCAGCTACACTGGGTTTCCAAATACTCTCAACATACCCCAGGTCATTTGGTTGTCTCTGCAATTTTGCTATTCCCTCTCCTTGGATACCCTTTTATGGGCAGAGTCAGGTCCAAGCTATGTTTCCTGATGCAAAGTGAGTGCTGCTTGACTATGGTGCTCCAGGCAGTATTAAAAATGAAAGATTCTGTTAAGAAATGTTCTGTGTGCTAATCAGAGTTTGGGGGCAGCCCAAGCCCATTTGCAATTTCCAGAGTTAGATGCTGCAAGTGAAAAATGAGCTGACAAACTTAAAACTCTTTGCAGAAACCTCTGGGGAGAGGATCTGGCAGCTGAGCATGCCAGGTTAATACCTGAGTTACAAGGTGTTCATGAGCACCCTTGGTTGCAGGACTCAGATGTGAACAAAAGCCTCTGAGGGTGGCTCTAGGGCCCCTTGCCTTGCCACCACCTGGCTGAGAGCAATAGGCAGACTGATTCCTTTAGGCTCCGTCATCCACTGGGCCCTGGGGAGTCACTTTTTTCTATTTTAGTGTTTTAAAAAAAGCATCTACTCGGTCTTTCTCAAGGCCTTAGAGGGAACGAGAATAAAGGCTGATGGCCCAGCTTAGCCTGACCTCAAATCTGCTTTGCTTTACAAATGAAAATTCCTGTGACATCACTTTGTGGTGATGGGTTTCTTAAAATAATAGCTGATTAAAATCATGAGTCATAGAAGACCAGAAAAGAAAAAGCACTAGCATTTATTTATACTTCATTAGAAGACAAAAAAAGTAGCATTTATTATGCCTTGTAAGCTGGGTACTTTACATACGTTATCTTATTTATCCCTAATCTTTTAAAAATATTAGCATTTTCAATGGAGGAAGCTGGTGGTTAGAGAAGGTTTACATAATTGACTCTGGGGTATATAGCTGGCCATCATCACAGGCAGGGTTTGAACCAGGGTTGCTCCAAGTTGATCCAAGTTCAGCCCACATGGTTCCCACTGCACAAATCTTTGTGCCTCCACTGAAGTTTCCTGTAGCAAATTTGGAGCCTGAAAGCTTTAGGCTTGCAGATCAGAGGCCAGAATATGAGTATTTAAATAATATGACCCTGGCTATCCCAAGAAGCCCGGCAGCTTGTCCAGGGTTCAGGCTCCTCATCTAGGTAGGCTTATAAAGCATCAGGTTTCACTGTTTAAAGAAACCCACCCAAACTATCCTTGTCAGGGATTGAAACCTTAAGCACACTGGTGATATCAAGTTTTCAAAGGTTTTGCCGAGAAAAACAATATTCTTCTTGGGCTATAGCCTGGAGTATGTAGAATCCATCTATTACTCTGTGGACTCTGGATTAAACCAGGGCTTCAGGCACCAGTAGTATACCTGCAGAATTCCTGCCCACCCATCAGCACCATGGTATGTTCTGGAAGTCATCCCCAGACCCACGCTGGGCACTCAGTGAGAGGCAGGAGCCAAGACCCTGGTTAGCAGTTTGCAGCTGGGATGACCGCAATGCATGTTTGTTACTTTGGATTGACCAGCAGGCTTGGATTACATACAACCCCCACACCAGTGTAAGAATCAGAGATGATATTTATAATAATTCTGAACAGTTAATTTCCTTACAGCTTATGGGTAATATGGAATGTGAATTACGTAATTAATTTTTTATATTGTGGCTAGAAAGAACTAAATATGAGATCAACTTTAGCAAATGTATGCAGTCTTATTCCACTGAAAATAAATGGCTTTCCTCTGTCCCAAATAGTGTGCTGATGAAATGGTGGGCTGTCATTAATTAAATCCATTTTGATTTTAACCTGCTCTCACTAATCAAGGTCCTTTTAAAACATTGCTGTAAAAAACTTGCATGTCCTCCAAGCAGCAGGTAGCCTAAACAATAGGATGATTGTCCAAGTCTTCCAGAAACTTGGGAGTTGGCTGTTTAGTTAAAGCTGAGTTGGTAAAGACTGGTTAAGACCACCAAGCTCCTTCTGAGCTTGCCAAGGTCTCTTGTGTGACCTTATGATGTCAGAGGCTGAAAACACCAGCCTCAGATCGTGCTAAGCACCTCGGCTTTTGAATGTGCAGGGACCCATAGCTTAGTTACATCAGTGAAGAATGAGAGTTACCACACCTTTTTCCAGCCATCTTTCCCCAGATTCCCCATACCCCAGACCACCCCACTTCTTTATTCTTTATCCCAGAAATATCCTGAGCCCCTTGCCTTCCGGGAGGCAGAGCTGAGACTTGTTCCCCATCTCCTCTTTTGGCTGCCTTGTGAATTAGCCCTCTCTTTGCCACAAACTTTGGCATCTCAGTGTTTCGGTTTGTTGCACATGGTGATTGCTCCTTGGAAGAAAAGCCATGACAAACTGAGACAGCATATTAAAAAGTAGAGGCAATACTTTGCCAACAAAGGTCTGTCTAGTCAAAGCTATGTTTTTTCCATTAGTTATGTATGGGTGTGAGAGCTGTACCATAAAGAAGGCTGAACACAGAAAAATTGATGTTTTTGAACTGTGATGTTGGAGAAGACTCTTGAGAGTCCCTTGGACAGCAAGGAGATCAAATTAATCAATCCTAAAGGAAATCAACCTGAATATTCATTACAAGGACAGATGCTGAAGCTGAAGCTCCAATACTTTGGCCACCTTATGCAAAGAACCAACTCATTAAAGAAGACCCTGATGCTGAGAAAGATTAAAAGCAGGAGGAGAAGGGGATGACAAAGGATGAGATGGTTGGATGGCATCACCAACTCAATGGACATGAATTTGAGCAAGCTCCAGGAGATGGTGAAGGACAGGATAGCCTGACATGTTGCAGTCCATGGGGTTGCAAAGAGTCAGACACGACTGAGCAACCAAACAACAACAACAAAAACATGGGGCTAAAGGAACCTAGCTCAGTAACACTAGGAGCTCAGGATAAATTGGTGTAGGAAACTGCATGAAACCAAATAGGGCTCCCAATCTCGTGGGGCTTTGAGTCTAGAGGATGAAAAAGGCATTAATCCACATATCACACTCATGAATGAATAGTTACCAATTGAGATAAATATTGTGGAGGGAAGAAACAGGCTTATGTGTGAGTAGAGAACAATAAAACCTGATTTTTGAATGACAGGATTCCCTGTGGAAATGACATGTGAATTAACTAGACAAAGAGGACTTTGGAGATGCAGGTGGGAAATGGGGGTCAGATGGTACTGCATGCATGGGTGGCTGTGGCAGCAGGAAGAATGGCTCCCTTAAAGAAACTGGGTGAAGCGCCTTGTAGTAGGAGCTTAGAGGCTCAAGAGAGAATGTTGTTAGACAGACCTAGAAAAGAAGGGAGAGGAAGGGAGAGGCCAGCATGGCCTTGTAATTCAGGGGTAGTACTTTGTCTTTATCCAAAGAGCGTGTGTTAGTTGGACACCACAAGAGCAGTGGATCTCAACAGTGTGGTCCCAGACCTGCAGCTTCTGCATTACCTGCAAACTCATGGGAAAGGCAACTTCTCAGGCTCCACTCCAGACCTGCTGAATGAAAAACTAGGGAAGAAGCACCCAGCAATCTTGAACAAGCTCTCTGGGAGATTTCTGTGCATGCCAAAGCTGGAGAAAGACCGCCAGGGCAGAAACGCTAGTCAGGAACCTGGATTCGGGGAGTCAGTGGGGAGGGGTGGCGTGGGCATGATGAAGTCAGCTTCAGGAGAAGAGCACAAGGCTGATAGTGCTGGGGAGGCTGAGGAGGCCCTGGGAGCCTCAGGGAGTTCTGGGGAGAGAAGATATGACCTAGACTCATCCTTGGCTTCACTTGATGTCCGCAGCCTTGCTCCCCTTTGTTTCGTTGTCTTCACCTATTTCCAATACATGTTTCTCTCATAGGCAGAATTGCATTTAAGACCTTTTCTTCATCTGTTTTGAAGCATAGGCAATATATAAAGCACACAGATTTTTTTTTTTAATTCACAAAGGGAATATATATTTGGGAATGAGCCTCTCTCACCTGAGGATATGAGCTCAGCCAGCAGGGTCATCTCAAGGGCAAGCTACTAAGACAGTGGTCACTTACTGGATTTTCAAAAGCTTTTCCCCCTCCCAAGTTCAAGCTACACAATGACGAAACATACCATGGCCTTCCCAAGCTAAATTATTGAATAAAAGTAAATGACATGAAACTACAGTTTCAAAAACGGATTCTTTCCTGGTTTATTTCTATTCTGGTTTATTTTACTGCAGTGGACTTTTCCCTTGATTTTAACCAGAAATCGGGACATAAAATGTTTTGAGTCCAGCATATTTCAGAAAATAAAGTAGACAGGGGTGAGGAGGGAGGTGAGAGGGGTTCTGTGAAGTTTTATTGAAACTGGTGTGGGTACAGATGAGGCCAAGTCTTCAAGCTGGTTATATTGAGGACACCTGTCCTACCTACTGATCCCTGAGCCTTGTCTTCAGATCTCTGAATTTGCTGGCTTACGATATGCCTCAGGCATCCGTCTTCTTTAGAATCTCTCCATTCGGTGCTCCTAATGTTCATCAGCCAGTATCTTGGAAAAAAGATGTTTGCAGAATTATATGTTCAGCCAGCGGCCTGACAAATTTAGCATTACAGACGCCAAGTCTTGAACTGGAAATCAAAGCTCTGGTTTCACTGCTGTGCTATTAAACTGTTCACATCAGGATGTCATATGGCACGTCTAGTGCCTCTTTAGACACCTGGAAATAATTTTTTAAAGAATTGGTTGGGGTTTCTCAGAGGTTCACCTGCGTCTGAGTCATCTAGGGATGGTTATTGAAGAAGTAAATATCCTGGACTCACCTCATACATATAGAATCAGAATCTTTAGAAATGAAGGCGTCATGTGTACCCCGCAGGTGATTCTCACCCACTTGAAATGTCTTAGCACAATTGCCTCAGTCACCTGCTCATCCCCTCATTTAGCAATATTTACTCAGCACCCATTGTGTGTCAGGAATTGTCCTTGGTGCTGGATGTATAGACATAAATAAGATAGGCTTGGTTCCTGCCCTCACAGACTTTTTTCATCTAGTCTTTAGCTGTTTTTCTCTTTCCTTTCCCATTTTCACATTCCACATGTAAGTAGATTTGATTTGCCTACTTTTTGTTAGCTTTAGAGTTCTTCACGTACTTTTTAGAAGCCTTATGTTTAATGGGACCTGCTGGCATGTTAAAAATGTAATTACATTATTCACCAAATTCAGAGTGATTGGGTCTGTCAAACCCTTATTCACTCATTTTTTCACTTATAGTTCACTTATTTTTTCACTTATTTATTAATCATCCATCTATCCACCCATCCACCTATTCATCAATCCACCCATCCATCCATCCACCCATCCATCCATCAGTGCCGACAAAGCCTTCATAATAAGATAATGAGATAGAGTCTTATTAATTTATTTGATTAATTTCCAGTCAATTAAATAAATGAAATCAAGTAAGTTTTCTCATTGTGAGATTATTACCCTGGATCTGTCTGTCTTGAATTTCTGTCTCTTGGATCTCATGTTACTTGACAACTTAGTGATCACATCCCAGGGACCAGAATGCAACCCCCCACATGCCTGTTTATTTTGGTGAGAGTGTCGCCGTGGGCCCCGATGGGAACATGCTGCTGGGAGCATCCGTTTCTGGGAAAACATGAGGTTCGCCTGCCATCTGCAAGTGCGATTGACTTGCTCTTGCTTAATAATGATTCCACCATTCCTAACGACCCATACCCTGCCCAGCTCTGCTAAGAATGTCAATTTCCTTGAAAACAAGGCTCAGGTTTTATTGCCGCTTATGTCTCCTAACTCCTTCCGTTAATGATATCGGTCCTAATGAGGATTAAATGGTCTGACTCCTGGCAGCGAGGACTGTAGGAACCTTAATGGTGCTACAGCCATTTCGTGCATGTCTTAGTCGCTAATGTTGCCATTTTTGTGATTGAGACACTTTGACAAAAGTACAGTGTGAGTGCCTTTGTACAGTGAGCTTCCCATTGAGAGAGAGAGAAAGAGAGAGCTCTTCCTTACCCTAGGTGTCTCATAGTTCATGGGGAGCTGTTACACCCATGATCTGATTCATAGCAGCCAATGGAGAAAAGCAGAATGAGGTTGGGGGGGGGGGTGGGTGTGTGTTTTTCAGATAGTAGGTGATTTCTTGAAGATCACAGGAGAGAGAGAAATGCTAAAGCAGAAAATGCAGGTGACCTGGATCCAGGCACAGTGCTGTTTACAGCCTGGCCATTCCGAGTGTGTGGTCCATGGTTCAGTAGCACTACCACACCTGGAAGCTTGTTGGAGATGGAGAATCTCAAGCCACACTCCAGATCCACTGAATCAAAATCTGTGGTTTTACTAACAGGATCTGCAGGCCAGTCTTGAATATGTGAGAGTGTGAGAAGTATCACGTTTAGCTTATAGCTCTGTTTCCTACTCTGTGCCCGTGGAATGATCACAAGACTGATACTCAACTTTGAAGACCAGGGGAAAAAAGCTCGTCTGTATCTGTGTGTGTGTGTGTGTGTGTTTGTGTGTGTGTGTTAGTCACTCAGTTGTGTCCAACTCTTTGTGACCCCATGGACTGTAGCCCACCAGGCTCCTCTCTCCATGGGATTTTCCAGGCAAGGATACTGGAATGGGCTGCCATTCCTGTATCTAGTCCTTCAAAATACTCTTCTATGTGGGACATATATTTTTAAACAGAGACTTTTGACACAAAGTGTTCAGTAATAGAGTTGGAGTAAATTATGGTACATCCATACATAATTTTTGCTGCAATTGAAATGTTTTAAATAAGCTTTTTTATGAATAAGAGTAAATGCATATGTTTAAAATAATTGAAAAAATACAGATTATATAAGTACATATGAAATAAATTTAAATGTATATAAAATAAATAGGAAAACACTCTTGAGGAAAATATAAAATGATTTTAACCATTGTTCTTTTTATAAATGAGATTTTCACTTTAGAACAGTTTCATATTCACTCAGACTTTGTTAGGGTGGTATTGAGTTCTGCTGCCCTATTGAGTATATTGACTTCTATACCTCTATCCGGTTTTCCTAAATGTGAAAATTTCATATTGGTGTGGTACATGTGTGAGAATTAAGGAAGCAATATTGATATGATATTATTAACTGAAGTCCGTGTTTTTGTACAATTTCCTTAATTTTTTTTAAACATAAGTCTTTCACGTGTCCCAGGGTCACTTAGAATACCACACTGTATTTACTTATTGCTTCTCCTTGGCTTCTCCTGGCAGTGACCGTTTTTCAAAATTTTCTTGTTTTTGATGATCTTCATATCTTGGAGAAGTCCCATTTAGATGCTTTCAAAAATGTTCCTCAGTTGAGAATTATCTGATATTTTTTTCTCAAGATTACATTGACATTATGTGTTTGGGGAAGGAAGACTTCACAGACAAGTTACCATTTTTCTCACATCACATCACACCACATTGAGACCGCATGTTCTCCAGATGACTTATCCCTGTTGATATTATCTCTGGTCACCTGGCTGAGATAGAGCTCGTTGGGTTTCTCTACTGTGAAGTCATTCTTTGCACCCTTCTTTCCAAATCGCAACCTTCTGATGGAAGCCACTGTGCACAGACCACACTTCGGGAGCGAGGAGTGCTGTGTAAACAGCCTGGGATTCTTACACATGGAGAGGTGTGTCTGTTTTCTCACCCTGGTGTATGTATCCATTGACTTATTGGTATCATTGTGGACTCATCAATGCTCCCTTCATACTCAGAATTTTAATCCAAGATTGTTTTGTGCTCAGACTGTGTCAGCTTTGGTCGCTGGGAGCTCTTTCAGTTGGTCCCCGTGTCCCTTTGACACACCCCTGTTGCAGATACTTATTTTCAGCACTCCTTTACTTTCTGAAGTTTCCAGTGTATCCTGAATATTTTCTGTCGCTGCCCTAGAATCATTCATTTTACCAAGAAGCCCTATTTCTTTTCACTGGAAAACGGTATCAGAAATTAAGATCTAGGGGTTTGGTGTGTTCTCACTGTCACTAGGGTGTCATCTCTTCCAGGCTCTCAGCCAACAGAGCAGGGGAAAATACGCGAGTATCCTAAAACTGTGTGTATACACGTATCTATACATATTTCTCTGTATAACTACCTGCATGTAAAGCTAAGCATGAATGCCCACTTACATCCCTGGCTGTAATCCATCACTCCATAGATCTTCTGGCCTCTTCCCTTTGCTTCTGTGTTACCTCCCACTCAACAGTGAGAAGCCTGTCTGTTGTTTGCCATCTTAACTGTTGGCATCGTCTGACATCTTAACTGTTCAGTTCACATGTATCATGCTATGCGATCAATCAGCCTCTCCCCCATGAAAAATAGCTTTATTGATGAGAAAGTACAGTGCTTGTGTACAGCTCTTTTTATCTCTATCTTACAGACTCCACTCCTTTTCAGTTACTTAGGTCACCCACTTTTTCTCTACCCCTGTCAAATGAGGTTAGTTCATATATTTATAAAGTGATTAGATTCTTTTTAGCTCATTATGTATTTCATTCTAGGATCCCCTGAACTCCTAAGTGGTATTTTAAAAATTCACATATGCTAAAGTTCATTTCTGTGCTGTAAAGTTCTCTCGGTTTTGACAAATGCATCATATCTTGTATTTACCATTACAGGATCACACAAAAGAATTTTACCACTTTAGGAAGTCTTGTTCTTCACCTACTCAACAGTATCCCTTTCACCCACACCTCTGGCAACCGCAGATTATGTCCTTTTTCAATGGTGTTGCCTTTTACAGAATATTGTATAATTGGACTCATACAGCATATAGCCCTTTTAGACCAGCTTCTTTTACCAAACAATATGTATTTAGATTCATTTCTATTTTTGTAACTTTTTAATTCATTTCCTTTTAATGTGGAATAATATTACATTGTATGGATTTACCACAGTTAAAGTTTTTGTCCATTTATCTACTAAGGGGCATACTGGTTTTGAGGAAATGGCACACACTCTAGTCCCTACTAATTTATTTTTTATACCACATTACCTATGTCCTGAGAAAGCTGTATGCAGGTAAAGAAGCAACAGTTAGAACCAGACATGAAACAATGGACTGGTTCCAAATAGGGAAAGGGGTAAGACAAGGCTGTATATTGTCACCTTGCTTATTTATTTTCTATGAAGAGTACATCATGCAAAATGCTAGACTGGATGAATCACAAGCTAGAATCAAGATAGCTGGGAGAAAGATTAAGAACCTCAGATATGCAAATAATACCACTCTAATGGCAGAAATTAAAAGACGCTTACTCCTTGGAAGGAAAGTTATGACCAACCTAGATAGCATATTAAAAAACAGAGATATTACTTTGCCAACAAAGGTCCGTCTAGTCAAGGCTATGGTTTTTCCAGTGGTCATGTATGGATGTGAGAGTTGGACTGTAAAGAAAGCTGAGCACCGAAGAATTGATGCTTTTGAACTGTGGTGTTGGAGAAGACTCTTGAGAGTCCCTTGGACTGCAAGGAGATCCAACCAGTCCATCCTAAAGGAGACCAGTCCTGGGTGTTCATTGGAAGGACTGATGCTGAGGCTGAAACTCCAATACTTTGGCCACCTCATGTGAAGAGTTGACTCATTGGAAAAGACTCTGATGCTGGGAGGGATTGGCGGCAGGAGGAGAAGGGGACGACAGAGGATGAGATGGCTGGATGGCATCACCGACTCGATGGACATGAGTTTGAGTAAACTCCAGGAGTTGATGATGGACAGGGAGGCCTGGTGTGCTGCAGTTCATGGGGTCGCAAAGAGTTGGACACGACTGAGTGACTGAACTGAACTGAACTGAATGGCAGAAAGCAAAGAAGAACTAAAGAGCCTCCTGATCATGGCATCCAGTTCCATTACTTTATGGCAAATAAAAGGGGAAAAGGGGGAAACAGTGACAGATTTTCTTTCCTAGGGCTCCAAAATCACTGAGGAAGGTGACTGCAGCCAGGAAATTAAAAGATGCTTGCTTCTTGGAAGAAGAGCTATGACAAACCTAGACAGCATGTTAAAAAGAAGAGACATCACTTTACCGACAAAGGTCCACATAGTCAAAGCTATGGTTTTTCCAGTAGTCATGTATGAATATGAGAATTGGACCATAAAGAAGGCTGAGTGCCAAAGAATTGACACTTTGAAACCGTGTTGCTGGAGAAGACTCCTGAGAGTCCCTTGGACTGCAAGGAGATCAAACCAGTCAATCCTAAAGGAAATCAATCCTGAATATTCATTAGAAGGACTGATGCTGACCTGAAACTCCAACACTTTAGCTACCTGATGCGAAGAACTGACTCATTTGAAAAGACCCTGATGCTGGGAAAGTTTAAAGGCAGGAGGAGAAGGAGTTGGCAGAGGATGGTTAGATAGCATCACTGACTCAATGGGCATGAATTTAAGCAAACTTTGGGAGATAGTGAGACAGACAGGGAATCCTGGTGTGCTGCAGTCCGTGGAGTTACTGGGAATCAGACACAACTGTGACTGGACAACAGCAGGGTACCACGGGGTATAAGAGCACAATAGTTTCTTGTACCTTTACATTCCTCATATGTATATATATTTTGTTAAAACTGGCTGGGCGTTTTGAATAGTATAATATGGGCGTTCTAGAATCAGACACTCCCCCTCCAGTGGCGGTTTCTTGTAGCTACTTTGTTGTGGATGGTGGTTGTTTTGTGATTTTCTAGACTATTTTTGTAACTTCTATATTATTTCTCACATGTGCGCACTGAAGTCTGGGTTCCATTTGCTTACTGGTCAGCTAGTGTTTTGATAGAGTTTCTTTAAACACCTGGCACTACAGAAAAGGGAAAAAAAAAGAAAAAGATGCATTTGCAGTCCTCTTCAATAGACTTTGTGCTGGAGTACCCCTTCAGGGCTTAGGCAGTCCATACACAGCCCTACGTCAGTCTTCACTGCCTACTGTGCAGAGTCTGGAGGTCGGCTAGAGGAGAAAGTTTAGGTCTTCTTGGGCTTTCCCTGAGCATGTTTTCAGCCCTGGACATGAACTTGACCTTCTCTATTACCTGACATATGAAAGCAAAAGTGTTAGTTGCTTAGTCATGTCTGACTCTTTGTGACACCAGGCTCCTGTATCCATGGGATTCTCCAGAGAAGAATACTGGAGTGGTTTGCCATGCCCTCCTCCAGAAGATCTTTCTGACCCAGGGATTGAGCCTGGGTTTCCTGCATTGCAAGCAGATTCTTTACCATCTGAGCTACTAGGCAAGCACCTGACACATGAGGAAGTTTCTCCAAGCCCTTCCTCTCCTATGTATCTCTTTCACCACCCTTTTCTGTCCCAGGAATTTTGGTTTCTGCTCTCCTCCAGCAGCAGACCTCGCATTCTCACTTGCTTTTCAGTCAGAAGAAGCCCAGTTCATTCTCTGTATCCCTGTGTCCCATTTGAGGCCATGTATCCTCCTGTGGTCAGAGCTATTCATAGTGCCTTAGTGTACCCTTTCCTGTTTTCCACTTCTAGAAGTTGACAGTTGCCACGTTTATTATTGTGCAGACCTTATTATGCATCTGTTTTCAGTTCAGTTCAGTTCAGTCGCTCAGTCGTGTCCGACTCTTTGCGACCCCATGAATCGCAGCACGCCAGGCCTCCCTGTCCATCACCAACTCCCGGAGTTCACTCAGACTCACGTCCATCGAGTTGGTGATGCCATCCAGCCATCTCATCCTCTGTCATTCCCTTCTCCTCCTGCCCCCGATCCCTCCCAGCATCAGGGTCTTTTCCAATGAGTCAACTATTCACATGAGGTGGCCAAAGTATGGGAGTTTCAGCTTTAGCATCTGTTTTAGTGCACCATAAATTATAATGGAAAAATAAACCTTGGGGAGATTGTGGAGCAAGTGTCTTTTTTGTTGGTTTAACACTTAGGTAAGCCCTAAACCCATTTAGGAGCTTCCCAGGCAGT
Organism: Bos indicus x Bos taurus; assembly: GCF_003369695.1. Classification (NCBI taxonomy): domain Eukaryota; kingdom Metazoa; phylum Chordata; class Mammalia; order Artiodactyla; family Bovidae; genus Bos; species Bos indicus x Bos taurus. The sequence continues at coordinate 32,930,650 of NC_040093.1, read as the reverse complement.
GCTAGTGGTAAAGAATCTGCATGCCATTGCAGGAGACATGAGACTCGGGTTCGATCTGTAGGTCAGGAAGATCCCTTGGGGGAAGGCATGGCAACCCACTCCAGTATTCTTGCCCGGAAAATCCCATGACAGAGGAGCCTGGCAGGTTGCAGCCCATAGTGTTTCAAAGAGTTGAACAGAACTGAACAGACTTAACATGCATGCAAACCCATTTAGATGTCTCCCACGTGAAGCCAGAAGGAAGCAACACATGCAAATGTGTGATGTGCTCACCGAGAGGGGATGGAGTCAGCCGCCATCAGTTTCCTGCTGTGTTCCAAATTCCGCTGCCGTTACCTCCCGTCAGTATCTGGTCAGCTTGTCACCCTGCCTGCTGCCTGTGTATCTGTCAATCTCGTCACCTCCATTATGGCTTCTGCCACACTGTCTGGCAGTGATACCCAAAGGGAATGGCCTCAGGGCCCCCACTCAGGGTCTTGCTGACTTGTCTCTTTCTTGATTGTACTTGTGTTCCCCTGAGTCACTATTTTGCTACTGAGCTGCTTTTACCGTGTGTCCACCATATCACAGTTTCTCCTAGCCTGTGCCCAAGGCCACTGTATTCAGAAACGTTGGCATCTGGGCTGGCCTAGTCACCTTTGCCAATGTCACCATCAATGCCTTTCTCTCCCAAAGGTGGTATTGATGCTTCCATTTCAATCTTTGGAGAAAGATTAAAAATGAGGCGGCATGTGGGACACTCCAGAAACTCTTGCCATTCCTTTCCTATTGCTCCTTCTCAGTTTCTTGCCAATTAAAGGCATCTTGGGAGTTTCCATCTTTTTTATTTCTACTTGAGGGTGTTCATAGGGTTCCCTACTAGAGTAGGATCAGGAATCTGGTAAGAAACAAGTCACTTGAGTTTCCTTGTGTGTATTAGACAGAATCTTTACTCTTTTATTTCCACAGCAGTGATCATCATCTGAAATGCTACAGATTTCTTTCTTTATTGACTGATGAGGTAAAGGAATTTAATCACTGCTGGTTCCTTAGAGCCTGGCATATAGTAGGCACGCAGTGTTTATGAATGAGTGAATGACTGCAAGTATAAGTGAATTCATGTGTGAATGTACGAATGGTTTCTTCAACCTGACTTAGTGTTGGATAGGCAGTGCCTCAGTCTTACTTGTATTTGTACCTGCTAACATAGTGAAGGCAGTAATGAGTAAATGGGAATGTCACATGTGACACGGTCACCCAAACACTGTTGGAAAAAAAAAAGAAGCTACAACTATTGTCTTCCAGCTTGAGACCTAGTTGAACAACTTTCTACATAAAAAAAAAATAATAATTCTGAATTATTCAGTACTCATGATGTGCTGAAATGGGAGTGAAGGTGTTGAAGGTGAATGAAGGTGAAGATCAAATGTCCACACAGGGTGTCTCTGGGCTGTAAGCCTGGGTATGACCATCCAGAGCCAGGGTGTTGCCTCAGCACCAAGGCTCAAAAACAGTGTCAGGGCGTTCAAAGGTAAGTGGCTACTTGGGACTGAGTCACATTGGCCAACATCACAAGAGATGAGAGTAGCAATTCAGAGGCCAAGGTATTAGTTCCCAACTATGTATTTGTGGTTTACACCTTGCAAATAATCAGATCCCAAGTAATTCATGTCAGATTTTTCAGTTGTTTGAATTTGAACAGCAATTAGACAAAAAGCAATGAATAATAGTGACAAGTGTATTCTCAGTATATATTACTATTCTCAGTATATTAGGTATGGGGATGGCTCGTGGACTGTCCCTTAGTGTTCAGAATATGGTCTGTACTCTGTTTGGTATCTCTTTCCCTGGACAGTTCTGAGTCAACTCTGATGAAGTATTGTTCTACCATTTTTCTTCTTGGACACAGAAATACCCTACTCCTCCTTTTTTTTAAAATATACTCTCCCACCAGATTTAATACAACCAAATGACTAGACTACAGAATTCTTTTACATCCTTCCAAACCTTGACTGAATTTCTAAGCACATCTGTTCTTGCTTTCAAATTGGGATAAATCTGGTCTCTAAAGAAAATTCCTTCAGTGACTAATCTCATGAATTTGTAAGTTGACCTCTCACAGGACAAATAAAGCTCCACTTTTGGGGACTCTGATCCTTGATCATATATTGCTTAGTTACCTTGAATCTCTCTCCAAATCCATATTTCCTTATAATGTCTACCAACTGACCCAATTACATTATAGTTCATGGATAGTTCTAGATGATATAAGCATTTTAACATGCTCATTAACCACCATAATGACTTCAAGATCATGTCTTGGCGTCCTAACTCAAGGTGTATACTCATGCCCTTAGAAGTCCACTGCCTGTGATCACAGTAGATTATGTGCTATCCAGAGATCAGGCCAAAATCAACAGATAAAAATATCTTGAATGCTGGACCTAAACAGACCTTACTGTCTTTGGAAAATTACTCTTCCTGGGTAAATCCAGTTCCTTTTGGGCCTTTGACAATAATTATGCTTGGATGACGCTGAATCAATCCATTGAATTGTTTCTACCTTCCTGATCTTACTTTTATTCCCCCTAAGGAAAACTGTGATCTGTATATGAGTACTGAGGAGCATCATAGTATGGCAGGAAAGAGAAGACTTGAATCAATAAAACCCAGGGATGCACATCTTGCACTGTCTCTTATGGATTGTATCATCTTGCTCAAGTGAGTTAAAACCTCTGAAATGTAGTTTTCTCACCTTTAGAAGGAGTGCAAACACATATCTTTCACAGAATGGCTGGGAAGATCAAGAGACATGATGTTTAATATACCTGATCCACTGCTTGGGCCCCAGTGGGTTCTCTGTAGATGCTCTTCTTCTTGCTTTCCCCTCCCACCGCCCGTTTAGTGTGGCACTCAGAGGCAGCTGTGATGGTCGCCTCCAGGTAGGCATCTGTGATTGCAAAATGACAAAACCTTGTGTTCCCAATGCAGCCAGTGCTCTAGAGGTCCGGTTGCCTGTGTGGCAGACATTCTTGCCAGGTCTCAGACCCGACTGCATTTCCACAGGGCCCCTCACAGCCCTTCATCTGTGTCTGTCCCATAGCACTTACTGAATTCTCCCAGTCGTGGACTCACATGCCTGGTGAAACTTATGAAACTGCCTCTCCCCTCACCCCCCAGACAGGGAAACTGTGCTTTTCACTTCTCCACAGCCTGCAGTGTGATACCTGGAATATAGGAGATATTAAGAAAGGGTAATGACGTGGGACTCAGGCCAGAATGACCAGCTGTTTAACTCGGCTTTCAGATCTGGTCAGTTTTTTGGTTCTGTTTTGCCACTGTCAACTTGTCAATATCTCAGTCTGAGGGGTTCTTGATTCACAAAACCTCTCCTGAATGCCAGGACTGTGAGTTATCTCATGTCATCCTTACCCCAACCCTTGGAAGTAGGTGTTACTGCTTTCAATTTCCAAGCGAGAAAACAAACTCCAAGAGGTGACTTACCTTACCCCCGGCCAGGTCATTCTTTTGTGGTCAGCCTGACCCTCCCATAGAGGAAGAAAAATAATTGGCATCCTAGCACCTAAATATTGCCAGACGCAGTGTAGCTGCCAATAAGTACATGTAGAATGAAAGAAACATTATGCAGCATCTGAAACAGATGCTTTTTATTATCTCTTTTGCATCTTTTCAATGAAAAACTGGAAATCGAGAGAGGTTACTAACTTAACTCATAGTCTCATAGTTAGTGAGTAGCAGGCCTCGTGTTTTAAATGAATTCCATTTGACCAAGTACTTAACCTCTGTTATGCTGCCTAAAGAAAGACAGGTAAATATTTATGAGCAAAGGGAAAAAAAAAAAGAGCCCTTAGCATTATCATTCTCCATCAGCTCTGAGTATGGTTACAAATTCTTTAGCTGGCAAAAGAAATAATGGGCCATAAAACACTTATCCGCCCTGGACCCTCACCTTTCATTGTTTGTATATTGCTACTTTCAAAATCATTAAGCCTGTGACTGTTCATAGGGTAATTCTGAGCATATTACAATTGCTTCTGAGTCAGAAGCCTTATATCCCAACAGCTTAAATATAACAATGGTAGGTTCTTTTCAAAGGGTGCATTTTCCCTCACAGCTGCCAGCTCTGCTTTCTATACAAACCTAAAAATAATGATCTTTCCATTATGGGAGCACTAGTATTGTTGCTCTCCCTCTTAGCTTGTAATGGTGCTTAAATTATACACCCCTAATCTCCAGGGGTTTAAACTTGGCTGGGAAACTTTTCCTGAGGCCAAAAACGTAGAGTTCGCTCTGAGCAAGAGGCTTCTACTGGAGCCTCCTGCAGAGCCTGGGGCAGAACTACAGTCCCTAAATTGTCTCTGATACCGTTGTTTGTCAGCTGCAAATGGTTAGTGATAAAGCCTTTGTTGTCAACCTTTGGTGATGGCAAACCCTCTCCTCTCTGTCTGACCCACTCATTAAAACAAGGCAAAAAGTGACCTCTCCTCATTTCGCAAGGCTGCAGAGGCGATCTTTATTCAAATGCTTAAATGTTGGATTTACCTTTCAAGGTGATCATTTCTCTGGTGCTGCTTTTTGCAAAAGCTTGGGAGCAACCTTGCTCTGTGTATTTTCATTCTTGGTGGAGGCATGGACCCTGGTGAGCAAATCAAGCTATAAGACCGTGGGTTATAGAATGAGTGGGAGGTGAAGAAAGGAAAAAGAAGAAGTGGAAAGGAGTGTGGGATAGTGGAGCAGTGGAGAGGAGAGGGAGGAAGCCATCACTTGAAGAGTTGGAGAAAGTTGTCTCCAAATGATCAGGTCATGTAATGCGCAGGTCTTGGCATCTGAGAGCTAATTTGGAGTAAAAGTGTTTTTTTTCCCACTGTAAACTTACCAGGATAAAGAATAGTTTTATTTTCCTTGTCCTACTTCCGTTTTTTCCCCTTGAATGTTTGCACCTGCCATTGCTTATCTATTGATAGTACTGTATTATTATATTATTACACATTTAGGAAGGAGATCCCAAACATTCTGTCAGCGTGGGCTCACCAGACTGCACACGGGAATCAACGTTGAGGGTCAGTGAAGGTTCACCACTCCTAACTCCCTGTCTGTGATCATCACTGGAGGAATTCTTTAATTCAGGACTCATAAAGATGGCAGGATTAGCTGAGGGAAGATTGAAACACACTCTGGAATGAGAACCAGACATTATGTAGCACATAGCACACTGTTAACTGAAGCGGAATTACACACCACATGCTATAGACTGCATTCTGGGTTCTTTACATACTGAATTCAAATCCCTCTTCATCCTGGAATTGCTTAAAGCAAAAGTCTGAAGATTGAGTTCCTTCTGTTGTCTATCTTTGGAGGATTCCTTCCTGTGTATTCCAGGCAGATCCTCCCACGTTTGTTGGAGTTGCAGTGGTTGACTTTATTTATATATATATATAATATATATATAATAAACAATAAATATTATTTATTAAATAATAAATAAATATTTATTATTATAAATAATATATAATATATTTATTTATTATTTAACAAATATTTATTTATTTATTTATTTTTATATAATTTGTAAATTATATAAAAATATATAAAAATACATATAATTTATATATATTATAAATATTATATAATATTTATATAGTAAATATTATTTAATAAATATTTGTTTATTATTTAATAAACAAATATTTATTATTATTATAAATAATAATATATAATATATAATAATATATAATATATATAAAATAAATATATAATAATATAATTATATATAATAATAATTATTATATATATTTTTTAAATCCCTGTTTAAGGACTCATTTTATTTTATTATATTTTTTTTAGGGACTCATTTTAAAACACCTCTTTTGTCAGTTACACTGCTGAGGTGTCTTTGTCTCACATGCTTTGCAGAGGAGACTGCTGCCTTCCCGTCTTCTTAAGAGATATCTCTTCTCTATTCTTTCAGTCTTGAGGGTTCCTTCTCACATCAGAGAACTCTGAATTCTCTGGCCTCTGGGTTCTTCTTCCAGCGGCAACCTCAAAACTTTGACACAAAGAATAATTTTAAGATTGGATTCAAGCTGAAAATATATCTTCCAGTGGACACATGACTTTTGACTCAAATAATCCTTCCAACTGTGACCTCTCAAGATAGTCTTCGATTCAACAACCCATTGTCCCATGAACTCTTTAAAAAATATCCAAATAAAGGCACATTAATGAAACAAATATTAAGTTCCCCTGGAGGAGGGCATGGCAACCTGCTCTAATTTTCTTGCCTGGAGAATCCCATGGACAGAGGAGCCCAGTGGGCTACAATTCATAGGGTCTGAAGTGACTTAACACAGGACAAAAATCTAATTAGGCTTACTTTAGCAGCTTTTCCTTCCCTTTCATGAATGCATTGTAGGCTAAGAGCACAACTTGGTTTGTTTGGTTTTTTTTTGCTTCCCTCCTGACTTAGCGGTAAAGAACCTACCTGCCAGTGCAGGAGCCACAGGAGTCATAGGTTTGATTCCTGGGATGGGAAGATGCCTTGGAATAGGAAATGGCAACCCATTCCAGTATTCTTGCCTGGAAAATCCCATGGACAGAGAAGCCTGGAGGGTTACAGTCCATGGGGTCGCAAAGAGTCAGATACGACTGAGCAACTGAGCAGCAACAACAACATTCTTAGCGTATGGGTGGGCATAGCGGTGGTGATGTATCTTGAGGTTCTACAAAGACTACCAGGAGTCCCAGATTTCTACCTCTTGAGCAGCTTCAAAAATCATAGATTTATATATTTATGTTCTATTGTATATGACTGAGAATTTCAAAATCTGAGTTCTGTTCCTGGGTGTCCTGTTTACTTATATAAATCGTTTGTTCTCTCCTAACGCTTTAGTTTCTTAATCTGTGCAGTAGGAGGGCGAAACTGGAAGGTCCCTCCCAATCTTCCCAGCCATGGTTCTGTGATACAAGCTGCTACATCTGCTGTTACCTTCACTCCTGTTGTTACTCCTACTAATATGACCGCCACTACTGCCCTCAGCACTGTTACTACTACTACTGTTTCTGCGGCTCTTTCTACCACTACAAACACCACTTCATGTTTGCATACAGGTTTCACTTACAAAGAGTGTTTCTGTATATTCTCTGGTTCAAAACTGCAGATCAGAGGCAGCCTGTGCCCTGGGGAAGGAGGTGAGCTATTTCCTAAATACAAGAAAAATCCTACATCTCCGTATCAGTCATGTTTTTATTCCATAATCAGTTAACACTTCCAAAAACTCTCCTTTGAATCAACCCTTATATTCCTACAGCTTGATTCACCTTGATTGAAAATAAAGCTAATTTGATTCTCTTGGATTTCTGTGTCCAACAGTGAGAGGACTGGCTCAGAATTCTTGGCCGCTGGCATTCTGGCACACTGTCATTTTAAAATGTCATTGTTTTACCAAACCCAAATGTTTCTACCTGGAAATTGTTATATTTAAATATTTCCTCTGAAGGACAGTTATGATTGATGTTATTTGCCCTCTTGAGTATTAATGGAAATTTTCCCATGAGCTCTCGATTCGTCAGAGATGGATGACAGGCTTTGTAATAAGCAAGTTACGATGTTGCTCTGCTTCCCCAAAGTAGCCTGTGCCTCAGTGTCTTTAAGAAGAAAATGACTCATTTCTGTTGAGATCCAGATTTACTGTGAGCTAAAGTCTGTTGTGTATTAGGTGTGTTATTTAAGATCACATAATCATTTGTCAGAGGAGGGCATGGCAACCCATTCCAGTATTCTTGCTTGGAGAATCCCTGTAGACAGAGAAACCTGGTGGGCTACAGTCCACAGGATCCCAAAGAGTCAGACACAACTGAGCAACTAAGCCCAGCCCAAATTTATCACTAACAGATTAATTTCCTTTATTTCCACCATAGTATTGAACACTTCTGGATATCACTAAAAAGCATCAATAGCAGTGATTAAACACATTTTTGGTTTTGAAACAGAGATGTATTTGGCTCATAGAATCTCAGACATATTTGCCTCATGGGTGTCACTGATGGTATGGAAGCAGACCATGCAGTGCCCTAACATGGACTCAGAGGAGCACACTTTTCAATATCCTCTGTCCCAAAGCAAGATTTGCATAAGATTTCTCTGATTCTGGTTCCCATCCAACACATAGTAATCTCACTTCTGTGCCAAAGAATCAGACCACCCTGAGGAAAGTGGGAGAGGCACCCAGTGCAGCCTTATCCACAATCTGGAGGTCTCAGTCCTCAGTGATTTAATCTTCTTGCTGTGGCATGATTAATTCATGAATCCTGTGACTGGTACAGCACTGACCCAGTTAAATTCAGTCTCTCAATTGTGTCTGACTTTTTGCAACCCCATGGACTGCAGCATCCCAGGCTTCTCTGTCCATCACCAAGTTGTGGAGTTATTTCAAACTTACAGTCATCAAGTTGGTGATGCCATCCAACCATCTCATCCTCTGTTGTCCCCTTCTCCTCCTGCCTTCAGTCTTTCCCAGCATCAGGGTCTTTTCAAATGAGTCAATTCTTCGCATCAGGTGGCCAAAGTATTGGACTGCAGTATCAGCTGCAGCATCAGTCCTTCCAATGAATATTCAGGACTGATTTCCTTTAGGATGGACTGGCTTGATCTCCTTGCTATCCAAGGGACTCCCAAGAATTTTCTCCAACACCACAATTCAAAAGCATCAATTCTTTGGCACTCAACTTTCTTTATGGTCCAACTCTCACATCCATACATGACTACTGGAAAAAAAAACAACATAGATTTGACTAGATGGACCTTTGTCAGCAAAGTAATGTCTCTGCTTTTAACATGCTGTCTAGGTTTGTCATAGCTTTTCTTCCAAGGAGCAAGTGTCTTTTAATTTCATGGCTGCAGTCACTGACCCAGAAACACTGAAATCCTTTCAGGTGAATGCAGGTTATCCTGAAACCTTGACTCCAAGGAAGACATGCTTAAATCCCTGTTGTATGGACTTCCCACTGGCCAACATCAGTTGAACAAAACATCTGTTCTGGTTATATAATTTCTACATATAATGGAGGAAAGGGAAAGGCAAACTGTTGTAAGACAAAGGAGAATACCGTTTATCATGAGTGGTCTTTTCGCCAATTAGGAAATGGAAGGACGTGCAAGTTGTACAAGATCCTCACTTGAAGATCAATAGGACAAATAAACACTTGCCTGGATATGCTAGCCATCACCTTGCTTCAGGAAAGTAAGAACACAATGTAGTTCATATTGATTTCACTAAATGTCTCCTTTGTAAGCCTCCATGAAAACCCATTGCATCAGAATTCTTCCAAGAGAACTGCCAACCACAGTAGATGTCACACAGAAAATGCTGGAAAGGGGCCTGCTCCCTTGTGCCATTAGCATCCTTGGGTCTGGCTGAACACTGTCAGCACTGCAGATGGAAGCACCACTCCTTTCCCTTTCTTGAGGAAGGGTAACACAGTCCCCCAAATGTCATTTGGCCTGGGAGTTTTTAAATCTGTGCATGAGGGAAGTTATGGCAAGACATGTTCGCCCATGGCCCAGAGTGGGCTGGGGAAGGGGAGCAGAGGGTGAGAGACAGTGAAATGAAACCATCTCACAGCTGTGAGCACGCTCTGATCTGGCAGGCTATGGAGAGTTTGACAGAGCTTTTCAGAAATGAAACATTTGAACTTTATGTGAACACCTGGAGTTGTCTTTGTTCGATGTGTCCCAGGGAGAAATTGCATACACACCGTGTCTTCACATGTTAGCTGAACACTGTAATCACGTAGGATGACACAGCTCTGCAGTCTACTCCGGGACTCCACCTGTGAAAATGGGGAGGATAAAGACTGTGATAGGATTATAGGTAGATGTCCCAAGACCGTGCAGAATGCAGATAGCAGATTTCATTTTGGATGGAGAAATGGTGACTCCTCATTCAGTACTCCTGGTCCAGAACCCTTCTGCTTGGTTCCCTATGAAAGAGTCATGTTCTTTCTTAATACGCCCTTGCTCTTTCCCTGCCTGATGAGCACCGTGTTCCTGGTCCCCCGTGGTACTTATTTACTGGTCACAGGCATCATTCTCTCTGACATACTTATCTCTCTTCTTAAAAAAAGGCAAATAAGAGAAGGGATAGTTAGGGAGTTTGCACTGCTCTACTTAAAGTGGATAAGGACCTCCTGTGTAGCATAGGAAACACTGCTCAGCCTTGTGTGGTGGCCTGGATGGGAGGGGAGTCTGAGGGACAAGGGATACATGTGTGCGTATGGCTGAGTCCTTTCATGGTCACCTGAGACTGTCCCAACACTGTTAGTCATCTACACTCCAATATAAACTAAAAAGGTAAAAAAATGAGAGAGAAGAATATTGAGGCTCTGGGGTCCCTCATATCTTTAGAGTTAGATTTGGAGTGAAAACCATAGAATAGTACAAATGTGAACATGCAAATAATGATAAGGGAATAAAAGATGGGGAAGGAATGTTGCAGGTAGGACCTCTGTGTGGGGGGGTGTGGATATGTGTGTGTAAAACTTACCTGATTGGTGTCAAGTCAAGGTGTGAACAGCAAAGCGATCACATCTAAAGCATGATTCTTGGGCCTCCCTTCCCAACTTCCTCAGCTCAGTGAATGACCCTGCAGTCCACCACCTTGGTCTGTGCAGATATCTGTGAGTTTTCCTCACCCTTGCATTCCATTTATCAACAAGCCCCTGTGAGCTCTGCCACCCAAAATGCATCCCATTCTTGGCCATGTCTCATCGCCTCCCTTCTTTCAACCCACCAGTGTCTCTTGTGGATTGCTACAAAAAACAAACAGCTAACTAGTCTCCCATGGAGTCTTGCCTCCCTGCGGTGGACTCTGTATTGAGCAACCAGCATCCTCCCAGAGGCCTTCCTTAACTCCCGTTTAAAAAATACCACTTCAGGAACTTCCTTGGTGGTTCAGTAGTTAAGACTTCTCCTTCCAGAGCAGGGGGTTCAGGTTTCGATCCCTGGTCACTGAGCTAAGAATTCCACATGGCCGGAGAAGGCAATGGCACCCCACTCCAGTACTCTTGCCTGGAAAATCCCATGGGCGGAGGAGCCTGGCAGGCTGCAGTCCATGGGGTCGCGAAGAGTCGGACACTACTGAGCGACTTCACTTTCACTTTTCACTTTCATGCATTGGAGAAGGAAATGGCAACCCACTCCAGTATTCTTGCCTGGAGAATCCCAGGGACCGGGGAGCCTGGTGGGCTGCCATCTATGGGGTCACGCAGAGTCGGACACAATTGAAGTGACTTAGCAGCAGCAGCAGCAGCAGCAGAAGCCAAAAAAAAAAAAAAAAGTAGAAAGAAAAAATACTGTAACAAATTCAATAACGACTTTAAAAAAGTAGCGTTTCATCACTCTTTAGTGCCTTCACTTGCTTCATGTGTTTTCTTAGTGCTTACCATCATCTGGCATTATTCATTTTTCTACTTGTTTTTTATCCCTCTTCTCCACTAGAATGAAGGTCCTTGGAAGCCAGACTATCTTGCTTGTTCAAGATTATGTCCCTGGAGTTTATAATAGTTCTGCCACTCAGTACTCAATATTATGTACTCAATAAACACATAACAAATAAATAGATTGATTTGTGTAGTGTGTTCACAGAGAATTTTAAAATTATCATGCCCTGACCCAGTACTCCTGGTCCAGAACCCTTCTGCTTGGTTCCCTATGAGAGAGTCATGTTCTTTCTTAATATGCCCTTATTCTTTCCCTCCTGGTCCCAGGAACAGTGAAAGGACTAAATTATCAAGCGTATTTTGGGGCTTCCCCGGTGGCTCAGCGATAGAGAATCCACCTGCAATGCAGGAGATGCAGGAGACACTATCCCTGGGTCAGGAAAATGCCCTGGAGGAGGAAATGGCAGCTCACTCCAGGCTTCTCGCCTGGAGAATCCCATGCACTCTCCATGGGGGAGGAGCCTGGTGGGCTACAGTCCATGGGGCTGGACACAACTGAAGCAGAGAGTTGGACACAACTGCAGCAACTGAGCACAGCACAGCAAGAATATTTTATGACACATTTGATATTTTAATCTGTGCATTTTAGAAATGATAATATTAATTATGATCATTGAAAATGAATCTAGCAGTAGTACCCTTTTTCTGGTTGGAATGAGAGGTTTGCTCTTTAATTGTTGGTCAAATAGACTCCAGCAGGTCGAGTTTTTGAGGCCACTTGAGTGTCTCTGAGTTGTTGTTTTTTCCCCCCTGAAAACTGCAGGTCTGTGTTGAAAGCTGAATATTTTTACATTTGAAAGGATCAAAACGTTGATAACTTACAAGCTTACAGTTAATATTTCCATAATTTAAATATGTTCTTTTAATATCTTTTTCTTTGTGACTGGCTGAGGGAGAAAAAATTCCAGGGTCCTTATTAGAAGACAAAGGTCTGAGACCATCTGCTAGAAATAGAGACTGTTTCTCTCTCTTTTTAAATTTTATTATTTTTTGATTGAAGTATAGTTGATTTATAGTGTTGTATCTCTGCTCTATAGAAAAGTGACTTGTTATACACATATAGATGTTCTATTTATAAATATTCTTGTCCATCATGGTTTATCGCAAGACGCTGAAGACAGTTCCCTGTGCTACACAGTGGGGCCTTGTTCTTTATCCATTCTATATGCTATAGTTTGCATCTGCTCATCCCACACTCTCAGTCCTTCCCTCCCTCACCCCCAGGACTGTCTCTTTGTCTCCCTGGATGTAGCTTCTTTCTCATTTGTAAATGGAGGCCTTTATGTCTGCATCTTTCAGGAAATATCAGTCTATACTATTTTCATATGAGGTCTCTTAGGAAGAAAGTCTGTCTAATTCTTACCAGTGTCTATCTCTGAAAGGCCCATTTCTGCCTGCAGCTTCTCAAACAGGTAGACGAAAATCAGTCATCAATCAAACAAACAGAAAGCCATTTCACCTACGTTGGTACCTAGGTTTGCCCCAGTCCATGTCTCTGCTTCTCAGGGAGCACCGAGTGAGGGCACGGGGCTGCAGCCCGTGACAATCTCTGCCACAAGCCCGGGATTTCCAGAGCTGGCGTTCAGAGCAGGCTTGTTGACCTAAGAGTATGGTCCCGCGTCCTGAGAGTCTCATTCTCCTCTGGCGGCTGGCTGGGCATGCATGACAGCAAACATGAGGAAAGCAGAGAAACCCAGAAGGAGTTTTTACAGTGGAGTTGAAACAGCGTGGAAGTGAAGAGGCAAAGGACAGAACTGTAGGTTATCCTATATTTAATAGGGATGGTAAAGGACAGAACTGTAGGTTATCCTATATTTAATAGGGATGGTAGAAGAAGAGTGAAAAAGAGGACCCTGAAATGGGTTGGAAAGAGCACTGGAGTTGGAAGGAAAAGACCTTCTACCCCGGACTCCAGACCACTGCTGCGTCTGCTTGGTTTCCTCCACCTGCGCTGAGCCTTGCCCTCAGGTCTGTCCCCTGCCTTTTCCCCAGTTAGTTCTTTAGCCGCGGCACCCACCAACCCAGTGATTCACGTTTTAGCCTTGCTGTCCCTTGGCAAACACTACTCATGATCCCAGCACCACACACAAAATCCCAAAGCATCATACGCTCTTATAATTGTTTCTCATATAAAATCCACCCTCTAAGTCAGTGTTTCTCCACATGTAACCTGTAACCCACTTGGGACAAAATCCCCAGAGATGCTTTTCAAAATGCAGGGACTTCCCTGGTGGTCCAGTGGTTAAGAATCTGCCTTGCAGTGCAAGAACTGTGGGTTTGATCCCTGTTCGGGGAACTAAGATCCTACACGCCATGGGGCAGCTGAGCCCGCACATCACAGTCAGAGCGTCCCTGCAGCACCACAAAATATCCCACAGGATGGATGCGGTGATGATCTTGCATGCTGCATCTAAAGCCTGGTGCAGCCAAACAAGTAAATATTCAACAAATAAAATGCAAAATTTAGGGCCTTATTCAGACCTACTGAGCCAGAATTTCTTAGGCCAGGTCCCTTCCTAGTTAACAAGTTCCCCAGAGGATTTTTACAGCTCTTGTTTATTCCTGCTTCCCAAGCCATGGCCATTGTCTTTGGTCTCCTTGAAGTTCCCAAGTTGAGGGTTGGAAAAGCAAAGGAGGAAAAGACCTTTTATCTGTGTGTGTGAGGATCATGGGCTTCGTTGATGGCTCAGTGGTAAAAATCCCACCTGGAAAGTGGGGATCAGTCCTTACGTCTGGAAGATCCCTTGGAGGAGGCCATGGCAACCCACTCCAGTATTCTTGTCTGGAGAATTCTATGGACAGAGAAGCCTGACACGCTACAGTCCACAGGGTCACAAAGAATCAGACACAACTGAAGCAACCTAGTACGCATGCACGCCTGTGAGGATCACAGGGGATATAATTAGATAAGGAATACACTCATTAGAGACCTCGGATCAGTTCATTAATGGCAAGATAATAATCAGTATGGCAGTATGGTGTTTGTGAGCTTCTAAGGCTGGGAGTTAGGTTTTCTTCTCTTTGTTTCCCTAGGCTGTGGCAGAGTGCCTGGTACAGCATGTTGTCAACCAGGCTTTGTCCAGTGGAAACTAAACCGAATGTGACTTCATCATCTCTGACAAATGTAACCTAGATGCTATCAATGGTGAAGAAATATCAAAGTCAATAAGGCAGTACTTGATAACTTTAAAAAAATCACACCAAATTACATGGAATTTGATGATGATGATAGTGATTTGAATGACAGGAGTTTCATCTAACATTCATTGAATGCAAATAGCCAATTTAAAATTTAGTATTAATATATTTAATCAATAACTGTTTATTGAGTGCCTACAACATGTCACAAAACACTTCTGACCATTTGAGATGAGCATCAGTCAGTGCAAAGAGTCCTGCCCTCATCGATGTCATGTTCTTTGGGGTGGTGGAGAAATGTTGTTGTTGTTCAGTCGCTAAGAAAATGCTGTTGTTTAGTAGCTAAGTTGTGTCTGACTCTTTGTGACCTTATGGACTGCAGCATGCCAGGCTTCCCTGTTCTTCACTATATCCCAGAGTTTGCTCAAACTCATGTCCATTGAGTCAGTGATGCTGTCTAACCATCTCATCCTCTGTCGCCCTCTTCTCCTCCTGCCCTCAATCTTTCCCAGTGTCAGGGTCTTTTCCAATGAGGCGGCTCTTCCTTCACATCAGGTGGCCAAAGTATGTGCGCTTCTGCATCAGTACTTCTAATGAATATTTGGAGTTGAATTCCTTTAGGATTAACTGGTGATCTCCTTCCTGTCCTGGGGACTCCCAGCAGTCTTCTCCAACACCACAATTCGAAAGCATCAATTCTTTGGCACTCAGCTTTCTTTCTGGTCCATCTCTCACATCCATACATGACTATAGGAAAAACCATAGCTTTGACTAGAGGGAACTTTGTTGGCCAAGTGATGTCTCTGCTTTTTAATATGACTTCTATGTCTAAAACTAATAAATAAGTGCATTATAGAGTATGTTAGAAGGTGATCTGTGTCATAGTAAAAAGAAAATACCTTGAGCTAGGTGAAATGATCAAAATTGATGGGGAAGGTTATAATATTAAATAGGAAAATAAATACCTTATTTTCTAGTCATCAAGTCATATAGGTTTATTGTTATTATTCCTGTTTATTAGAGTAGTAGACTGAGTTTTATACAAGTCTGTGAGTTTTACCAGGGTCACACTCGTAGTAAGTGTTGGAGCTGGATTCAAATCCGAGTAGTCTCATGGCAGAGAGTTCTTAATTTCATGGACTTCTGAAAGTTCTAGTTTGTGTGCCCCATTGCCAAATTATATGTGTGTGTGTGTGTGTGTGTGTGTGTGTACACTGTCTGCATTTAGAATCAGCTGTGGTGGTCTTCCAGGTTCTCCAGGGCAGGAGTAAGCAATTTCAGCTTTCATAATCCCAGGCTTTAATTGCCCAGTGGGCACCAGAAGCCCTCAGTCTCCCGCCGAGTCTTCTATTCAAATAAGACACATGATTCTAATAAAGAATCAATAACACAAAGGCCACTGCGTATTTTCTCATACGCTGAAATGGGGAGGGGCTCACTGGGGTTATCACACCGGGGTGCAAGAGAAGGGGAACGTGAAGAGGGTTGCATGTTTATTTTTAGTTTCAATTAATAATTTTTGCTGAGCCATCAAGTTTGGGGAGACTTTTTAAAAACGTGCAGTACAATTACTTTCTAATTGCTGGAGATGAGTAGCCATCTGAGTGCAATATTCCAGTATTTTTTTTTACTTGTGAAATTATTGGGCATTGTTTTACACACTCTGACATTTTTGTTATTACCTGAGAGAGAGAAAATGGTCTTAGGACCACGGATTGTGCATACGAAAGGAGACCTCAGAGATGGCCTTGGCCAAATTCCTCATTTTAGAGATAGTGAAATTTAGAAGCCCTGAGAAGCCAAGTACCATACCTGCAATCCCTCAGACAGTGCCAAAGAGGAAATGCCACATTTAGAAAAGCATAAATTACTAGCATTGGGGATCGTCTTTTCCTTTCCTCTCATTCTCTAGATAAGGAAATGAAACTCAATGTAAACTGACTACCTTTCTCATTGGAATCCAACCCAACCTATTCTCCCTACAACCCACTGATTTTAATGCAGATACAAACATGTCATTCACTTAAAACACTTCAGTGATTCTCCATCTTCAGAATAAAGATGATTTTGTTATTTGTCTTGTCCTTACTTTTGCAGGGACATCTCTTGAGGTTCTCCTGTTATAAATCTACTTGTTCTGCTGCCGTACACTCTGCTCTCCTCCGCACTTTCCTCTGCCTTGGCCTTTGTCTTCTCTTTCTGCAGGTTTCATTTCAGGTGTCACACCTTTTCTGCCTCTCACTTTTTTCTGGGAAGATGCCCTTTTGCTGTGCATGTCTCTATCTTTCAGTTCTTAGAGTTGCTGATATTCTGTTTATGTCAGTCTTTCCATTACTGGAAGCCCATTTAGATCAGAGATGGTGGTTTTATCAATCTGTGTATATTCATCCTTGCACCTGGATATAGCCTGCGATGAACTTATTTAAAGGATAAATGAGTAAATACATAACTAAATGATTTTTGGATTGATACAGGTTATGTATCTCTAATATTATTTCTGTAAATGTTTTTCAAGAAGAAAACAAAGCAAAAAGTAAAAATAGAGTTTTGCCCTCTTGCTGAGAAGTCTCAAGTGAAATATATCCTTGTAAACTTTCATAATTTAGATATGGAATTATAGATTATTGATAAAAAATTGTTTTTGCAAAGACACTTTGTTGCTGTTCTGTAAATCTCAGTTTTCCCCTACATGAATCATAGTTCACTGGATCCCTGCTCTTCCATTCCATAGAATTGTGACAGTCTTTATCAAAATTTTCCATATTATATTGTGAATTCTTCATTCATTTCTTTAAGACAGTAATTGAACGTATGCTAAATCTATCATTATGCTCCAGGGAAGGATGAACAGATGAGTAAAATTAAGGAGTTCATAGACTAGTAAGAGAAATAAACACACAGAATTAGTTCATATCCAAAAATACCAGTCCTAACTATACCCAATGGCCAAACGGGTATGCAAAGGGCCAGGGGAATTCAGAAGAGGTAAAAACGTATTCTCATTTGGGGAAATGGGGAAAACTTTGTGGAAAGGAATCATTTGACTGGAACCCTACAGACTATTGACAGGAAAGGAGTTCATGTATCATGTTAATGGTAGAAATTCTCAAAGGTATTCTGGATTTTTCTTCATTCAAGATAACATCATCGACTCTGCTTGGCATTTGTCTTATAATTTTTACTATAGAACTGTTTGGACTTAATGACCTCAGGAGTAATGAGGATAAATATTGTTTAATCTAAGTTGTTAGTCTTTCAACAAATTAGACTTAAGAATGTTGCTGTGTTAGCAAGGTAAATCTACTCTGGATTAAATGGCCCAGAGAATGATGAGAATTAAGAAAAGCATTGAATATAGACACTTCATTCATTCAGTAAATATTTACTGAAGATGTGCTGTATAACAGTGATATACTATTTGCTGAAAGCTTCAAGTCCAGTGAGGAGTCAGCCATGGTAGCAGATGATAATAAGATCACAATTATTTTTCTAAAAGTATACATGACTATGAGTGTTGTAGGAAGCTCTGCAAAGTAGGTGTTAGTTGAACTGATCCTTGAGAGGTGAGGTGTCTGCCAGTTACTTTGGAGCAGAAATAAACAGAGACACCACGTATTAATAGGCACAGAAACAGAGAACACAGTGTGTTGTTGAATTATTTTTAAAGTTTCAAGTGATCTCCTTTACTTCCTTATGGGAAATAACACTTTTCATTTTCTTTTGTGGTTGCTTCAGTGTTTACATTGGTTGTCTTTACCTTACACAAGTATTTTACCATTTTCCTCCCCTGGCTTTTGTATTAAGATTGCCATACATTTTGATTCTGTTTATTTATAAATCATAGAAGTTTTTTTTTTTTTAATTCTGCTTTTAAAATTAAAAAAAACTTTAAAGAGAATTTTTAAATAAAAAAATTATATATGTGTGTGTGTGTGTGTGTGTGTGTGCGCGCGCATATAAGTGTGCACACATGCTAAATCGCTTCAGCCATGTCCGACTCTTTGCGACCCCATGGACTGTATCCCTCTAGGCTCCTCTGTCCATGAGAATTTCCAGGCAAGAATACTGGACTAGGTTGCCATGCCCTTCTCCAGGGGATCTTGCCAACCCAGGAATCGAACCCCAGTCTCCAGCATTGGCAAGCAGGTTCTTTACCACTAGCATCACCTAGAAAGCCTACGTATATATACATACATATACACCATATATATACACACTCATATATACATATACACACACATACCATTCATTTCAGAGGTTCTTTAATTCCCCGTATAGATTTCACTTTCCCTCTGATACCATATTCTTTCTGCTTGAAGGAATTCCTTTAACATTTCTTCTAATGCAGATCCACTGTTGATGGACTATTTCAGATTTTTGTCTCTCTGAAAAAGGCTTCATTCTGTCTTTATGTTTGAAAGATATTTCCACCAAGTATAGCATTCTTGGTTGACATGGCCCTCCCCCCACCCCAAGTAATTCAGCAGTGTTGCATCAGTATCTTCTAGCTTGCACTGTTCCAATGTCATTCTTACTTTCAATTCTATGTACATGCTGTTTTCTCCTTCTGTGGATGCTTTCAGATTTTCTCTACATCTTTAAGCAATCTGATTGTGATGGCCTTAGTGTAATATTCTTTATGATTCTTATACTTGCGGTTTGTTGAGCTTCCTAAATGTGTAGTTTTAAAATATTCATCAAATTTGGAAATTTTTTAGCAATTATTTCTGCAAATATGACCCTCTGTCCCCTCTTTACAAAGACTTCAATTACATGTACATTATGCCACTTAAAATAGTCTCACAGCTCTGTTATTTCTGCTCTGTTGTATACAGATATACAGCAGAGCTGTATTTTGTTCTGCTCAGTAATTTTTCTCTTTATTTCATTTTGGATATATCTGTTGGCTACATCTTTAAGTGTACTAATCTTTTCTTCTTAAATGTCTAATTGATGTTCATCTCATTCAGTGTACCCTTAATCTCAAATTCTGTTTTGTTGCTTTTTCCCAGTGAAAGTTCCATTTGGGTCTCTTTTTTTATATCTTCCACACTTTTTCTTAACATGTGCATACTCTCCTTAGCTTCTTGAACATGCGAAATATATTTTTCATGATCTGTTTTCATGACCTTATCTACTAATTATGGCATCTAGGTCTACTTCTGTTCATTGACTTTGCTTCTCATTGCAGATGGCACTTTCCTGCCTCTTTTAATGTGTAGTAATATTTATTGGAAGAATGTCACCACAAATTTTAACTTACTGAGTGCTGGCTACTTTTGTATTCCTTTAAATATTATTTAGGGGTTTCTCAGGTGGCTTAGACAGGAAAGAATCTGCCTGCAATGCAGGAGACCTGGGTTCAGTCCCTGAATCCAGGGATCCTCCCTCCAGGGAAGATCCCCTGGAGGAGGGCATGGCAACCCACTCCAGTATTCTTGCCTGGAGAATCCCATGGACAGAGGAGCCTGGTGGGCTACAGTCCTTGGGGTGGCAAAAGAATTGGACACAACTGAGTGACTAACACTTTATCTTTCAAATACATTTAACCTTTGTTCTGGAATACAGATAATTTACCTGAAAACATTTTCATGCTTCCAAGGCTTGCTTTTTAGCTTTGTTAGGTTCAGAACAACAGACTGGTTCCAAATAGGAAAAGGAGTACGTCAAGGCTGTATATTGTCACCCTGTTTATTTAACTTATATGCAGAGTACATCATGAGAAACGCTGGACTGGAAGAAACACAAGCTGGAATCAAGATTGCCGGGAGAAATATCAATAACCTCAGATATGCAGATGACACCACCCTTATAGCAGAAAGTGAAGAGGAACTAAAAAGCCTCTTGATGAAAGTGAAAGAGGAGAGTGAAAAAGTTGGCTTAAAGCTCAACATTCAGAAAACGAAGATCATGGCATCCAGTCCCATCACTTCATGGCAAATAGATGGGGAAACAGTGGAAACAGTGTCAGACTTTATTTTTCTGGACTCCAAAATCACTGCAGATGGTGACTGCAGCCATGAAATTAAAAGACGCTTACTCCTTGGAAGGAAAGTTATGACCAACCTAGATAGCATATTCAAAAGCAGAGACATGACTTTGCCAACAAAGATCTGTCTAGTCAAGGCTGTGGTTTTTCCTGTGATCATGTATGGATGTGAGAGTTGGACTGTGAAGAAGGCTTAGCGCCGAAGAATTGATGCCTCTGAACTGTGGTGTTGGAGAAGACTCTTGAGAGTCCCTTGGACTGCAAGGAGATCCAACCAGTGCATTCTGAAGGAGATAAGCCCTGGGATTTCTTTGGAAGGAATGATGGTAAAGCTGAAACTCCAGTACTTTGGCCACCTCATGTGAAGAGTTGACTCATTGGAAAAGACTCTGATGCTGGGAGGGATTGGGGGCAGGAGGAGAAGGGGACGACAGAGGATGAGATGGCTGGATGGCATCACTGACTCGATGGACGTGAGTCTGGGTGAACTCCAGGAGTTGGTGATGGACAGGGAGGCCTGGCATGCTGCGATTCATGGGGTCGCAAAGAGTTGGACAGGACTGAGTGACTGATCTGATCTGATCTAGGTTCAGAGTAGTGTTTAGACTGTGGGACTAATTTTATCCCACTTTGGGGGTAAATCCTTTCTGTGTACCATACCTGATATCACATGTATTCTCAAGGTTTTACTTACTTATTTATTTTATTCTGGCTTGTGGGAGCAGAGACTATTTCTGGCCCTGTGTGGACTCCAGGGATTGTTCTAAATGTTCCTTTCAGAGGATCCTTTCCCCAGTCTCCTGCAGTTTCCTCACATTCATGCATTGATGAGGACTGAGGTGGAGGCTCTGGGAGAAATCTCAGCACATCTCCAGACCTCTCTTTGTGCAACTTTCTCCTTTCCAGGTGTTCATTGCCCTGTTCCATGTTCTTTGGTAAAGCCCTGTGAATTCTGACTGTCTTTTCCTCCCCACACTCCTCCACCCAGGGAAGCCAGGAGTCCATTTGATCTCCTTCCCTTCACTGTGGCCTGGAAGCCCTTCAGATAGTAAACTTCACACAGTTGCAGGGCTTATTTCTTTGGTGATGTGGTCTTCTCAGCCATCACTTTCCTGAACTTTTGTCTAATGTCTGTGAAGTATTTTTTAATATTTTGCATCTGGGTACTTCCCTGGTGTCCAGTGATTAAGACTGTTTGCTCCCAATGCAGGGACCCCATTCCTGGTCAGGGAACTAGATCCCATTGCTACAACTAAGAGCATGCATACAGCAATGGAGATCCTGTGTGCCATAACTAAGACTGGGTGCAGCCAAATTTTATTTTAAATGTGTATATATATATGTGTGTGTGTGTATATATATATGTATATATTCAAGGAGCATATATAAGCATATATATATGCTGCTTAGTCACTTCAGTTGTGTTCAACTCTGTGTGACACTATGGACTGTAGCCCGCCAAGACTCCTCTGTCCATGGAATTCTCCAGGCAAGAATAGTGGAGGGAGTAGCCATGCTCTCCTCCAGGGGATCTTCCCAACCCAGAGATCAAACCCTGGTCTCCTGCATTACAGGCAGATTCTTTATTGACTGAGCCACCAGGGAAACCATATATATATACTTGGTCTGGTTAATTGCTAAAAAGTAAGCTGGAAGCACAAGTTGTCCATGGGGTGTTATTGGAATTCATAGAGTTCAGGATTTCTCACTGGTAAAATGAAAAGGGTGGAGGAACAAGAGGTAAGTCTGGATAGCTGAAGAGAAGTTGTACAACAAAGGTCCTTTCTATCATGATGAGTTGTGAGCAGATTTATAATTAAGAAATATGGTAGAGTGATGTAGTCAAGCCTATGCTGTCTTTGGGGGAACCAGATATTGGAAATCTAGAATAGAGGTTCTGGAAATAGCCAAGATGAGACTCTATGAGGATATAATCCTAGGCGATGATGGTGCCTCCAGCTGAGTGGACTGATCTCATTTGGAGCTCGGCAGTAGCAGAACCCGATGGCACAATCCATGTGTTTGCATGAGGGGTGGCAGTAGGAGTGAAGATGTTAAGAAGCCGTTTAGGTTTAAGCCTTGGGTTAACTGATAGAGTGGCAGCAGAGGCCCAAGAGAAGTGAAGAGGGACCACAGGATAGGGAATACATGTTGCAGAGAAGATGATTAATTCAATCTGAGACTTACTGAGCTGAAGAACCCTGTGGAATACCTGTAAGTGTGTAGTATCTGTTGGTTACTTATGATGGAGAACTGAAGAGAGAGGCATTGATTAGAAATAAAGTTTCAGGATTGTTAGATGAACATGTCAGGGGAGGTTATACACTGAATAATACCCCTCACCGTGTAGCTCCCGTGAACTATTTTACTATTCCTTTTTGGTAGCAAGAACTATTGGCTGTCCACCCACAGCTGTTTCTCTAGTTCCATTCTTCCTCATTGGCCGAATCTCAGTTTTGTTTGTATCATCTGAGTCATGTGTTCAGAGTGGGCAGAGAACAATTGCAGACCAGGCTGTGGATCTTGTTTGGTACAATCTGGTCATGGAGATCTCAATCAGTGATGGGTTTAGGTAGAAGAAGGGAGGGGTCAGACAAAGCCAGATTCAAGTCCCAGCTCTCCCAGACAAGCTCTGTGACTTTTGGTCAAGTTACATAAACTCATTAAGGTTAGGGACTTGATTCCTATGATGGGTTGATAATGGTATTATAATTCACCAATTGACTCAAAATATTGCGTGGTTACTCAGTTTCATATCCACTACTAGATGCTGAAGAGAGAGTGGAGATGAAGAGAGATCCAGTTCTTGCTTTCACTGAATTGCTCACTTCTCAATGAATACGATAAAAGATGTAATGACAATAGAGTGAGATAAATAAATAAACAGATAAGTTGAGCACAGTTGTCTATTAGATTTTATGTTTATTCCAAAGATTTAAGGATCAAACCAATAATGTGTGAACATCTCTAAATGAACTGCCCGGTACCCTAATGTTCAATAAATGACTAGCACATCGAATTGAGAGGTAATAAATGGTTGAAAGCATCACTGTTGAAGGAAAGGGCATTAGCAAAGGTCTGTATCTTTGCAGGATATGTGAGAGTGTTGGGCATCATATTTGATTGAAGCATTGACTATACGTTAACAAACAATTTAGCTAGCTTGGCTGTAGAAATTGGCATTGGATCATGGAGATCTTCCAGTAAGTAAGAAGTATTTTGGCATAAAGAAGTTTGGGGCACCCCACACACACAGCCCTATAATGTACATATGAAACTTTCCACTTTCCCCTTATCTTGATCACTTTTTACAAAGTAGCTCTGATCCATCTCTAACCAGAAGTGTCATCGGTGAGTAATGCCATGAGAGTCGTAGGAAACATATCCTGCACAAGTATATCCGGAGCAAAGATAAAGTGTCGACAGGATGATGGAGTTCAGCTTGCAAAATTGATTATTTTACTTCTCCACTGTCTCGCCTTTAATTGAAATGGATAGGTTTGACGGAGCACCCTTGGCCTTGGCCACGGTGTCTGGCACAGCCTGAAAACTGACACCCCGACTTCTGAGGGCACCAAGCCAAAGGCTTCCAGAGGTCAGTTCTGCCTCCCCACTCCATCCTGCTGACGAAGGTGGGATCCACGGGAAGCCAGCCAGGTCGCCACTCTGACGCCTTCCATCCTCCGTGCAGAGAAAATGAGCTTACGTTATCCCAACAGTGGGGACTAAAATTCGATTGCAGTGTGCACATAAATGTGCAGCCACCCATCAAAATCACCTCCACCAGGGGAAGAAAATATCTTTGCTGAAAAAAGAAAAATCTGGGAATTGTTTCTCCACGATAATTAACTGGTTCCACTCTGGCTAAATTGGAAATCGTGGGCAAAAAGTCCTGACCTTAAAGTCTGGTGGCATATTCTCCATAAAAAACACCAGGTGGATGATGCAGAATGAAAGGAGCTGTGCAGAATTTATTGAAGATGCAGAGGTTAAAAACGCCGTTGCTTCCATGCTAAGATATGGGACATGCCAGAGAACCAGACAGTTAATTGGACAGGTTTCATCTGCTTGCAAAGCCAACTCAATGACCTACTGTGCAGAGTCCCCCCCCACCCCCACCCCACCCACCCAGTGTGCCTTTCCTATGAGGTTCCTTGCTTAATTTCCTTAGGATCGTCAGCTTAGCTTAGCCTGGTCTTGGAAATAAGCATATGTTACTGGTGTGTGCGTGTGTTCTGTCACTCAGTTACGTATCCATATCCCACTCTGTGACCCCATGGACTGTAGCCCACCAGCCTCCTCTGTCCATTGAATTCTCCAGGCAAGAATACTGGAGTGGGTTGCCACTTCCTCCTCCAAGGGACCTTCCTGACCCAGGGATGGAACCTGCATCTCTTGCGCCTCCTGCATTGGAAGGCGGATTCTTTACCACTGCACTACCATGCTGCTGGCAGGATTAGCCAAGTTGCTACACTTGTGAGTAGACAAAGGAACTGCAGTCTCCTGTTTTTACTAAAGTCCCATTAGAAGTTTACTGAGGGAAAACTATGACTTAAAAGAGAATATGTGCTTGTGTACAGCACACATGTGAATGATTGTATTCTGATGTGATAAGCGTCACAGAGTCTCCATTATCATTGTGTATATGCTATATTTTTAGCATCATTGAAAAAAAACAAAGATATGAAGAAGCCTGTTGTTTGGGGACTGGTTATTCCTCATTTCTCTACTGTTTTCTCTTATTAGAGGACCTTCAAAACCATCGGTAGTTGACTGCTACTGTTGCCTTCGTCAGCCCCCTAAATGCTGTCATTTTTTTTTTTTTCTTATGATGCCTCTGGTCTGATCCCTCCTAATGATTTTGTCTGACTGTTGGTTTTTTCCTTTGTGTTTTGGCAGGAAAACAATAATTTTTAGTTTGAATCCTCTTGAAATCTTCTCCCTCCAACAATTTAAAGAAGACTGTCTTCCCCAGCATGAAAGTAAATTTGTGTTGCATCAACAATAGACATAGCTTTGGGGAACACTGTCCTCTTGCTCTTTTAATCCTCTTATAAAAATCACCAATTAACTCATGTTCTTCTAAAATTTCCACATTCCTGAGAGGACTGAGCATATAATTACCAAAGTCTTACATGCCAATTTTATATCAATTTTATTTATAGTGTCAAAAACATGGAGATGTGTGTGTAGCATAACTCCAAATATAGAGCAGGGAATAAATTACAGTGCATGTAATATATGGAATATTATGTAGACATTAAAATGATATATATGAAGACTTTCTGATATGAGGAAATGTTTCTAATTCTAAAGCTAAGATAAATCAATACACAGAACTACATATTTACCAATACACAAAATACATGTATACTTATTTGCATACTTGTATAAATGGAGTCATAATAGAGTAACATAAAACTTAACACTTCATCAAAAGTTTAAAAGTTATTATTTTGAGCTGAAAAATTATGGGCACTTTTTAATTCATATGTTTTAATATTTTCAAGATGGGTATGCACCGAATTTTAAAATGAAAGAAAATCAAAGCCATTTAAAAACAAACAAAAAAAGCTTGTCTGAAGGAAAAGAATACGAGGTGGTCCCTTAGTCATCAAATGTGCTGCCCTTTTTTCCTAAACTTCCAGGGTTTATTATTGTTATCCCAGCATGTACTAAAAATGAATCCAGTTTCCCTAGATGCTGAAATGACTTGCTAGAATGAACAGTGACTTAGTGATGAGGTTGGTCCTGGATCTGTCCACAGATACTGACATCTGCTGTGAATAGTTTGAGGTCTTCTGCTTCTGTCATTCAACCAACTGTATTATGTTTTGTGACCTGTGGCTCAACAGCTATTGTAAATATCTACCTCCCTCTCCGTGGCAGACTTTTATGGGAAGCATTGAGATAAGAACCCTACTGATATAGCTTACCTCATGACATTTCACAAAGTCACAAGGAATATGACATGACATTTTACAGGGTTGTGATTTTGCAAACATTTCTATAAAACATCATGAAAGTTTCTCATTAAACTAGACCGAGTTGACCAGGACAGTTGGTGGTTTGGAAGATTTCTTCTTGCATCAAAACTAGGTGCTCCAGCTTTGGATTTGTTCATTTATTGTTTGCAGATCCTTTGCTAAACTGTGGAGGCATCTCTGCCTCCAAAGCTTATTCCTTCAAATTTTTCATTACATTTGATGAAAGACACTCAGCCAAGATGGATGTTCATTAAAGTAAAAAACACAAAGAAATATGAAATTCTTCAACCTAGAAAATTTTTTAAAAATTTAAGAATCTGCTCAAAATCTAGATTTACTGATAGTGAGATTATATGAAATCAGAAGTTTACAACTAGGCATTTATCAAAGTGTATTAGTAGGTATTCACAAACAAAGGTATGTGGTTAACAGCATTGGAGAACTACTGGGTTAAGTGAAGATTTGCATGTTTACCAAGGCAGGCTTTCTCACAATTCTTTTTTTCTTTAATTTTTTAAAAATTGTTTTATTGGGTTATAATTGATTTACAATGTTGTGTTAGTTTCAGGTATACAGCAAAGAATCTTTTTCAGGTTCTTTTCTCATATAGGTTATCACAGTATATTGAGTAGAATTCCCTGTGCTATACATTAGGCCCTTGTAAGTTATCTGTCTTATATATAGTATGTTCATCCCAAGCTCCTGATTTATCGTTCACTCTCCATGTCTCCCCTTTGGCAATAAGTTTTTGATATCTGTAAGTCTGTTCTGTTTGTAAATAAGGTCATTTGTACCATTAAAAACAAATCAGATTCCACATATGATTGTCATGATATGACATTTGTCTTTCTCTATTTGACTAGTATGATGATTTCTAGGTCCATTTATATTGCTGCAAAAGACATTATTTCATTCTTTTTTTATGGCCGAGTAATATTTAATTGTGTATATGTGTGTATGTACACATCTTCTTTATCCATTATCCATTCCTCTGTCCATGGACATTTAGGTTATTTCTATGTCTTGGCTATTGCAAATAATGCTACAATGACATTAATTCCTTAAAGAAGACGTTTGGCCTTCCAGATCTTCTGTGTCCTGTGATAACAGTTGATGTTGTCTTCTTGTCTTCCTGGGGATTCCCTGGTAGCTCACCTGGTAAAGAATCTGCTTTCAGTGCAGGAGACCCTGGTTCAATTCCTGGGTTAGGAAGATCCTCTGGAGAAGGGATAGGCTATCCTATCCAGTATTCTTGGGCTTCCCTGGTGGCTCAGCTGGTAAAGAATCCACCTGCAATGTGGGAGACCTGAGTTTGATCCCTGGGTTGGGAAGATCCCCTGGAGAAGGGAACGACTACCCACTCTGGTGTTCTGACCTGGAGAATTCCATGGACTATGTAGTCCATGGGGTTGCAAAGAGTCAGACACGACTGAGTGACTTTCACTTTGACTTTCTTGTCTTTCTCCTTCTTGGGAAGTCACTTCTGACTCCTGATCCATAGGAATGAACACATGACCTTGCATGGCCAATGACAGATTTGAAATAGTTTCTTCAACAGCAGTTAGTTCAAGGGGTGGACTTATGAATCATGTCAGCCAATGAAAACCTTCCCTGGGATTTTGTAGAAGTAATGAGAGAAAGAAATATCCCCTTCCTCTCCTTTACATCCTCTTTCCTTTCTGTGTTTTTCTCCGTAACATTTACCAACATCTAGCCTTAGTATGCTTTTTTCTTGTTTATTTTGTTTAATTTTTGTCTCCCCTCAGTAAAATATAAACTCTATGATGGCAGGAATTTATGTCTTTTCTGTTCACTGGTGCATCCAGTGTATGACATATAGTATATGCTCAGTAAATACTTGTTGAATCTTAACTAGATCAGGAAGCATAGAGTGTGGTGTTCTTTAAGCTCCTTTTGAAATAGAATCCTTTATCTATACGGCATTGGAAGGATTAGTTCTCTGGAGCATACTTTGTGAAAGAGATACTGTGTTTATAATCATCTTGAAGTGAAAGTGAAAGTGTTAGTCTTTCACTCTGTCGCATCTGGCTCTGTGACCACCAAGGACTATGGCTGGCCAGGCTCCTCTGTCCATGGGATTCTCCAGGCAAGAATATTGGAGTAAATTGCCATTCCAGGGCATCTTCCTGAAGCAAGGATCAAACCCAGATCTCCTGTATTGCAGGCAGATTCTCTACCATCTGAGTCACGCAAATATTAGTATAAACACAGACTTTTTAAAATGAGGAAACTAAGATCCAGGGAGGTTAAGTAATTGATCTAAACGTCCACAGTGCACTTGAAGGTTTAGGAATTTGCACCCTTAGTTCTCCCACATCAGTCTGTGCCACCATGCAGAGAAGGCCCACTGCCAAATGCCAGGCTCACTGGCGAGCCTGCCTCCCTTGGCACGTTGTCTTCCTGAAACGGCAGTGTGATCAGAGAGCTTGGAGTGAAATCTCTCTTTTCCTGACAAAGCTGAGGATGTGACTTCTCCAGGACTGCACAACCACATGCCCAAATGGGAGCTGGGCTGTTCCACTGTTTGCATTCCCAATGAAGAGGAAAGACGGCCTCTCACTCCATGCCACCTCTTCACCGTTTGATAGGCCTCAGTTTCCCCAAAAGGTATAAAGAGCATTTGCCTCATAAAGCAGAGTATGCCCCGAATTGCTCTGCAAAGCAGGTGTTTCACGTTGCGCCTTCAGCACCCATTCGGCTGACAGCGTTTGAGTTCCGACTCTTTGTCAGCTTGTGCTTTAGGCAGGAGAGATACAAAACAGAAATGGCGTCACTTGTGTGGAGTTTGAACTCCACTAACAAAGAACAAGTACACATGCGGGCTCTGCTGGTTGTGATGTGTTTTGTAAAGAAGAAAACACAATAGAAGACTGCTAAGGAGCTCAATTTTAGATGGACCTCTCTGAGAAGCTTTGGGGCTCTGCCCCTCAAAATAGGTAAATACTGGATGTTATGCTCTGAAAGAGAAAGAAATTTCATTCATACTAACCTAGCCCTTTTAGAAACTGACATTGCAATTGATTCTAGGGTTGAATTATTTCCTTTTTCCACTGAATAACTTGGCAGCATCAAAGAGCCCTCTGAAAGGACCTGGCCTTACCACCAAACAATCTTATGCTGAACTGGACCTCCGATTAGATGGAAAGTGCTGTCTTGGAGGCAGATGCCAAGTGCTTTAATGCATGCAATAGCACAGTTCTTCATTATCTATTATTTACCAGCCTGGGGAGATTGGAGGAGAGAGCAAGACCCCTTGCCTAACGTGAGGTGTTTCAGCTTTTTGAGCTCAAATATGCCAGGAAAAGCTGTTGAATTGTCAGCAAGTACACATACCATTGGCCGGCCAGCCCTCAGCCTGACATGCCCAGGACCTCAGACACGAAGCCACGTGAAAAGGTTCTCAGGAAGCTGGTGTTGGCAGAGGATTGTAGAGCCGTGGGGAAGGGGAAAATAGTGGGGCTTAGGACAGACTTTCTCCTGAATTGTTCTAGTCCTTTCCCCATAAAAACAGCAGTTCTCAACCTTGGCAACATGTCGGTATCATTTGGGGAGTTAAATGAAAATGCTGATGCCTGAGTCCCACCCCTGGAGGGTGTGATTTATGGGATGTGCTGAGAACCCTGAGCATGAGGATTCATCAGAGCTTCCCAGGTGGTCCTAATGTCCTGTCAGTATTGAGAACTGCCTCTCTGGAGGGAGGCGTGATAGTGATGAACAACTTAGGTGTGGGGCAGAGGTCAAATATTTTAGAGCTGCGTGTCAGTCATGCCGTCTCAGCCTTCACAAAAGATTAATTCAACCAGTCAACAGGCAGATCTTATATAATCTGTTCTCGTGAAACCATTTTGACCATTTGTCTATTTTTATATCTTAAACATTTTTTAAAGATTTTTTTTGATGTGGACTATTTTTAAAGTCTTAACTGAATTTTTTTTTTTTTAACAATACTGCTTCTTATATTTTAGTTTTTTGGCTGAGAGGCATTTGTGATCTTAGCTTCTCGACCAGGGATCGAACCCATAGTCCCTGCATTGGAAGGCAAAAATCTTAACCACGGGAGCATTAGGGAAGTCCCCATTTTGACCATTTTTAAGACCAACTGGTCAATGTATCTATATTTAAATTGCAGAGATGGTAAGGTTTCCCAAGTTACTTACTTCACAGGTAAATTTGTCCAGGGAAGAATGTAGGGAGGCAGGATGGCTACCCTCAGGAGGAGTGGATAGAGCTGTGTCGTGTCTATAACCTGTGTCCAGCTCTGCAGAAGGGAGACATGGCCAGAGGAGAAGGAGTGGGGAGCATGGGAAGAGCAGAAGGATGCTGATCTGTGATGTCCATGAAGAGGCTGAGAAATCTCCAGTCTAAAAGTTCACTTTTCACCAGGAATCTTTTTTTTTTTTTTCTTCCCTAGTATATGCCCCATACATTTGATGTTGGAAGTTTTTCTTTCCAAATGAACGCATTTTCATGCCAAAATATTTCACTGGAAGCCTTTCTATCTGCTAAGCATGGAGTGTCTCTTTAGCAAGATGGCATAACTGATATAATTAC
Organism: Bos indicus x Bos taurus; assembly: GCF_003369695.1. Classification (NCBI taxonomy): domain Eukaryota; kingdom Metazoa; phylum Chordata; class Mammalia; order Artiodactyla; family Bovidae; genus Bos; species Bos indicus x Bos taurus. The sequence goes on along the minus strand of NC_040093.1, from coordinate 32,899,468 downwards.
AACCCGAAGCAAAGAACCTCACCTTTGAGTTTGACCTGCCACAGGTGTTCACACGGGTGCATGCCTTCAGCCAAGTCTCTCAGCAAAATGGAAAGTGAGGGATGGACTTGTGGATGTGTTTGGAGACCCCAGGGGATTCGGCCCCCCAGAAGGAGAGAAGAGAGCCAAGAGATAGGAATCACCAGTAATGGGCCAGGCACTTTGCTGAAAGATAGGTATCAACATCCTCATTCCACGTGTCAGGAAAGTCGGGCTGGGAGAGGTCAAGTTATTGACTCACAGTCCCAAGGCAGTGAATGGAGCTGGGGTTCAATTGAGTCCTCCATCTCTCTAAGCCGTTTCTCCTACATTGCGCCAACCCCTGCGGGACCTTCCAAATTTAGACTTTCATCAGCAAGACAGAATGCTTCTTGGCCCCAAAGGAAGCCACTTTTATTGAGTGTTGGAAACTTCCTCCATCTGTCTCCCACAAAGGATAGGCTGAGCTAATAGGCCCAATTAGGAGACTCTTCTGGCTCCATCCCTGGGTGTATTAGAGTATGCTGATCAAGAGAGAAGCTCTGACCTGAGCTAGTCTGGGATTTAATACACCTCCCTCACTCACCAGGGGCTTCCCAGGTGGTGCTAGTGGTAAAGAACCCACCTGCCTGTGCAGCAGACATAAGAGATGTCAACCCCTGGGTTAGGAAAATCCCTTGGAGGAGGGCGTAGCAAGCCACTCCAGTGTTCTTGCCTAAAAAATCCCATGGACAGAGGAGCCTGTCAGGCTACAGTCCATAGGGTTGCAAAGAGCCAGACACGACTGAAGCGACTTGGCATGGCATGGCATCACTCACCAGCTGTGCTACCATAGGCAACTCACTAGCCCCTCAGAGCCTCAGTTTCCACCGTCTGTCAGGTAGGGGCTATGAGAGGACCTGTCACATAAGGATGTTGTGAGGACCAAATGAAATGCTCACGCCAGACTTAGCACAGCAGGTGTAAGTGCCCAATAGATGTTAACAGTCGCTGCTGTCACACTCCCCATCCGGTAGCGCCCGGGTCACCGCTTTGCTTTCTGCCTGCAGGCAGGGAAACAGATCACCCATTACCCCTCTGATCTTCCCTGGATGCCGGGGCTCAGCGGCTCAGCCTGGGCAGTGCCCCGCATCCACTGCTGTTTCAGCATCTGCCTTCCTCTCACTGTGCATTGATCCCATCTCCTTGCCTCCCTGGCCTCCATTCATAGGGAGGTTATGCAGTTGCTTATTTCAGAATGAGAGAGAAGAAAACTTACTGCTTCTCTTTGAAGAATAGCTGAAACCCCCTCAATTTTATACTGTGTTAATCAGGCCTGAAAGAAGTGACAGAAAGCCAATAGCCAGGCTTGGAAATCTGCAAGAAAAACACCCCGGGAAGGCTCATTGGTTTCTCGTGCATTAAGCGAGAGGCAAGTGGCTTCCAGAGAGCTTCAGGAGCTGCTACTTTGATCCCTGCCCAAACTAGAGCAAAGCAGATGGAGATGGGGGTTCCAGCTCAAACCCCAGGGTCCCCACCTCATTGTTGGAGGACAGGCAGCTCATAGCCTCAGGTGACTGGAGCCTGTGCCCTGGAATGGCTTCCCTGGAACCAAGCCTACACACGTCCATACCCCCGACCCATACTCCAGCATCCAAATACATCTCAGAAAGCCACAGTGGTTAAATTCTAATTAAAATATTGGGAGACCAAGGTCACAAACATCCACTCTTCTAATTACAGGTTCTGTATGACAGTAACATCTGCACTGCCCATTCTGTGTATGAAATGCATCCCTATTCAATATCTCATTAGTAGAAACAGCAATGCTGAGAGAGAGGTGTCTTTCCTCACATGCCTGTCACCCAGTTATTTTTATTTGATTTGATTTATATAATAGGAATAATAATCCCTATTTCACAGGACTGTTGAAAGGATTGAATGGGGATATTTATAATATATATGAGCTGTTCAGTTATATGTCTGTGGGATCAGAACCCTGGAAAGCCAACCTGAACTGAAATCTCATGTTGCAAATAGTGGCAGAATCCAGACTTGAATTCAGGTCTTCAGAGTTCTACTTTTCTAATTAGAGTTTGAAATACCTTTTGGGATTTCTCAGGGCCAACTTGAGTGTTTCTACAAGGCAGCAGGGACAGCAGAAAAAGAGATGTTTTACAGAAAGTCACAGGGAGTTGACAGTCTCAGGAGTCAACATGTCCTGGTTCAACTCAGGTTTCATTTGGCATTAGCCGTGTGACCTTGGACAACTGAGTTTTGTCTTAGCCTGTGTTTCCATATGCATAAAGTGTCACTGTAACATTTGCCTTTCAGGAATTTCGCAGGTTTTAAGTGTGACAATATGTGTAGAGATTGAGCATTTGGCAAATGTAGAATGAGTCCAACTCAACAGTCAGGAGAAATAATGGGAACTGTTACGTTGCGGGTGGGAGTGGAAAGGTACAGGTGTGACCTACCGTCAGACAGAGAGAAGAAAGCAACAACCCAGAGTTGTGTTGCTCAGTACAAACAAGTCCAGGTCTTCTTGGGCCCCATTCTCAGCTAGAGTTGATGGTGAAAGGCAAAAAAGAGGCACGTTGCTTCTTTGCTGACCTACAAGGCAAGTCCTGTGGTGATCTGACTCCTGGAGGCAAGTGCAGTTTTACTGCCATAGGCAGAATGCCGAGCCACAGTTTCATCATCTGTAAGCTAAGGGCAGTCTCCGTACCTCTTGCAAGGGTTGAAGAAGATAATCCGCATGGACTAGATCGAGCTGACCTCAGTGCTAGTGTAGCATGTATCAGTGAGCATGTATATATTTTACCTGCTCTGGGAATGTCCTCTGCTTACTGGGGACAGGTCTGATCAGACTCTGCTTGGGGAATGCTTGTGCTAAATAGAAGGCAGACCTGACCCTGTGACTGCTGAGGAGGTCAGCTGAAGGGGCTGTGGAAGCACAGAGAGGGAGAGCCCTTCCTGGGAGCCACTTGTAGTGAGAGGTCAGTGTTCATTTGCATAGTCTTTAAGAATAAAGGGCTTGTGCTGGACCCAGGTTTGAGTTCGAGGACTCCCATTTAATAACCCTGGGGCCTTGGCCAACTTACTTTGCCTGCATGTCAATTTCCTTATCTGTAAAATGGACTTCCCTGATGACTCAGGTGGTGAATATCTGCCCGCAATGCAGGAGACCTGGATTTGATCCCTGGGTTGGGAAGATACCCTGGAGAAAGGAATGGCAACCCACTCCATGTCCTTGTCTGGAGTATTCCATGGACAGAGGAGCCTGGTGGACTACAGTCCATGGGATCCCAAAGAGTTAGGATATGACTGAGCGACTAGCACACACTTTACCTGTAAAATGGGTTTATTTACAGTAACTTGCTGGACTTGGGGAAGGGCAAAAGGAAATACAGTATTCAGAGAGCAGCTAGCACACTGAGAACATTACAGATTTGCTAGCTAAGTGTTTGTGTTAATATACATTGGAGTCTCCAGATAATTGTACTATTCAGGAAGCTATCCATGCAGCTATTTAAGCAGAGACTAGAGTTAAGTCATAGAGAAGATCCTTAATGGTATTTCCCAACCCATGTTAAACCTCATACAATCTGAGAGTCATTGATTTTACGAAGGAAGGGGAGATGCTGCTCTCAGCCTCCTGGCAGGGATGATCTCTTGTTGGTGAGTGAGACTTAGTGAGATTAGCAGAGAATAGAGAGGGCCGATCTGCTGGAGCATGGCTGAAGACCAGGAGTCTGGCTAGCGGCTCTAGTCCCATAAAGGAAAACCAGGCACGTATTAAAGAGAACATCCCTTAATGCTCACAGGTACAGTTGTGAAACGTCATTTAGAATCAGCAGTTTGAAGCTGAAACAAACCTTTGAGGAAACACAAGAGACTGGAGGAGGAAAGTGGGGACCCCTCAGGGGTATGACAGGGGTCCAGTTGGGATGTCAGTATGGCCTAGAGTGCCAATGGAAAAAGTAAGAACAATGGGAATGGATTGTTGTTGAGATAATAATGAACTGGACACACTGCTATATTTAAAACGAATAACCAACCAGGACCTACTGTATAGCACATGGAACTCTGCTTAGTGTTATATGTTCCAGGCTGGATGAGAGGGGAGTCTGGGGTAGAACGGATACACATGTATGTATGCTGAGTCCCTTTGCTGTTTGCCTGAAACTGTCTCAACACTGTTAATCAGCTATAAGCCAGTAAGTAAAAGTTAAAAAAAGTAATTGGAAATCAGCCAGGGCTTGGGGTCCCTCCCTGCTTTCTATTAGGTGTGTTACCTTAGGTGAGTCACTGTACCGCCTTAAGCCTCAGATTCCTCATTTCAAAAATGGGATTAACAATGACACATGTGTCATGAGGCTGCTGGGAGCCTTAAAAAATACCCCAAGCAAACTATTCAACAATCAGTAAAGTCAACATTTATAATTCTAATTATACTCAATAGACCTAATATAGTATATATACATGTATCTTTATATAGCCTTATGCTATATTACATATATTTAATTGTTGTTGTTGTTTAATCACAAAGTCGTGTCCAACTCTTTTTTGACTTCATGGACTATAGCCTGCCAGGTTCCTCTGACCATGTGATTGCCCAGGCAAGAATACTGGAGTGGGTTACCATTCCATTCTCCAGGGGATCTTCCCAACCCAGGGATCTAATCTGTGTTTCCTCCAATGGCAGGCAGATTCTTTACTGCTGAATTAGTATGCATTTTATATAGTGTATGTATATATTATATAGTAGTATACTGCTGCTGCTAAGTCGCTTCAGTCATGTCCGAATCTGTGCGACCCCATAGGTGGCAGCCCACCAGGCTCCCCCGTCCCTGGGATTCTCCAGGCAAGAACACTGGAGTGGGTTGCCATTTCCTTCTCCAATGCATGGAAGTGAAAAGTGAAAGTGAAGTCGCTCAGTTGTGTCCGACTCCTAGCGACCCCATGGACTGCAGCCCACCAGGCTCCTCCATCCATGGGATTTTCCAGACAAGAGTACTGGAGTGGGGTGCCACTGCCTTCTCCAGTAGTATACTATATTATACCTAATATAAATATGTCTAGCATAGTATCATTAGATACATTGCATCAGGAGTATAATAGTTGGTAGTGTTGTTTCTAACAAAGTTTGAACCAAGAGAGATTTGAGTTATTCCTCATTAGCCAGACAGTACAACTAATTGGGCTTCCTGGGTAGCTCAGCTGGTAAAGAATCCGCCTGCAATGTGGGAGACCTGGGTTTGATCCCTAGGTTGGGAAGATCCCATGGAGAAGGGAAAGGCTACCCACTCCAGTATTTTGGCCTGGAGAATTCCATGGACTGTAGAGTCCATGGAGTCGCAGAGTCAGACATGACTGAGCGACTTTCAGTTGCCTTTCATGTACACCTAATTGGAAACTCTCTGTCCTAAGCAAAACATAGGGGCAGAAGGAACCTCCTGAGGCCTAAAGAAAAAGAGATAAAGATATGGGCCCTTCATGACTCATTAGATGTAGAGAGAACTGGGTTAAGTAAGATCTGGAGGAAAGACAGAGGGCAATTGGTGTGGGGTTTAGATTCCCGAAATCAAACAATAATTTCAACCCTGTTGACGACGGAGACCAAAGGACTTTTCCCTGATAGTCTCCAGTATCCTAAAATGGCAGTGGGGGTGCAGAGGACCCTGCTATCTGGCTGCAGGGTCTTGTATGAAGCAAGCTCATTGGCTGCAGGAAATCCTTCAGCAGTTTCAGAGAATTCAGGGCTGCAGACCCAGGGGAGCGGGTTCTCTGAGCATGTGCGGAGCCCCTTCGGGGTTTGACCGCTCATCAGTTTTTAGGGTGAAACATATTTAATTTGCCTTTGTTAACTTCTCCATTCACTTTCCCTTAAGAGTCAAAGAAACTCCTGCATATTTCAAAGGATCATAGATGTTGCAAGATAAAGTCTGGCTTACCCTTCTCTGCTTCACAGAGAATACCATTTTCCAACGCTTCACAGTTTGCAAAGCCCTTGACATATGTAACATCTCAATTTTTCCTCATACGGATTCTGAGTGGCAATACTATCAGGCAAGGAGGGGAGGAGGGGCCCTGAATGCTCCTGATGGGTGTCCCTGCTGCAGTGCCACCACTCTCACGGGGTGGCCTCAGGTGAATTAATTCACCCCACCCCTCGGCTTCCATACCTGGTGGCGGGCGTGTGATGGAAAATGAAAACAGGTGTCACTTCTCCCCACATGAAGCTAATAGTCTCAGGAGGGCAGACGAGTCCTAAATAAGTAGAGATGCATACATACGCACCTGTAAGTTGTCAAAGTACTTAAAAAGGCATTAAACAGATTGCTACGGTGGAGTGTAAAGGAGAAAGGATCTATTCTGTTAAGGTCTTCCGGCACAGAAAAAAGTGAGTGTTAGTCACTCAGTCGTGTGTGCTTAGTTGCTCAGTGGTGTCCAGCTCTTTGCGACCCCATGGAGACTGTAGCCCATTAGGCTCCTCTGTCCATGGGATTTCCCAGGCAAGCATAACTGGAATGGGTCTCCACTCCCTTCTCCAGGGGATCTTCCCAACCCAGGGATCGAACCCGGGGTCTCCTGCATTGCAGGCAGATTCTTTACTGTCTGAGCCACCAGGACACCCCCCTCCTCCCAGCATAGCTGCTGCTGCTGCGAAGTCGCTTCAGTTGTGTCCAACTCTGTGCGACCCTGTCCTGCAGCCCACCAGGCTCCCCCGTCCCTGGAATTCTCCAGGCAAGAACACTGGAGTGGGTTGCCATTTCCTTCTCCACCCCAGCATAGAGGGCAGTATTAAAACTGAGACACGAGGGAGGAAACAGAGACTGCCAGGGAATGTCGGATGGTCCTGGCTGGCTGGCAGGCCCACAGCAGGAGGCACTCTGTGCAGTAACAGTCTCTTGCACCCTTCCTGACTCGTGGAGCCTTCTGGATAAATGGGGATTTGAATCTGAAATTTATTTTACAGCTGATCCAGCTGAGACTCTGAATTGACTGAGAGAATTGTCCAGGCTTCATTGCTCATAGAGGGGTTGGATAAAGGGTTCCAGACCGGTTCTTTTAAAGCCAAATCCTACCTTCTTGCCACAAGAGCCATAGAGCCACTTGCCTGGGACTGTGTCACACAGGTTGACAGAGGCAAAGTTGCAAAGCAAAGGGGCAGGAAGGACTGGGATACCACCCCAATTTCATATTTTCAAGTGCCATCTCCCAAGGATTGCCATTTCCCAAGGCAGCTCACCTTCTTGGAGTAGATACAACAGCTTCCCCCTTCACAATAAAGCCTTTTTATGTCTGCTGTTTGTTTCTTGCAACCTAAATTGAATCTGATTTGAGTAAGTCCAGGCAGCTCTGAAGGCCTCTGAGCTGGGTTAGATTTGGGGCTTGTGCAGGAATGTGGGAGAAGAAAGCCCTCCAGAGCCGACTGAGGACGTCTGGGCCTGGGGGTCGTGGGAACATGCGGGGCAGAGAGGAGCAGCCCCCGAGCAGACGTCCGGGTGCTGAGCACGATGCTGACTCAAGCAGAAAGAAGTTGCTGCTAGGATGATATATGTGTCTGTGATTTCATGGAGGCACCATAAACCAAACAATGCCCAGTGGTGTTATGGAGTCCTTTAAATTTACAGCCTGCTCTCTGTAGAGGGGGGTGCCAGGTCAGGATGCAGGAAGGGAAAGCATGGTGTGTGTGTGTGTGTTTTCTAAGAGGGGAGAGTCAGTGAGGCAGGGTAAAACTGTGAGAAGCACAAGGAATCAGAGAGAGAAACATGAGGAATCTGAGAGTCAGGGGAAGAGAGAAAAAGAGTACTATACAGTGAGCATGGGATGAAGAGAAGAGAGAGAAAAAGAAACTGGAAAAAGAAGAGGAGTCTGAAACAAAGATAGATATAGAGACACAGAAAGAGAAGGATGGAGAGAGTGAGCCAGGCATTGGGGGAGGTGTAGACGGAGAGGTAGAGATGGAGATAGAAAGAACACAGGCAGATGGGGTTGGGGATCCCCAAAAAGTGCACCTAAAGTGAAAAAAAAGAGGCAGAGAAAGAATGAAGGAAAGAAAACAGGAGGGAAAAAAAGGACAGACAACTCCTCAGAGAGAGAGAGAGAGAGAGAAACAGAGAAAATTACAGTCAGAGCTACAGAGCCCAAGGCTCGCTCTCTCTCTCTCTGGCTCTTTCCATCCCAGAGAGACTGGGATGGAAAGGAAGAAGCTGAGGCAGAGAAGGAGAGAGGGAGGGCAGACGTGGACAGAAAGGGAGAGAGATACAAAGAGAAAAGAGGCAAAGAGAAGCAGGCAGATGCAGGGAGAAAGAGATGCACACTCAGAGAGGCCCCGGATCACCCCCATGGTGACTGGGGACCAGAGATGGTATGAGGTGCTCTGGGTGGGCAGCCACTGAGACCCTGAGTTCTCAGGACTAGAGATGGGCCAATGTGGGTTTGCAGTAACAGGGTTCATTTAATGAAAAGTCTCCAACTCTTAAATGGTTTCTCCTAAAAGGGCCTCTTTTTCTTTCTTGGAAATGAAAGTGGGAGTTATTTAATATTGCTTTTCTGAGAAATAGGTATATGTGTCACAGAGTCGTCCTTTGTATTCTCGAAAAGAAAACCCCAAACGCTTCCAGCCTAAGATGGTGTTTTTTATTACAACTTGCTACTCTCTGAGTGGACGTGTTCTGAATGTCAGCAGTAATCCTTTTCCCATTAGATTTTTGGATAACCCTTACCTCCAGGGAAATACAATTTCTTGCTCTGTGAATTGTTTATGTCCTCATCAAAATATATCTCTAATGACACCCTGGGAGATGATTTTCAAAAGAACTTTGCCAGTTTGCAGGGTTTCAAAAATCTTCTACACTTTCCACAGTCAGTAGAGGGACAAAATAACACTGAATCCATAGTATTTAGCTCACAGCATTTATGCTTTATTTAATACTTGCAATGATATTGACTACTTATTGAACTCTGATGCTGGCGAGGTGCTTTACAGGAAATATCCAATTTAATTCTTCTCACAACCCTGCAGCAGGTATTATTCCCACTTGACAGATTAGAAGACTGAGGTTCAGAAAGGTTAAATAACTTCCTTGAGGCTATGTCATTAATAATAATGACGTCTCTAATTTATGCAATGCATTATACGTGATGTATATTGTGCATGAACTTGTTGCCTAGATCCTCTCATGTGCATTTCTAATAGCCCTTTGTGAGAGCTCTGAGACTCAGAGAATTAAGGGAAATTTCCCCAAGACCAGTTAGCAAATCATTGACAGACCAGGAACACAAGCCGTGTCTACCTCCAAAGCCAGGCCCTCAGTCAGGGTGGCTGGGCTCTCTCTACTCTCGTCTGACATCTCCACATCTCCAGTATTTGAGGCACTCGTATGTTTCCCCACTGTGTAAGTTTCATGAGAGTAGGGACCCTGTTTCCAGCTCAGGTATGGATGCCTGGCGTGCGGTAGAGGATTGATAATCAGGTGCTGAGTCCATGAGTCTCCGTGAGCCCAGCGCTGCTCCTGCCTGGCACACGCTCAGTGCTTCTTGCCTGTCAGCCCACCGTCCTTCGGTAGAATCCCTGTGCCCTGAAGCCCTGTGGTCCTCAGTGTGCTGACATCTGCAGTATTTTTTACTGCTCAAGGAAAATTAAGAATTTCAGAGGCCAGCACGTTTGCCTGAAAGATTCAGATCAAGCGCGTTTCTGGAACAGTGGGTGAGACAGGGGCTCCTCAGAAAACCCTCTCTTGAGATACACTCCATCTGAAAAAATGGCCCTGTGGGTCCTCATGCATCCTGTCTGCCTGCTCAGACTTCAGTATCATTTTTAAGCTTCAGGTTGAAAGAAAAGACTTTGATTCATGTTCCCCACCACACAAAGGAGTCAGGGACACAACTGTTGCTTTCGTTAGAAGGCGGCTCTGATCAAGCCCCAGTTTACACCTCGACCTCGTTCTGACTTGAATTTCCAGGGCAAAAGCAAATCTAATTTAATTACACGGAGGCTTTTGCAAACTAGTGTCTAAGAACTTTGTGGTGAATTGTGGTTCATGTTAAATAAGAGCACTGAGTCTGTAGGCTCCAGGAACAAGGAGAGAGGGTGGTGGAGTAAGCTCCTTCAGCCATGGCTGCTTTCTCCTGAGTCTCTAGTTCTATTTCTGCCCTAGCTGGATGCCAGATGCAAATGGTTCTCTATTTATAATAAAGCATCAGTTCAGCAAGGGATAGAGTTATTGATGAGGACTTCCACACAACTGTGGTTCTTGGATAGATGCCTTCTAGATACGAGGTAGCTACTGCTCTCCCCTCCAGCTCTTTTAGCCACATCGTTTATAACAAACGAGCCAAGGGCCTGGCTTGACCCAGCCAGGAGCTGTCCTTGGCTCTTCTCTCTTCCAGACATTGCCCCATTTGGAAGGTCATAATTCTTTCCCATGTTTCACCTAAGTTTCCTTGGACACCATCCCCTTCTCTCATTTCTCAACAACCGAGGACCTACCATATCTCTTGGAAAATTGACCTGTGTCTCCTAACAGGTCACCAGTACTTAGAGTTTCCATCACCAGGTCCATGGAGAAGTGGATTCTTCTAATAATGAGCTCCAGGTGTCCCATGGTGTGATGAACTGAGTGTAACTACCAGTCGTTAGGGTTTACTCCGTGCCAGGCCTTTTACTTAGTGTGCTGCCAATATCCTATCTGTCTCTCTAGTCTCTCAATTGTGTCTGACCCCATGTGGCCCACCAGGCTCCTCTGTCCATGGGATTCTCCAGGCAAGACCACTGGAGTGGATTGCCATTCCCTTCTCCAGGGCATCTTACTGATCCAGAGATCAAACCCAGGTCTCTTGTATTGCAGGCAGATTCTTTTACAGTCTGAGTCACCAGGAAAGCCCAGTTTCATATATAACCCATTTAATATTTACAGAACTCTGTGGGGAGGGCTCTTTCATATCCTGATTTTACAGATATGGGAATTAAGCCTTGGAGAGGTTGAGTAAATTGCCTAACATGAGTGAGTTAGTACTGAGTGGCAGCAAGAGTCAACCTGGTCAGGTATCCAGTGCTCTTGATCCTTCTCCCATTCTGCCTCGCCAAACTGTTGAGTTAAATAAGCACAGTCTGGAAGCCCAGCTCTAAAGGATACTGATTTTATGACCAGTGCAAACAGTATCAGTTTCTGAGCCTCGGTTTCCTCATTTATAAAATGAACATTATTGTATTTATTTTGAGCTATTGCTTGCTAGGATCAGAGGAACTAATGGCTATGAAATCCATAGCACTGGGTCATGTGCATAGCATGACTAAAAAAAGAAAAAAGAAAATCATTGGAAATGCTTTCTCTCTCCCATTAAAGGAAGGTTTGTCTTCAACTTATCAGGGAGAGAAAAGATCATTTCTTAAATATCTATATGTATTACACATTATCATATACATGCAGAAAGGTGCTGTTTGGGGGGTAGTAAATGCTGGATTCATCAAAGGAAATTGGGATTTAAAGCCACATCTCTTGACTCTTTGCTCTTTTCCCCACAAAATATGACCTTTCTACATTAAAAAGAAAAATCACCAACAAAAGCAGGCTATGAAAAATATCTCCTTCTCTCATCTCTCCAATCATCCATTTATCCTAATGCCTTAGCTCAAATTTTCCTGCCCACTGCCTACAATGCAAAGTAACCAGCCCTCTTTGTTCTAACACTGCATCTAGATGTTGGGGTTTCTTATGGGCAATTTGAAGATGGCAAATGATGATGGAATGTTCAATCACACACAGAACTGCCCTCCTGGAATGGAATACACCACACCGTGCTTAACTGTTTCCCTGCTGGTGTTTACGGAGGATGCATTAGTATCAATACCTCAGGTGTAGAACAGGCAACAGAAGGCAGGCTGCAGGGACTAGGTTTCAGGGAGCAATGAGGTCAGTTTACCTTTTGATGGGTTGTTTTGTGTGTCAGTTAACATGGTCCCCATAAAGCCCTTCAACCCAGAGCAATCAGCCAGCTGTTGTAGTAGAAAGAAAGGAGAGTACAATATGGGCTCCTGGCTCACCTGAACTAGGTCCATCTGTCCCTTCAGAGAACTGGAAATCAGTGAGAAGGAAAAGAGAAGGGGGACTCAGATTCATGCCCTGTGGCCTCACAGAATTTCTGGCCAGGGAGGATGATTGCCACCATCCTGAATGCCACCAGCAGCCAACAGGCCTTTAGCCTCTTAATTCTGACCTTCCTGACCTTGCATCTGTTCCTCCAAATCTCCCATCTGTTCCCTTGTGAGACCCTCAATCTGTTATGTCTCCCCAAAGGATGATACTCAGTGATACCCCTGAACTGAGCAGACCATTCTATCAGAGACTTTGTATGCAGGCCTCTACTTATGGTTTATTCATTTGCTCATTCATTTATCTACAGTGAGCATGGTATTTTTGTAGGGAAAGGGACATCACTAGGGATGAAGTCCTCATCAGGGGTCTTAATGTTGGAGGCTACCTGTGAGCAGTCAGACAGCGACCAAATGGCCAGGAATTTTCATTTATCTCAGGCCCTTAGGAACAGATTATCAGCATATGGTGGCAGCCCCTTCCCAAAGAGATTGGTGAACCCAAGGAAAAATGAGGAACCAGAAGCCCAGTGAGCCACAGGCACTGTCCTTGGTGCTGGGGATGAAGTGAGAAGTCCATCAATAATCCTTGTCCTTAACTAGTTCACTGTCCAACACATGCTGCTCTGTGAGCAGTGGTTTCTACATGGAGGAGGAAGACACTCTTCATCCGTCAATGCATTCTGCCATCCCGTATCAAATCAACTTTTGAACATGGAAGAGGAGCAAACGAGAGCCCAGAATTTGAGGAGGGAAGTGGTGGGACCCAGCAAAGACACAGCATGGAGGGACTGACCCGAGGCCAAGTACAAATGCATCTCCTCTGAGCAGTAGGTTATTTCTACCAGCATAAAAATGACCAAGTAAGGGCAGGACCACTTTGGGCAATTAAATCTTAGAAAATCAGATAGATGAGGAGGACATGGACATGCAACACAGGATCATATCTTTGATTAACTTTTTGTTTTATTTTTGGCTGCAGTGGGTCTTTGTTGCTGCACATGGGATTTCTCTAGTTGCAGTGAGCGAGGGCTATTACCTAGTTACGTTGCTTGGGCTCCTCATTGCAGTGGCTTCTCTTGGTGTATAGCACGGGTTCTAGGTGCACAGACTTCAGTAGTTGTGGCTCCTGGTCTCCAGAACACAGGCTCAGTAGCTGTGGCGCACCGGCTTAGTTGCTCCGTGGCATGTGGGATTTTCCTGGACCAGGGATCTAACCCATATCCCTTGCATTGGCAGGAAGATTCTTAACCACTAGACCACCAGGGAAGCCCAGGAGCACATCTTGAATTGGGGTAAAGGAAGTCAGATGAGAATTAGATATAGGAAAGTTAGGCCTCAGACATAATTTGATAAGGCCACCCTATCATTTGATAAGCATTAGCTCTTCCTTATCTAAATCTGAATGAGGTAGAGAGGAAGTAAGTGTTTTATTGGGAGCTAGCTTTGCTTGGAAGCCTGAAACCATGAATGAGGGGCAACAGTAGGCCCCACTCTTGGTAGTCCCTGATGAATAGTGACCTCAGGCTCTACCAGTCCATTCCATTATCCAGCGGCTCCAGGTCAGGATCTCGGGCATGCACCTAAGGGCAGATAGCAAGATAGATGGCAGCGCCATAAATGCAGATAGTTGGGAATAGGATCCTAGGCAGAAATTTGGCTCTCGTATATAAGGTCAAGATACATATGGTCTTAGCTGAGAGGATAAGATTTGGCCAGGTCCTAATAGGAACAGACTAAGAGGGGAAACAGAGGCAGAAGACTGAAGATGATGCTAGCTCTAAGGAGAAAGGGTAAAGACAAGGATTTGATGTCCCGTGTTTTTCCAGGGCCTAGGAGAGCTGGGGCCTACGGCAGTAGACATGTGCTGGTGGGGCCGGGACAGTAGGGCAGATGATCTCCAGAGAAGAGGAGAATTGAGGCTTCAGTTCAGTTTTATCAGTGGTGGCAGTTGAGGAAGCCCAACAGGGGTGTGGTGGGAAGAAGGCCAGCATAAGAGACAGAAGCCTCAGTGTTGAAGTCAGAGGAGGTCTTGGAGTGGGCAGCAAAGATGACTGTGGGACAAAGACCAGACACAGGCTTTGATGTCAGTCAGAGGTGGTTTTCATTCCCACCTCTCATGATGATGGTGATGGTGGTAATGATGGTACTAGTGAGGTCTTTATCATTGGTGACTGTGAGGGTTAAGTGAGATAATGCATAATGAATCCATTGAGCCTGGTAATCAGTCAATAATGTCAGCGGTTACTACTAAGAAGACCTGGAATCTTCCCTAGATCAACTGCATTCCTGCCTCTTCATATGGCAGCTGTTGTCCAGCACGTGTAGGTTCTAAGCCCCAAGGTCCTCTAAAGTCATCACCACCACAATGACAGCAGTAAGCTGGTCGGTAGCTGACATTTATAGAATGCTTATTGTATGTCAGTCACTCTAAAGGCTCTTAAAAAGTATCATCTCATGAAATTCTCAGAAATTGTCCTGTGAGGCAGGTATTACCTCTCTTCTATGGTTTGGAAATTCAAGGAACAGAGAGGCTCATTGCCTTATCCCAGGTCACATGCCCAGCTCCTCACCATTTCTGTGGCTTCTTCTGAGGAAGTTTTGTCCCTCTGGCTGTCGCTGTCTGAGGCCCCAGGTAGCCCCTCTGTGGGGTCCCAGCCGGCTGCAGGGTCTGGTGTTATGGCTCCGCTTTCCCATGCAGTGAAGGGCACTCATTGGGAAGGCTGCATAAATCTCACCCTTATAACCCGCCGGAGCCTCCACTCTAAGCCATAACTCCACATCCATCAGGCTGAGGCCTGTGAGTGTTATTAGAGAAAGCACCAGGGATAATTCCTTCCAGGAAAGGGCTCTTTGCTCTGTGATTCATTAAGACTCCCCTCTCAGAGCTGCCTCTTGCTGAGGTGCCAGCGGCTCATTTTCACAGCCAGTGGGAGAACATTTCTTTGTCCATCAACCATAGGGGTTCCTGTGAAGACTTTTGATTTCCATTTCCCCCACTAAGAGGAAGGCTTGGAAGCAAAAATTCTCATTAAATATTTATTGCCTTCTCCACCCCCCCCCACTTTTCTCAGTATGTTAGACCCCAACAGACGTCCTTAATCACAGGGCAATCAAACCCCAAAGGGCTGGAAGTGCTGAGGGAGAGGCAGGGGTGCCAGACACACAGAGCATCAGGGTGGAAGAACAGGAGGCTTCCTCTGGAGTGGGAGGGAGTCTCACACTGGCCTGGAGACCACAAATGGGACTTGGTATTGAGTTGATGGCAAATTTGGGAGAATGGAACAGACTTGTCCTTCAGTGGCTGGAGCTCACCAACACCAGGTTAACACACTCATCTCTCTCCACCCTCTCAGATTGTTCCCCCCAAGTGAGTTGCAGATTTTATTCTCTGATTCTGCTTGATGACATCTCTCATGGAGTTTTCCAGGTTTCAGTTATCAAGTGTCCCAGACAGTCTGACCAGTGACTCTCCCATATGAGGTGTTGGGAACTCAATGACCTGTACACATCTGCTACATGGTGACTAGGGCAGAAACAGCATCACCGACTTACAGGAATGTTCTGTTGACTGCCCCCTTCTATAAGGATTAGGTATGCCCACTCTCTCTACCTTGAACCTTTGTTGTTGTTCAGTGGCTAAATCATGTCTGACTCTTTGTGACCCCTTGGACTGCAGCACACCAGGGTTCCCTGTCCTTCACCATCTCCCAGAGTTTGCTCAAACTCATGTCCATTGAGTCGGTGATGCCCTCCAACCATCTCATTCTCTGTCTCCCCCTTCTCCTATTCTCAGTCTTTCCCAGCAATAGGGTCTTTTCCAGTGAGTTGACTCTTCTCATCAGGTGGCCAAAGTATTGGAGCTTCAGTATCAATCCTTCCCATGAATATTCAGAGTCAGGAAGATCCCCTGGAGAAGAGAATGGCCTCCAATATTCTTGCCTGGACAATTCCATGGACAGAGGAGCCTGGTGAGTGCTATAGTCCCCAGGGGGTCACAGAGAGTGAGACACCACTGAGTGACTAACACTTTGGACCTTTGAGATCTACATTTTATCTTATCTGTTTTGATTGTAGTGGTCTGTATAAAAACTGGGTCTGAATTACTTGATTCCACTTTTCCAACCAAACTTAAGACCTGGATCCTCTCAACTTCCCACAATGTCAGAGGACAGGTGTCTGCCAGTAAACCATATTGAATTTCTCCAACATAGCTGTATCTGAAGAGAAATGAGATGTGAGCCTGACCAGGTCTGGGGAGAGACTGAGTTTTGCTGAGGGGGCTAGAAGCCTGGAGCCATATCCCCAAAGTTGAGTGGGCAGTGACTAGACCAGAATGCCCACCTCCCTTGATTGAGATCTTCCATCTTCACCATCCTTACTCTTCTTCAACTGAGACTGCATCCTGGTGCCCAGTGCCTCATCCCTGCTTTGAACCCCCAAAGATTGAGCTGGTCTTCCCCTGTTGCTGACAACTCCAAGCCCCCCGGCCTCTGGGGATAGACATTGCCCCAAAACTCTGGCATTAGACTGATGATACTGATACTTTAAGGGTTATGCTTTAGTGAGGTAGTAGAGTTTAATGTTCTTCCTAGCTTTAAAAATCAGTTATCCACAGAAAATGTAAACTGCTTGCCTTATTTGCCCCCCACCCCCAGTTATTATTCATGTGGCAGGGAGCAGTAGACAATTATGGATTAGATTATTAAAACTGACCTTGAAGCTAATGGTAGAAGAGTGGTTAACAGAGCTAAGAAGTAAGGCTAACCATTCAAAAGAACACAGACTGCGAGTGAGTTAGCTTTGCTCTTTAGGTGCAAATAACCGAGGCTACTAGGTGCCTAGTAAATGTTAACTGTTCCTGGAAAAATTAAATAACAACAAAAAAATCAATTATCCTAACCTTAGCAAAAGCCTGTCAATGTAGATGGAGAAATGGAAAACTCAGAGAGGCTAATGTTTTTACCCAATGAAATCTCAGTCACTACAAACCTGGAAATGAATTCAAGCCTTCTGCAGTCCAGCAAGGGCTTTTACAAATTAGTCTATTTTGTATTTCTCTTCCACTTCCTGTCGTTTGGTCTCCTACCAGCACTTTCAGAAAGGGTGTCTAGGTGAAGCTGTTTAAAGTTCTGAGAACCATCATCACTGCAGCTGCCTTGGTCAGAAAGGCATGGAGGAGGCTCAGAGGAATGAAGAGGTGTAGACACCGGCCTGTCAGTTGTCTTGACCTCGGGGATCCTGGAGCCCCAGTGATTTAGGAATCACTGAAAAAGCATCACTAGGCAAAGCTATTTTAATGTTAAATAAATAAAATTTGCAGGCCAAATTCTCACCTGTGACTTCTCTCATTCTGGCTCTGTGTTTTTAAACCAGTCTCAACTGTATCTAGGCAAATGAAGGATGCATAGCTATACCAATTGGGGTGTAGCACTGATATTTTCAGTCTTGGCATTTGAAGCAGAAGCAACAGGAACAGCAGCAGAGAATATCCCCAAAGGGCCTCTTAAGTGTGAGTAGCAATTGCCAAAAGGCCCTACTATGTTCCAGTCTGATCATCACAACAGACTAGAAGTGTAGGCTGGCAGAAGTCTGCCTCCAAAGGGTTGGCTAGTGAGGATCATGGTAGGCTGACTGTGTAGGATCGTGGTAGCACCATTTCAAATGGTGCTCACACGGGCTTGGGAATAAAGGATGGAACAGTGGTTATAATCTTCAATGGCTAACTCATGTTTCAAAGAGTTTTAGTAAGAGGGGATGACACTCTTAGACCAATAACATAGGAGAAAATGACAGTAAACACTGTAACTGCATCTTAGGAAGCCAATGGAGAGTCTCTCTTTTACAAGACTGTCAGACAAAAGGCATCACCCCAGTTCTATCCCAGACTCATAAGGTGCCCTTGAGGAGCTCAGTCTCTTATTTTGGAACCCTTCCTACCGCTGGCTTATACTAATACTATTTTCTCAGCCCTCCCAGCTCTAAAATTCTATCAGTTTGTGAGCGTGTAGGCAAACCTGTGTGGACAAGTATGATCAAGTTTTCTGCCCTAGGGATATCTTCTAAAAAGTCATTCTGTAGCGTTTAATATTGTCCTGGAGGTCTCTGAGATTGTCCTCATTTCTTTTAATTCGTTTTTCTTTTATCCTCTCTGATTCATTTATTTCTACCATTCTATCTTCTAATTCACTAATCCTATCTTCTGCCTCTGTTATTCTACTATTTGTTGGCTCCAGAGTGTTTTTAATTTCATTTATTGCATTATTCATTATATATTGACTCTTTTTTATTTCTTCTAGGTCCTTGTTAAACCTTTCTTGCATCTTCTCAATCCTTGTCTCCAGGCTATTTTATCTGTGATTCCATTTTAATTTCAAGATTTTGGATCAATTTCACTATCATTATTTGGAATTCTTTATCAGGTAGATTCCCTATCTCTTCCTCTTTTGTTTGGTTTGGTGGGCATTTATCCTGTTCCTTTATCTGCTGGGTATTCCTCTGTCTCTTCATCTTGTTTAAATTGCTGAGTTTGGGAGTCCTTTCTGTATTCTGGCAGTTTGTGGAGTTCTCTTTATTGTGGCGTTTCCTCGCTGTGTGTGGGTATGTAGAGGTGGCTTGTCAAGGTTTCCTGGTTCGGGAAGCTTGTGTCGGTGTTCTGGTGGGTGGAGCTGTATTTCTTCTCTTTGTTCAGTCGCGCTATGGGGAGGGAGGGAGGGATGCTGCAAACAAATGACACTGGCGTGCGCTCGCAGTGCCTCAAATCATAGGGGTTCCAGAAGAAGAAGACAAAAAGAAAGACCATGAGAAAATACTTGAGGAGATAATAGTTGAAAACTTCCCTAAAATGGGGAAGGAAATAATCACCCAAGTCCAAGAAACCCAGAGAGTCCCAAACAGGATAAACCCAAGGAGAAACACCCCAAGACACATATTAATCAAATTAACAAAGATCAAACACAAAGAACAAATATTAAAAGCAGCAAGGGAAAAACAACAAATAACACACAAGGGAATTCCCATAAGGATAACAGCTGATCTTTCAATAGAAACTCTTCAAGCCAGGAGGGAATGGCAAGACATACTTAAAATGATGAAAGAAAATAACCTACAGCCCAGATTATTGTACCCAGCAAGGATCTCATTCAAGTATGAAGGAGAAATCAAAAGCTTTTCAGACAAGCAAAAGCTGAGAGAATTCTGCACCACAAACCAGCTCTCCAACAAATACTAAAGGATATTCTCTAGACAGGAAACACAAAAATGGTGTATAAACTCGAACCCAAAACAATAAAGTAAATGGCAACGGGATCATACTTATTAGTAATTACTTTAAACGTAAATGGGTTGAATGCCCCAACCAAAAGACAAAGACTGGCTGAATGGATACAAAAACAAGACCCCTACATATGTTGTCTACAAGAGACCCACCTCAAAACAGGGGACACATACAGACTGAAAGTGAAGGGCTGGAAAAAGATTTTCCATGCAAATTGGGACCAAAAGAAAACAGGAGTCACAATACTCGTATCAGATAAATTAGACTTTAAAACAAAGGCTGTGAAAAGAGACAAAGAAGGTCACTACATAATGATCAAAGGATCAATCCAAGAAGAAGATATAACAATTATAAATATATATCCACCCAACATGGGAGCACCGCAGTATGTAAGACAAATCCTAACAAGTATGAAAGGAAAAATTAACAACACAATAATAGTGGGAGATTTTAATACCCCACTCACACTTATGGATAGATCAACTAAACAGAAAATTAACAAGGAAAAAAAAAAAAAAACATGTATCTATAAAGCTCACTAAAGCAAAGCACAGTAAAATGAGGTATGGCAATAAAAGGCGTTAAATTTATCAAAAAAAAAAAAAAAAAGCCACTGCAATGAGAAGGCCAAGCACTGCTACAGTCTAGAGAGTAGCGGGTTATATACTACATATGTATTATTTCTATAATTATATATTCTACATAATACTATACATAGGATATGTGTACCTTTGTTATATAGCTGTCTAGTGGCTTTGACTCCAATACTTTGGCCACCTCATGCGAAGAGTTGACTCACTGGAAAAGACTCTGATGCTGGGAGGGATTGGGGGCAGGAGGAGAAGGGGAAGACAGAGGATGAGATGGCTAAACAAAAAAAAAAAAAAAAAAAAAAAGAATAAGGATATATTTAAAATCTCTCACTAAGAATAAACTCTTTCATTTTGCAAGTTAAAAAAAAAAAAAGTCATTCTGAATTATGCAGCTACTGAGATTTTCCAGATTATACTGAAAATTAAAGTTCCCACAGTCAGTAAGCTCTAAGTCATGGCACCAGATACTGGAGAGCTCCTAAAACTTCAATCATGTGCTGCTAGAAGCTGTTTAACATGAGCTGAAATGGGGCAGACCTGGGATTCCCCAGGGACTGTCTCCATTCTTAACCAAGCTAGCTGCCTGAAAATGCCTGGTTCTTGCTAAAGACATAAGGAAAATACTGGGCTTCCCTTTAAAAATCTTTCTTCAGGTCAAGATAAGTCCATAACGGTAGGTATCCTAAATTAGGTTCCTGGAACAGATGAAATAATTTCTTTCTTTTTTTTTTTTAAAGAAAACTTTATGATTATATAAAGGACACAAAAAATTAAAAATACTGCATTTCTAATAATTGTAGTACATATAGAATGTTTTCTGGCTTACCAGAGTCTTCTTCAGTCAGTGACCACTCTACAATGTAGATGACAGAAATAAGTTCCTGTATAACTATTGATCTTTCCTTAAAATGCAGCAGGAATCAGGTATTTGATAAGAGCATTATCCTGGAAAGGAGGAGACTACGCATCCTGAGTCTGTCTCTGGGCTGACTTTGACTAAAGTCAGTGACACTCTTTACATACCCCTAGATGTAAAATGAAGAAATCGATATTCAGTGTGTCTTAACTTTACGGTGATTGCAGCCATGAAATTAAAAGACGCTTACTCCTTGGAAGGAAAGTTATGACCAACCTAGATAGCATATTCAAAAGCAGAGACATTACTTTGCCAACAAAGGTCCATCTAGTCAAGGCTATGGTTTTTCCAGTGGTCAAGTATGAATGTGAAAGTTGGACTGTGAAGAAAGCTGAGTGCCAAAGAACTGATGCTTTTGAACTGTGGTGTTGGAGAAGACTCTTGAGAGTCCCTTGGACTGCAAGGAGATCCAACCAGTCCATTCTAAAGGAGATTGGTCCTGGGTGTTCTTTGGAAGGAATGATGCTAAAGCTGAAACTCCAATACTTTGGCCACCTCAAGCTAAGTGTTGACTCATTGGAAAAGACTCTGATGCTGGGAGGGATTGGGGGCAGGAGGAAAAGGGGATGACAGAGGATGAGGTGGCTGGATGGCATCATTGACTTGATGGACATGAGTTTGAGTAAACTCCAGGAGTTGGTGATGGACAGGGAAGCTTGGCATGCTGCAACTCATGAGGTCGCAAAGAGTTGGACACAACTGAGCAACTGAACTGAACCGAACTGAACTTTATTTCTTTCATATATCTTAGATTAGTTAAGGCTCTTTCAGTGGTGAGTGACACAACCTAAGCTACTAAGTGAAACAAAATAGTTGACTCAATGATCATTGGCCAATGGGTAGATTCCCTTTCAGGCATGGTTGGTCTAGAGGTCAAAGATGATGTCCTCAGAGCGCAGCATCTCCCACCCATCTGTAAGCCCTTCTGTAAGTTATTAATATATAGGTTTCTGCTGCCTGATAGCTCAGTTGGTAAAGAATCTGCCTGCAATGCAGGAGACCCCAGTTCGATTTCTGGGTCAGGAAGATCCACTGGAGAAGGGATAGGCTACCCACTCCAGTATTCTTGGGCTTCCCTTGTGGCTCAGCTGGTAAAGAATCCACCTGCAATATGGGAGACCTGGGTTCGATCCCTGGGTTGGGAAGATCCTTTGGAAAAGGGAAAGGCTACCCACTCCCGTATTCTGGCCTGGAGAATTCCATGGAGTATGTAGCCCATAGCGTCGCAAAAGTAGGACACAACTGAGTGACTTTCACTTCTGCTGTAAATGCCATGGGAGGGCCAGTTAAGTATGTGAGATTCAGAGCTGCCATCTGTGAAAAAGGGCTTCTCTCTGTCAGTAGTTGAACAAGCACCCTGTGAATGAATCTCATTGTCTTGAATTGGGTAACATGGCTAGTCTGATTCAATCACTGGGTCTAGGAAAACTGAAAACTGGAAAATAACCTTTTCCAATCATGGTGTTCCCAGGAGAAAATGTCAACTCCATTCAAACCAAGGGGTTGAGTGTGGGGAATGGTTGTTTCCCAGAGAAAATTCTGGGTACTCTTTTAGTAGAAGAATGTTGAATTACAGGCAGCAAAAATCCAGCCATGCTTAACCACAAATATTTCCAAGAATTTAGTATTTCCTTAGAAAATAAGCAAATATACAAACATAAAACCAAACACCAAATATTCAAAGACTCCATGAAACTTGTCTGTACATCTCAGTTACTGTTATAAAATATCCATTTTAGGAATTGTCCTAAAGGGATGCTTTAATGGTGAGAACCCACCTCGCTGGAAAATGCAAATCCTAGAACTCTGTTTTGGCCAAGGCATGTGAGGAGGTCCTCAGGCAATTCCCTGTAACAACAGTGCTGTCCAGTCTATGTTTTACATGTTCCACAAGCATTTCCTTAAACTCTGGCAGGTGTAGAAATACCGACAGCCCTTTTGGAAGGCAATTTTGCAATGTGTATCTGGGATGTTAAACTGCCAATGCTCTTGGACCCAGAAATTCCACTTTCAGGAATCCAGCATAAGGGAATCAGCAGAAATACAAAACAGCTTTATGCACAAATATTTAAATTTTCTCATTTGTATACAAAAAAATTGAAAGTGTGAATGATCATCGGTGGCCAATGGTTATGTAAATTGTGGAATGCCTATTTGCTGAGCTGTCATACAGTTATCAAGTTTTAGAGTTTGAAGTACACAGGAAATATTAGTGTTCCCATTTTGAAAGACAAAATTAAGATATGAAGTTAAACAATATATGCAGTATTGTACATGTGTAGTATTATTTTATATTGACTTTGTAGTGATGTATTATGATACTTAAAAAATGAATGCAACTGAGCTGTTCTTGAGCTCAGGTGGTGAGTTCATGCTTCTTTTCCATCTCTATTTTCTCATTCTCTTATGAGCATAATTTACTTTATAATGAAAAACTACTTCAGAGGGGAAATTGACAAAGAATGAACAACTATATCAATTAATTTATAAATTATGTTTTATGGATCCAGGAAGTGGCAGGCATGATGGGAGGTGACACATACTTGACATTATTGGAACCCCTGAGGGAATTTGAATGTGGACTATAGATTAGACAGTAGTATTGTGACAATGTTGAATGTTATTTGCCCTTAGGAAATACATGTCAAAGATCTAGAGGTAAAGAAGCAAGTTGTCTCCAACTGACAGAGTACAAGTGGGATCATGTAAGGTAAAGAAAATCCTTCCTTAAGTGAAGACAAAGATATATTGGTACTTCCCTAGCACTAATTATGTATACAATAAACTAATTAAAGGCACATTTCTGATACTAGCTAAGGACAGGGTGGAGGCAGCTATTGAAGAGTTTAATGAAATCAGGGGGCATTTGTAATTTGTATTTCAGATGGAGGAGCTTTGTTGAGTGAAGATCCAGGTGTAATAATGGTATTTTTGCAGATGCTGCATTTGCAGGCATTCCTCTGGATTTGGAGCAGTCCAGCATATGAGAGCTAAATGGGGACTTGGAGGACATGTTGCCCAACATGTTGCCTCCACGTTCTGTGGGCTCATCATACATGCTTTTCTTTATAAAACACTTACCTTAGCAAATTAGAGAGTATTTGGGATAATTCTTATGTATCTAGAAACATGAATCTCATCATTGACATTTTCTCTAGGTTGACCTTGCAAACAAGTTTCCTAGGACTGAGGAGTTTCCTGGGAGGCAGGACTCTCAGTGCTAAAGCTGGGACTGTTGGTTGGTCATCCTACTTGTTGAATCTGTCATCCAGTGCAAAAACTTTATGTTGCATTTCCCATCTGCCCTGCCACCATCTTAGTCCCTCACTTCTCTGCTGCTCTCCTTAACAGACTAGTCTCCATAACCCTATAATCTATGCTTGTGACTTCACAGCACTGCTGGTTTGGGAGAGCACGTCTGATCATGTCAGACCTCTGCTTCAGACACCTGCGAGACTTCACACTACTTGTGGGAAGAAGACACACATCCATTATATGGTCCATGAGGCCCAGCATGCCTGTGCTGCTGCCTGCCCTTGCTCTTCTTTCCCACCATCTTCTCCCCAGGCACCCCCTGTCATCACTCTGGCCTATTTTTGTCCTTCATATGTGCCCTGTGATGGTTAATTTTATATGTCAACTTGGATAGGCCACAGTACTCAGGTATTTGGTCAATATCAGCCTCAGTGTTGCTGTAAAGGTTTTTTTTTTTTTTTTTTCTAGATAAGATTTACACTTAAATCAGTAGACTTGAGTGCAGCAGATTGCTCTCCATAATGTGGGTGGACCTCATCTGATCAGTTGAAGGCTTTAAGAGAAAAGACTGAGGTCCCCTGAGGAAGAGGTGTTCTCCCTCCAGACTGCTTTTGAACTCAAGCTGAAATATCAACGCTTTCCAGGTCTCCAGCCTATCAGCCTGCCCTACAGATTTCAGAATCATCAGCCCTTACAATCTTGCGAGTCAATTCCTTTAAATATATCTCTTTTATTCATTGTTTCTCTGAAAATCCCTAACATGTACCCATACTCCAGGAGGAGCTTTTTCCATTTTCTTATTTATTTCTGACCTCTATGACTGTCTCAAACTTCCACACTGCACTCAGTTAAAATACTTTTACCCCCCAGGCATGGCAGTGGTGCAGACATTTATATATATGACTGTTGACGAATGCATATCTCCTTTACTCAACATGGTTTCGGTTTACCGTAGTAGATGCTCACTATATATTTGGGCTTCCCTAGTAGCTCAGACAGTAAAGCGTCTGCCTACAATGCGGGAGATGAGGGCTTGACCTCGTGAATGAATGAACCCTGTATGAATTATGTTGTATGTCTTGAGGAAACAAACACTGAGAAACACCGATCAATTCCATACCTTTTATTTTATGGTTGGGGAAACTGAGGTCTGTAAATTCAGGAGTGTGCTGAAACTGTCCATTGGTTTTGCAATTATATCCAATTATTACTCTTGTTTTGTGAATTATTTTGAAAAATACATAGTGTCTTAGATAATCAGTAGTTGTCAATCTTAACTGCTAAGCAGTGTGAAAAATATAATTATCCAAACTCAACCAGAATCACTGTCTTATCTTCATTCTCTCTTCCGGTTTGAAAAAAAAAATTAGAGTATGGTCTACAAAGGAAAAGAGAAAAGAACCCTGATTAGTAATTTTTTCTAGACTCAATCCTTGGAATACATATGAGCTTAAAAATCTATGTGATTGTCCTTTTGCTTATGTTTGAAAAATGAATGCAGAAGTCTGTTTCCCACTTACCCATGATATATATTCATTCATTCAGACAGGCATTGAAACCAGTAATTACAGGATACCTACTATGTGGAAGGTGCTTTAGCCAGCACCGAGGGGGAAAGGGCAGAAATGAATTAAGCAATTATCACCTCCAAGTTGCTTATAATCTCTTGAAAGTGGTGATATGTGTGTGTTCAGGATGACATGGAGTAGCACATTCCAATTAGGATTCTGAGTTGTATAGAGAAGAGGAAATTCACTTCCTGCTGGTGATTTGGAAAGGCAGGATGCAGGAGAAGAGTGTGGAATGAGGCTCTGAAAGATGAGTGGGGTTTGAAATGCAGATATGGGAGAGGCTAGTTAATGTTGAAATGCTGAGAAAAACAGCAGCAGTAACAGGGACAACAAAAAACACTAGATTTGATCAGGTTTTATGGCCTGGGATATAGGGGAGTTCTTTCCTTTCCTTATTCATTCATCTGTTCATTCACACAACATGTGTCTATGGAGCTCTCCCTCTGTGCTAGTCACTGAGTTAAGTCCTGATCACAGGGAGGAAATCACAATTTTTAGAGTCTCTGCTTCCAGTCTGGTGGACAAGATGAATCTCACTCAGTATTTTACCCTCCTGCCTGTACAATTATAAGCTGAGGTCAGGGCTGTGGAGTAAGGAAACATGCTGTTTGAGGCCAGCTGACAAAGAAACGTGATGTGGTGGCTTCCATAGGAGAAGAGACCCTGAAATGAGAGCCAGCTTGCTAAATGAGGAAGAGTGGTGGAAATGGGGAATGATAATAGAGCCAGAAGGAAAGTGTGTGCAGAGCCCTGTGGGGACAGAGAGGGCTACCTCGTTTATCTCAGGGGTTTTTTAAAGTCTGTCACTTAGTGCTGCCAAAACTGCCCCCCCATATAGAGTGGCTTCCCCAACTGGCTGCAGATTAGAATCAGTAAGGGCTATGTGGGGGCTTCCCAGATGGCACTAGTGGTAAAGGACCCACCTGTCAGCACAGGAGACATAAGAGACTTGGGTTTGATCCCTGGGTCTGGAAAATTCCCCAGAGGAGGAAATGGCAACCCACTCCAGTATTCTTGTCTGGGAAATCTCATGGACAGAGGAGCTACAGTCCATAGAGTTTCAAGGGGTCAGACACGACTGAAGTACCTTAACATGCCTGCATTCAAGGGCTGTGTGTGTCCGTTGTAAAGCTACCAATTTGTAACTCCTCTCCCAATGATTCCGATTCGATTGGTCAAATGTGTGGCCTGGGTATTGGTGATATTTTAAAAGCCCCTGTAAGGTGCTTCCAGTGAGCAGCTTGAGAGCCACCAGCCAGTAGGTGATCATATCACCCAGTTCTCAAATAGTTTAGCTGCTCAGGATCTTGAAACATAGACGCTGCCAGCAATCAGTCTTGTTAAAACTTACCAGTGGGATGCTGTTGTGTATAATACTTCCTAAACCATCGCTCACCAGGAGGACTTGGTTATTACTCTGAAGTTAAGCGTCTAGAAGTTGGCTATCAACAAATAAGCAATCGTGATAGAATTCACCTCTCTGACATCCTTAGGAAGTGTGAGTCACTTCCTTTTCTGTTTCCCACAGTGCTTGGGATATCACTCTTGGCATTTCTGCCTTTTAATCATCGCCCTCCTTTTTCCCCTCCTTCCTCTCCTCCCTCCCTTCCCCTTAATACTCAGGACTGGCAGCTGTTAGCAGAGTCCTTCTTGGTCCTTCTCGGTCTCCCTCATATCTCTTCCTAGAGTCCAGGACCAATTTCAGGACCTAGTTGATATTCAGTAACTATTGGGAAGACAGAGATTTTGCTGAAATGTGGGAATTGTGGCTTTTCAACACCTAGCTTGCATAGTCAAAGCGAGCCATCCCTAGACGGGGAGGTGCAGAATTAGTCTAAGTTGTTCCAAGTCCACAGTCTGACTCTGCCCCTTACTAGCTGGTGAAGGGGGACTTTATCACTACTTACCTGCTTGGAGTCTCAGTCTCCTCATCTGTCAAATGGAAAGAGTAAACTTAACTTTAGGAGAAACTGGAGGATTTAAAAAGACTAAGTTTGTAAAACTCTCTGTACAGACCTGGCAGTTAGTAGGTCCCAACAAATGGGTTAGGAAGAACTGTTAATAAAAAGAGCCATTACTAAATCCAGGAGGAGCCACACTGATCCAGTTGTGAATGCCCCGAATTCCAGCCTGGATCTTCCTGCAGGAAACGTACGCTCTCCAGCTCCAGGTTCAGTGTCCCTCCTTCATATAGGCTGTACCTGTGTTTCTTCATCCATCTGCCCTCATTTCCCACTGGATCCCTAGCTCCAAAACAGAGCCTGGCCCATCCTAAATATTCAGTCCCAGACTTGCATCATCACTGCCTCTCTGACTGATGGGAAAGGGCCTGATGCCCATGTGAAAGTCTTCACCCTGAGATGATAGCTGTTGGTGAGTCATCGGAACCTCAGTTCCTATGTGGACCATGTGGAGTTGAGTTGGACCATCTCTGTGGATCCTCTGCCTCATCTCTGAATCAAGATGACTCAAGAACTATTCTTGGTGTAAAAGATAAATTATTTCTGCCTCCATCTACTAGACTGGGGTTTGTTTTTACGAAATTAATTTGAGCTCATCAGTTTATTCATTTATACATTCACACATTCATTCATGCTGTATTTATTGAGAATCTGCAGTGTCGTGTTTATTTTACTACATCTTGTAAATACAAAGAGGAATACAGCTCAGTCCCTGCTCTGCAAAAGGCAGCACTCTATGGAGGAAGACAAAAATATGAACCTACAACTTGAGTGTAGTGTGTTGTTGTTGCAAAGTCGCTCAGTCATGTCTGACTCTTTGTGACCCCATGGACTGCAGCACACCAGGCTTCCCTGTCCTTCACCATCTCCCAGAGCTTGCTCAAACTCATGTCCGTTGAGCCAGTGATGCCACCCACCTATCTCATCCTCTGTTGTCCCCTTCTCCTCCTGTCTTCAATCTTTCCCAGCATCAAGGTCTTTTCCAATGAGCCTGCTCTTTGCATCAGGTGGCCAAAGTATTGGAGCTTCATCTCCAGCATCAGTCCTTCCAATGAATGTTCAGGGTTGATTTCCTTTAGGATTGACTGGTTTCATCTCCTGGGTGTCTGGGTATGTTCTTAAATAGATATTCCTGAGGGAGAATGATTGCCTTCAAGAGAGGAACTAAATTATTCTCATTTGAATGAGAGGGGTGTTATAGATCACAGAACATAGAGGACTTCCCAGGTAAGGTGCCATACTGAATCTATCTTGGAGAATGAATAGATATTCTCAAATTAAACAAAGTAAGGAGAAAGGAAGTGGCAAAAGGAAGCACACCAATAGCCCAGAGCTCAGAAATAGTATAGAGTGTCCTGGCAGCTGCAGACACAGTTCTTTGTGGCTGACAGCTAGGATGCAGGGGTTGGAGGAACAGGAGCTATAGTGAGAGAGTGAGCTGGGGGCTAAATCCAAAAGGAAGACTGGCCCTCGCAACCATGAGTGATTGGCTTTACGAAGACCACGCCTCAGCCAGCACTCACGAGCCTTTTGGAAAGGGAACCACCATTTGCACCCTGGGATCCGTGCCGGTTCTTCATGCTGGCAGAGTCCCAGGGCTGATTCTGGTTTGTGTCTACTGCCTGATTTGGGTGTAGCCTTCTTTGTAACAGATTTTCCCAGCTCCTTATCACAGCTCTTGCTCTTGTTATGGCAACGCACGAACATCTCAGTGGGGTGGGACATGCCTCCAGATTAGTTATCTCTGCTCCATTTCTCAGTGTTGTTTCAGTTGGCTGGACAGGGTGAAGAGGATGGGAATGCTACTGAGTATCACTGAACCTTCTTTCCCTCTCACTGAGCCGTCATGAGCAAACATTAGCCTGCTGTAAGCTGAGGTCTAAGGCTTGTGTTTGACTCCTCGTGATCCTGGATGCCCAGGAAAAATCAACTGGCTGTCCATCAGAGCAGATGACAAGGTCATGCGCTGTAATGCCTGATTATGGGCTTTGAGAGTCAGGCAGACCTGGGGTTCATATCCTGCCTCTGCCACTTCCTAGCTGTGTTTTCACAAAGTAACTTATTTGGTCTTTAAGTTTCCTCATTTGTAAAATGAGGACCATTATACCTACCTTCTAGGCTTACTTTGTAGATTTAACAGTGCAGACCCTTAAAGCACCTTGACAGTAGTTTTGTGTAGAAACATAATAGCAATCAACATTACTAAATACCTGGAGAGTTTCAGATTAGGTAACAGCTGCTTTTTCTCACCTAAATTTCTCTAAAGCTTTCCCTCTAGCACCTTTTCTCTCAGTCCGGCAGAGTCTGTGTATGTGGATTTTCAGCCCTCAGAGCCCTTATGGCACCAGGGACCCCCATGGCCTCTTTTATAGAGGGAGAGTGCTTCTTTTTCTTTCTCTGTGTTCTCAGCCCCAGTCACACGGCAGGGCCCACGGTGAGTTATGTGCGTGGATTTATGAGTAGAATAAATAAAAGAATAAGTGAAGGAGTCAATGAATGAATGAGCACACACCTCTGATTGCTCCTCATGTTTACATGCACCCAAAGGATATGCAGGTAAAATTTTTCTGGGCACTGGAGGACCCTAGAGACCACAGAGAGTTATAATCTACTGCTCTTCTGACGCTGAGACTCTTTCCAGTATTCCAACCGTGCTTGTCTGTGTTAGGGGATGGAGGGCTCAGTGCCACAAGGTCATGCTTTTCACTTTGGGGAAACTATGACTGTAAGAGAGGCCTTTCTTCTGTTACTACGCCTGCATCTGTCTTCTGCTGCAATGTGAGGTGACAGGTGTATAGACTTAGCACCTCTAGGCTACAGATGGCCAGACAGGCAAAGCCACCGTGTGTGTGCATGTGTTTAGGGGACGTCCCATATGATGGGACCCGCAAGGCCCAAAAAACTGTGTTTACTTTGTGATAGCAGTCAGAGCTGAGCAGACCTAGAAAAGTAGTTCATGCTAACCAAGTTTACAGGATATCAGTATGGGGTCATAATTTGTTCATTCAACTGTAGAACCTTCTTTTTACATTGCCAGAGTACATCTATGTGCTATTCCAGGCATGTGGGAAGTCGGCTAGAACCTCAGAAGTTCGCTTACTGTGGTGACTCTGATATCATGAGAGGTGGATGAGATGACATCCACCACATCAGAGGGTACCTCTCAGAGGATGGGATGAGGAGCATCCTCCAGGCCAAATTCTCTTTCATGAAAGAGATTCGCTATATAAATGGCCTTTAGCCTCCCTTTTCTGCTCTGGTATAGACCACGTTATCTCTGTTGCAGGACATGGAAGTTTTTTATATTCAGTGCATGCTCAGTCGCTAAGTCATGTCTGACTATTTTGTGACCCCCATGGACTGTAGCCCACCAGGCTCCTCTATCCGTGGGACTTCCCAGATGGGAATATAGGAGTGGGTTGCTATTTCTTCCTCCAGGGGGTCTTCCTGACCCAGATATCAAACCTGCATCTCCTGCATTGGAAGGTGGATTCTTTACCACTGAGCCCCCTGGGAAGCCCTTCATTGCAACATAGAATAAACCAGGTCAATGTTTTCTGCCCCTTTTCATTGTCATTGATTGAGTTAAGCAGCTGTTTCCAGTGATCGGCTGTCCCTGTAGCTGGTATTAAGGTTTGGGTACGCCAACACAGTAGCGTCATTCTCAGATACACCCTGGTCATCATGATAAACTCATACCTTCCCACATTCCCATAGCCCTCCCATTTCCTGGCTTTTTGTGGGTTGAGCATGTTTACATGTGCATGATATCATTCATTATTTGAGGATCTTATCAGGGTAACTGTCAGAGAGAGAGGCAGGAGCGATAGGTTAGTTTCCTCAACCTTCCTTCTGGCCCCCTTCTCCATTTTGACTTCATCTAGTGTAGACAGATTTTCCAGTCTCTGCCCAATGAAGCACTGTCCTGCCCAATGAAATCCTTCACACTTCCTGCTTCCTCTCCTCTGAACTACATAGATTGGTGTGGCCCTATACCCATTAGTGAATCAAATCCATAGAACTGGAATCCATGTTGTGACCTGGAGTGTTCCAGGCTCATTCCTCTGCCTTTGGGAACTTCTTGGCCTTTCAGCTATAATTCAGCCTCTTGAAGGTCTGAGGTCCTGTCTTACCAGCTGCTGGAGTTGTCATCCTGTGTGACCTGACCCCAAACTCTGAGAGAGTAACATGGCAAGGATTTCTTTTGTATGGTTACTAGTGGAAGAGCTAGATCAGGAAATACAATGGCTTACCAACTTTGTCAAAGCAAATGGAAAGACTCAATAGATAATTTTATTCCAACAAACCTGGGCGTACCAAAGAGGAGAGTTGTCTTTTCATCCTAAAGTCCTGCAACTTTTAAGGTAGTTTAAAAGGCAGAGTGGTTTAGACAATAGTCTCTGAAGTCAGGTCAATTCAATTTTGAATATTGGCTCCATCACCTCCTAGTTGTGTTACTGTGGGCGATTACTTACCCTCTCTCAGCCTTAGTTACCTCATGTGTTAAATGGAAATCATAGAAAAACCTAATTCATAAGGTTGAAACAGACTCAATGAAACAATACATGCAAAGCACCTGACAAAGTATTTTGTGTCTAGTAAAGTGCCTAATAAATTACAGCTATTGTTATGATGGGCTTCCCTGGTGGTTCAGATGCAGGAGACCTGGGTTTGATCCCTGGGTTGGGAAGATCCCCTGGAGAAGGGAATGGCTACCCACTCCAGTATTCTTGCCTGGAGAATTCCATGGACAGAGGACCATGACAGACTACAATAACTGAGCTATTAGTGATTGTCAAACTGTGTTGATTATTAATGTATTCATATTTATAAAGTTTTAATTTTTTATTTAGCAGAGAAAGGTGAAACTTTATCCCTAATAACTGGTAAAGAATTGTGTCAGTGCCCACTAAGGTTAGATTGGGAAGGTTGATTTATTCACTGGTGGATCATTACAAAGTCACAATGGGTAACTTCATTGTTATCCTAAGCTTGTTGGACAAGAATGTCAAGGATTGATTTCTTCTCCATCTCAGGTCCAGAATCTTGGCTGTGTCCCTTAGGCTAGAGGGATAGCACATGGCTTGGGTAAATGAGGAGAGGGAAATGTTCTAGAAATGCAGTGGTCAGGCTCTTCATTCTCAGAGCTGCCCAGGGTCCATGGCCATCTAGGTTCCTGGCTGCCCCACGAAGCTGCCATGAGACTCTTCCTTTCCTGTTCTCAGTCAAAGACAGGATTGAAGATGGTTGGAGCCAGAAGGGTCCTTAAGGATCGTCCAGTCACACTTGTCCTAGTTCCAGATGGGTGAACTGACACCCAGAGAGGAGACATGCTGAATAGAGTTCATACATCCAATTGCTAAATTATTATTTTTTTACTTTTTATTTCCTGGTTATTTTTTTTCTGCTGCAAATTAAATGCCTACCTACTGATGTGACCAATATCTGCTACTGAATGAGAAAATGGCTCTTCCCAACTAGGAGGTGATTAATCTTGAACCCCAGCATCCTGATGAAAGAACTGAAGCAGTATAGGGAATTAGATGTGGACACCAAAAATAACTCACACATATGCTAGAACAAGAGATCCTGGAATTCTCCATATGGCATCTCAATACCAAAGAGGTCAAGAGTTGCCTTTGCCTGAAGAGGAAATCTATGGCAACAATAAACACGATCTGTCTCCACTCTAAGCAGTCCAGAGATGTCCGTCAGACATTCTCACAGCATTCATGATTAGGAAGAAGATGTATCATAGTAAGAGCACAGATTTTAGAGTCAGAATGACAAGGGTTTGAATATCTTCTCCTGATTGTGTGAACTGGTTATGTTCTCTGAACTTCTTTCCCCTTAATTTTCTCATTTGAGAAGTGTGTAGTTGCAGGTGCTTTCCAAGATAATTTGTTGCTCATAATCTGATTCCAGTTTTTTCTTTTTTTGTTTTTACTTTAGTTACTGATTTTTTTTTTCTTACAAGTCATGCCTAGTGTGATTTCAGAGGGCAGCCATGTTCATAAAAAGGGAGAGAATCTGGCCCCAGCTTCCTACCCTCATAGTTACAACCTCCTGAGTGGATCCAGGCTCAATCTGGGTGGGGAGAGGTGTGTCTGAGGCCTGGTTTCTACCCCTTTTGTTTCTGGGGAAAAGCTAGCTCTTATTTTTTGCTTCCCTTGGGCAAGCATAGAGAGAACTCAGAGGGCATGGGAAAACCCAGGATTTGTTTAATCACTGGTTCCTGAGGCAGCACATCCACGTGTTCCTTTGTCAGGACCAATGTTTCTCTCAAATTGAGTGCATGTTGTTTTCTTCTGTCTCTAGTTCATCTTGAGATCTTTTTGTTTCTTCTCAACAACATGGCCTGTGATTTTATAATTATTTGTGAAACGTGAGAGGGTCACAGAGTTCAGTACCCAAAGCCTAATGTTTTACAGATGAAGCTGCCCAGTTAGGGAGGCCTGGCTTATCTGCAAAGTGACCCTTTAGTTCACAGCAGAGGCAGGACTTGATCTCTGGGAAGGCTGTTTTCTGCATGCCCAGATGAAGAGATGTCTGTTCTATAGATCACTGTTAGAGTAAACCAGGCTTCCTGAGAAGTGATTTGGTGTGACTGAAAAATAAGAGCCTATGGATTTGTGACTGGGCTATAATTTGGGTTGCAGCTTTAGCCAGACTATGTTAGTTCTTTGGCCATTGTCCCCATCAAGGCACTATTTAGGGTCATAGTGAGAGTCAGTAAAGTTTCATGGGTCATGAGCCTAACATTTATCCAGTGGTGGAGCCCATTAAGGGATTTAAAGGAAACTTGTCTGTTATATTGGCTAGGATGGAAGATACACTAGGGCAGACAATGAGAAAAGGTGCACAGAGAGATGCTGAGCTAATCCACGTGAGAGAGAATGGTCTGGACCATGGCAGGCATGCTGGGCATGGAGAACAGTAGACAGGCCTGGATGGGAGCAGAGGGAGAAAGAGTGTAGGGATGGGTGAGTTCCTACAGGGCTGACCTAACTGAACAAGACTCCCTTTCGTGCCTTCAATTCAAATCTTAGCATAATCTTTGATCTTTCTTCTGATGTACACTGATGCTTATCTATTCCATTACTAAGCATATCAGTTCTCCCCCATGGTGTTAATAATTTCTTATTGGGTGTTTACTGTACCAGAGTGTAGGAAGATGAAGTCAAATAAACAAGACTGCGTAATGAATTAGAAGGATAGGGCAGGGTTTGGTTAAAAATGATTCTTCAGACCCTGGCTTATAAATCAAGATGTTTGGTGGAAAAAATGCCAGATGGGAAAACTGGATCTGGGGAATGGACCTTGAGTTTAGTTTTAGTATTGTTCAAACGATCAAGGGCAGGTTTCAAGTAGACATTGATTAGAGCCAGTATGACCTCAGGTAGGTTCCTTAATATTCCTGAAAGTCAATTTCTCCATCTATAAAATACATAAACTAATCACACTTCTTGAGTCTGCTGCAGGGCTTCAATACTCTTGCTATAAAAGTGTGCATATAGTGACTAGAATCCTGTAAATCCTCAATAATATTCATAATACAAGTAGCTATTGTATTAGTTTGCTGCTATAACATAAACTGGGATTAAACAACATAAGTTTATTTTCTCCTGGCTGTAGGGGCTAGAAATCTGGGATCAATGTGTCGGCAAGTTTAGTTTCTTTTGAGGCCTCTCTACTTGGGCTTGCAGGTGACCACCTTCTCTCTGTATCTTCATATGGTCCTCTCTCTGTGCACATACCTGTGGTGTCCTTTTTTTGCTTCCAAATTTCTAGTTCTTATAAGGGCGTTGGTCGGATTGGATTAGGGCCTCATTTTAACTTAACTGTCTGTCTAAAGGCCTTATCGCCAAACCCAGTCACATTCTGAGGTCCTGGGCTTAGGTCTTCAGCATATTAACTTTTTTAGTGGGGGGCACAATTCAGCCCATAACAGCTACTGTTTCATTATTTTATATTTTATTGTCACAGGAATATGAATTTGTGCTTATTTTAGTTTGGCTCCTAAACCTTTAATTGTATCACACTTATGTGTGCTTCTCTAACCAGAGAAGTTTGTGAAACACAATACTGTGTGGTCACGTAATGTGGCATTGAAATCAGATTTGAAAGGTAGCCCCAGTGAGAAGTCAGCCCCACGCCCCATGTCACTTCTTCGTGTTTCTCCATTTTTCTCTGCTTTGCATTAAGCAATAAGGCTAAATAATATTGTCATCAGTAGAACTCGCTCTGACCACCGTCTGTTTTCTTCTGGTTACAGAGATCCTTCTTAGCATTTGGAACACCCTCTCCCTCATTCTTAGTCTATCTTATTTCTGTGGGTCTGACATCACAGAAGACACCAGAAATAGAGGCATGATCCAGTCATGGCCTAAAATACAGAATATCGCCCTGGTTTTGATATTTCACTCAGGGTTTCTCCCTATAAGTCAAAACATTGCTAAAACAGAGAAGAGACACTCTACTCTCTACAGAGTCTGGGCACATAAATAATCGCTAAACCACATGCCATCTTGGCTACTTTATAGAGTCCAGGTGGAAATGCAGCCACCAAAGAGGATATCAGAACCAACAGAAGAGTAAGAAACAGCATCCTCTGAAGCCCTGTCTGAAGCCACATGAAATTCCATGACTTCTTGAGAATGGGAGTAAATAAATGCCCCCTTTGGGGTGAAACTGCATTGAGCTGTATAGCAGTCACTTGGAGTAGAAAGTCACCTGTCTCTGGAGACTGGACCATAATCTAAATGCATTTGACACAAAGACTCAAATTTTCTCAGGTGAACTAACAGATGAAAAGCAAGTGCTTCTGTGTCTAGAGGCGGATTCTCTTAGGTGAGTTACTCCTGAAACAAACCCTGATGTAAAGATCTGATCACATTCCGTGTGTGGTGGACAACGTTTCTGACACAGACTCACAGGTGCTCAGCTCTACATCCATCTCCTCCTGGGTCAGCACTGTCTTGTTGGGTCACAATCACAGTGCACGGGCGCATCAGAGACTCTGCTGCCCTCGGGTTCTCATAGAGTCTTGGAGCTCTTTCGCTCCCAGACCTTCGCTTCGAGAGATGGTACTGCTGAGAATCTCTGTTGCAGGTATCTTGCTTTGGGGTGAGACGGGAAAGGCACAGCCTTGGCTTTCTCATTTTGATGTTGTCAGCCTCTGGCCACCCTCTTCACTTATTCTGCAGTTAAGTCCAGCTTTATGTTGTCTCCGCCCGGGGATCAATTTAGGATGATTCAGGAAGCCCTGTTGGAGAGGCAAATAAGTCAGGGTTGGGGAAGAATACAATAGTGTTATTCCCCAACTTGCTGCTGAGAGAAACCAGTACTCATTCTACCTGGAGAAATCTCAGATACCATGTAAGATAGCCTTCTATGTTATGTTCCTAAGGAGCAAGACAGGGGATACTTCCCAGCATCTCCTGTCCGTTGATGGTTTAGGGTTTCTCCCTCAGGTGGTTAATTCCCCAGCACTTCTGCCTTGCTAAGCATACTCTGCTGACTGGAGAAAATCTTTGGGCAAAGATTCGGAACTGCTTGTAGTTGGTTCCATCCACATGGAGATGGGGAGTGTTGAGAGGATATAGGCAGGGTATAGAAAGTATTCGGAGAAGGCAATGGCACTCCACTCCAGTACTTTTGCCTAGAAAATCCCATGGACGGAGAAGCCTGGTAGGCTGCAGACCATGGGGTTGCTAGAGTCAGACACGACTGAGCAACTTCACTTTCACTTTTCACTTTCACGCATTGGAGAAGGAAATGGCAACCCACTCCAGTGTTCTTGCCTGGAGAATCCCAGGGACGGGGGAGCCTGGTGGGCTGCCATCAATGGGGTCGCACAGAGTTGGACACGACTGAAGTGACGCAGCAGCAGCAGCAGAAAGTATTAGAGTCAGGTGGTGGCAATCGCCTTAGGCCTTGGTAAGTTTGTGGGATTGTGATGGGCACAGATATGGAAATCTAAGATATAATTAAAGAACAAAATGAAGAATAAAAGAATAAGAACAAAGATGTAGACATAAGAACACGAAAAGTACCTAATGGGGCTACTTATGAAGTTGACCGGTCAGAGTAGCTGAGAATCATCCTATAAGAATGGCCTAGTGGTGTATGGCAAAACCAATACAATATTGTAAAGTAAGTAGCCTCCAATTAAATAAATTTATATAAAAAAAAGAGTGGCCCAAACCAAATTTTAAAGGGCACAGCTCAAGAAAAAAAAAAAAAAAGCTTGTAATGTAGTTTGATTCATACCCAGACCTTAAAACCTTAAAAGAGGTATCATTCCCCATACTGATTTAGAGAAAGTTTTCCTTTGGAAGTAGTCAAAGTAAAATCTCCCCAAAATTTGTCATAAGTTTGGTGTACAATATGTTTCAGTGTCACCTTACGGTGGCTCTCGTAGACTTTCTGAAGGCAGTGATCTTGACCAAATTCCCTTCTGTGTGTATAGCATCTATCTCAATATCTGGTACACAGATGGTGCTTGAAGAATTTGAGATAAAGGAAATTTGCATAGATGATTCATAAGACCCATAATTGTACCAAAGCTGTCTTTCACGCTGAGAAATTGTATCAGTGTTGTTTCTCAGTCCTCTCACCTGTGGAGGGCTCAGGGCGATTCTATGCAGGGCTCATTCTCAGCTATTAATACAAATCTCTTGCGCCATGAACGATCAGATTCAGAGTGGCTTAGAGTAGATGCAGATTTTACATAGACATGTGATATCCTAAATGTGGAAACACTTTAAGGTTGTGAGACTGAACAAAACAACAGCACCTAAGACTTGCAAACAGGTTTTCAGACATCTTATCCCTAGTAATACTCCTTGTCTTGAAGTTGACTTCTGGATTAACACAGCCAATCCAGCTTTGTTTTTATGACTAGCATTTTTTTTCACACGTCTTCTCTGCATCTTTTTATTTTCAATCTATCTGGGTTTACCAGGCCACACGATTCACTGTTGGTGGGGCTTATAGTTGAACCCAGGTGTTCTGGGTTCCCGAAATGCAGACCCTTCCTCTATTTCCACAGCCTTTGTCTTCCGCTAAGTATCACATGGTCTTATAGAGACCACATCAGGTCATATAGACAAAGATACCCTTCCAGGTGTGAACTTACCCACTTCCTGTGCTGATAATTTCTTTCTTCCCAGATCTGCAGAGTTTGGTACAAGATGAGGGCCAAACACTTAAGTTGTGTACGTCACTCTTGCTAATGAATCAGACCTTCAATTGATGGCTTTTGGTCCATTATTACTTTCTCTAATAATGTCTAATTTATACATTTCTCACAGGTCTTGTAGGTTAATTTACCAGGGGGGAAAAAGTGAGTAAAAACCTATTAGTCTTTTCTTTTTTTTCTGCTTCAGAAATTATAGACTTGGATGTTTCTGTGAGGCGACATTAATAATGCATTTATCATTTCAAGCCCTTAACCTCTTAAGTTCTTCAAACAGAATTAAAAGAATCCTGAACTACTAAATAATTGCATTATGCGGCTGAATGGAGAGAGTGAACACCTCTCAAATGACACTAATCGGTCTATCCTCCTCCTCACAGCCTCACCACTCAGAGTGGGCTGGATGCTGTCAGTCCACTTTGTTTCTGCCTCACAGCTTCTTTGGAGCGTCTCACCAGTTAGGTACCAAGGCTTCTTCCTCTAGTCAGCTCTAGACCACCAGCCAATTTCTTCCCCCTGTAAGCAAAAGGCCATGCAAATGAAGTGCAGGCATAGTTAATCACACAACTTCCCTTTGTAAACACATCACTCTGTGATGTAAACACATCACTTTTTTATTCTCTTTTCTCCCTCTGCTCTGGTAGTTGTTTGGAGGCATGAGGATGTTCTCACAGGGCTTATGCTTCAGGGTGTATCATTTCGTCACTGACTTCATGGCCCAGCCAAAGATCATCTAGGTTCAAGGACTGAAGACCATCACCTTCAGTCTGCCCTGAAGTCCTGTCCCACCCACTTTTTATACCAGTGCTGATCAAGGCTGAGACTGTCCTATGAAACTGATTGCCACCTTCAAAGGGAATCTGGAATTAGTCTTGCTACCCTGGAGTATGTATCTCCACTTCAGGATAGGAGCACATTTCAGCACTCATCTGCATCTGCTTTTTCACAATCCCAGTTTTCTCCCTCCCTGAATACAGGGCTGCTGGGTTGATGCTCAAACTCCTTAGCAGTTACCAAATCCTGATATCCCTTCCATCCATCCCACATCCTGGCTAACTGTAAGTACTCCATTTCATTTAGTAGAAAATTGAGTAAGTGATTAATAGATGAGGCACGAATGGATGCCACCGTACCCATATTGCCTGCCCAATGATAGCTGTTATACTACTGTAACGTGTGAATACAAATCCAGCTTTGCTTGGAACACCCCACTCAGAGAACAGGCACCTTCCCAACCACCAATATTTCATTTGCTTCTGCTGGTCATGTTTTAAGGAGTCTGCCTTACCATTGGCTCAGTTCTGCCCACCTGGCCTCTCCCCTCTCCCAGTTGCCTACCTGTTTGGTGTCTGAGCCAGCAGCTATCATGATAAATTCAGATAAATCCCTTCATGGTGCCAAACATTTGGGTGGACATTGCTGCTATGTTTGATTAGCAGAGTAAAAATCTTAGTAACAGTGAAGATATATTTTTCATCCACAAAGTATCTGAAGAATGTTGATAAAATATGCCCTTTTATAATATGAATGTGAACATGTTAGTCGCTCAGTCGTGTCAGACTCTGTGACGCCATGGACTGTAGCCCACCAGGCTCCTCTGTCCATTGGATTCTCCAGGCAAGAATACTAGAGTGGGTTTCCCTTCCCTTCTCCAGGGGATCTTCCCAACCCAGGGATTGAACCCAAGTCTCTTATGTCTCCTGCATTGCAGGCAGATTCTTTACCACTGAGCCACCAGGGAAGCCCTTTTTTATATGTTTCCCATAAATTAAATTAGCCCCTACAGGTGCACCTAGGCATCTATTCCAAATGCCTTTTAACCTTCTGATTTCTCTCCCTCTTCTGTTCTGCCATTGCCACTCTGGGTCTTATTTTATGTCTGTATCCCAGGGCCCTGACTCACACTTGAAGGGTTAAATCTTTTCAAAAACTGTAGACTGGACTACCTGTGAAACACACCCATCTTTTCCTTTTTAATGGGGATGGCCTCTTTGTGCTCTTCAAAAGTCTCCGTCACTTGATATTTTTTTCCTCCCCAAAGACTATCTCCAGGCAAAGCTTGGGGGAGACAGGATAAAGACTTGGGAGAAGGGTCTGGATCATCCTAATTTGCCTCCTTGAATTCTTCACCAGGGACTTGAAGGAATTTGCTTTGAAAAGTATTCAAGATGCGTAATACTTGCTGTACATTTTTCTCACCTTTTCTAGGATAGCTAGAGCGAGTATTTGGACAGTTGGGAAGGACGCAGGGAGATTCTTAAGATTTTATGAAATGGATACAAAAGGCCAACTAAAGTTAGACAGTTCATCTCTGGTCCCATAAGAATTGGGTAATTTAAGAACACGAGGACTTCTCCCTTTTTTGGATTTCTTTCTCTCTTTTTTTTTTTTTTTGCTCTGTCCTGTGGCAACAGTGGAGTCCAGTATTATTTATTCAAATACTTCCTCTGTGGTAGAGTCAAATCCACGCATGCACACACAAACACAGAACTATCCTCTATTTCAGTCTCTGGAAGAGTGTTTTATGACCACAGAGTTGAGGTTTGTCCCACCCTTGCTAATCCTGATTCTTAAATAATGGGATGAGAAGTTCAAAAATACATGTTGTTCTGTCCCCAAGATCTTACAGTCTGAAAACGAACTTTTAGTTAAGTTTCACCTTGTCCTGGTTGCTACATCGTTCTGTTTAACTGCAGGATAGTGAAGGCAGTATATTCCCTTAGGGATTCGATAGCAATTCCTATCATGCTTGTGATGCTATTCACTCATCATTCCAGTTGTCCCCTGCAAAAACTCTCAAGATGTATCTTCATTTGACACATAAGGACACTAAGCCTTAGGTACATTTACTGACATGGCTAATAAAAAAAAAAATTTAGAATCCAGGATGACAATATGACCCAAAAGTTAGCATGCTTCACTGAGCTTCCTTAGAAAATAGTGTTTTCATTTTCACATTTTGATATTTTTTCACGGTCTACTTTAATTTTGTGTCTTCCTTATGGCACTTAAAATATAGAAAAAATTGAGGGAAGGAGAAAGAGAGAAAGTGTGTGTGCTTCCCGTAGTCTCAACTTCCAAATCAAACCACATTATTATTTTTAGGATAAATTAGAGCTGCATGATCAGTGCTAAGTGAGACCACTTCCATTTAGAAACCCAAGAGCAGTGACTACAGGTGATTGGAGAGCATTTTCATTGGCCGCTGTGTTTGGATTGCTCTTCTGTCTTAATCGTAAAAGATCTGACCATTGAGTGGTGAAATTCTACTCCTAATATGAGCTGAGTACCTCTCATATTGGCATATCTTGTGAAGCAAATTAGCCATCTAATAGCTCACAAAATGACATGTAGAGAAGTCAAATGTAGCATTGATTTCCCAGGAGGCTTCCATGTAGATCAAGTAACACTAAAATAAAATTGTCAAACTGGAAAATGGTTCTCATCAGAATATTTTTTCTCCCCTATAAATAAATGGCTTAGACCAGTTCAAGAACTTCACAGGCTGTGGGAGAAAACACAAGTCCAAGTGGTTTCACAAAGTGCTTGTTACCATTTTTTTTTTACTTGTCTGTAATATGAGATCAGTCATTTGATGGCTGGAAATAGGTTTAAGCCTGAGAATTCTCCCCAGTCCCTGGCTTTTGCCCTTTCTTTTTGAGAAAGACAAAATAACAGTGATGAAACTGGCTCCCAGCTTCCCTGAAGTTTTGCTGCCTGGAATATGTTTAAGGAGCTTGTCTCAGAACTTGCAAGGTTCTTCTTGCTCTGCTACTTACAATCTGGTACAGGGAATTTCCA
Organism: Bos indicus x Bos taurus; assembly: GCF_003369695.1. Classification (NCBI taxonomy): domain Eukaryota; kingdom Metazoa; phylum Chordata; class Mammalia; order Artiodactyla; family Bovidae; genus Bos; species Bos indicus x Bos taurus. The sequence continues at coordinate 32,856,795 of NC_040093.1, read as the reverse complement.
GTTATAAAGGTTTGGCAGAAGAATAGTTGTAATAATTATTAAGGATATGTGCTTGCAATTTCCTGTGAGAGAATCGTTGCAAAGTTCTACACTTGAAGTAAGAGAGACCAGCTTGAATCCTAGCTGTATGTCTTTGGGCAAGCCACTTCTCCTTGTGGAGCATCAGTGTTCTCATCCATATGATGAAATCACACATTCTTAGTTTAATTAAATATATTGATAAGATTTAAAAGCCAGCATTTATTAAGCGCTCACTCTGTGCTGGGCCTGATGTTCAGTACTTTGTGGCTATTACGTGACTTACACAAACCCTCTTTTATAGTATCTTTCCCCTTCCTTTGTTTTTGTTGCTGTTTTGTTTTGTTTGCAGATGACAAACTGAGGCTTAGAGATATTAAGTCCATTATCTACAGCCAGAGCCAGGATTCAAATTCTCATATTTTTATCTCGAGATTCTTATTTTAAACAATTTTCTGATGAGTTTAATATCATTATTTTATAAATGAGTGGGAGAAAATTTAGATAACTTAGGAGAGGTGTAAAATAAACTGCTTGTAAGTGACAGAGTCATGAATTCTGTGAGAGCGGAGGCCAACTAGGGGATCTGACCCTTGAGGATCCCTAAAACTAAGTTCTTTCTTTCAGTCTCAGAATAATTGCACACCATCATGACAGACAGGAGTCTGGTGTCATTAACTGGAATGCTGAGCTTTTCAATTTGGGAAAGAGGGATCTGCAGCCCTGAATTTTCTAAGACGGTTAGAACATCTGGTCTAAATGCATGTTGACATCACAAGGAATAAAACCTGAAACACAACAGAAATTATTCCCTTTGCAAAATGCATGCTAGAGGGAGAAATCACAGAGTCATTCCGCCAGATTTTCTTAGCAATTCTCACAAGATTGTGCATGTTAATTGCTTGTAGCTGTAGGTTAGTACTGCGAGTTCCTGTGTGGCAGCTAAACACCAAATGGCAGGCCCTTCAATCACAGAATTACAGACATCGGGGGCTGGAGATACCCGCCAGGTCATTCTGCCCATTCTCCACCCACATGGGCTCTTCTTGAAGGCCAGTGTTCACGTCTTTTTGCCTAGTGGAATTTGAAGTGACAGAGTGATTGGGTTTCCCCAGGGAGGTCATTATAACATTATAGATTTAACTGTGGCCCGGTGTTTTATTTGGTTCAAACCGTCATGTTATTTGCCCAGTTACAAATGTTAATTCTAGTTCCCCTCTGGGATGTTTGGTCTCTAATCACAAATGTTAAGCTCCTGGCCTGGTGTCCCAAGTTCTCCATTGATTTTAAGGGTGACCCTGGGACTTTATTTCTCCTCTCTGGCCGCCAGTCTCCTTTTCTGTATAATGGAAGAATCGGAAGGGATGATATCTAAGATCTGTGTTTCTCCCTTTTCTTTTCCTTTCTGTTTTTTCCTTCCCTCTTTTATGTTTTGTTTGTTTGTTTGTTCATTTGTTCGTTCATGGGTATCTTGTCTCACCCTTTCCTACTTCCTGCCTTCCCTTGTAACTGGCTTCAAATGATCACATCCTCATCCTGGTGTATGGAAGCTAGCCCTTACCAGCTTTGTTGTTGCGTTCAGTTGTTCAATCCTGTCTGACTCTTTGTGACTGCATGGACTACAGCACACCAGGTTCCCTCTCCTTCACCATCTCCCAGAGCTTGCTCAATCTCATGTCCATTGAGTCGGTGATGCCATCCAACCATCTCGTCCTCTGTCAGCAGCTTGGAAAAGCCAAATTGGCTCACCTCTTCTCAACTCTGTGGTCACTGATGTCTCCTTGGCAGCTTGAAATTGGCCACAGTGGGAATATTTACACTATGGAATTCAGCAAAGGTGGCAAATCACCCCATCTGCAAGGAGTCAGTTGTTGAATAATTCCAGCACACCACTGCTGTGACCACTTTCTGAACAGAGCCTTGGAATAAATAACCTTCTCTTAATTAAAATAAACATGAAGGAAACAAGTCTGATCATCCAGCTTTGAAAGAACTCACCAAAACTCCATATTTGAATAACACTCATGTTCAAGCAAGATGTATGTGTGTTGGATTGGGATTAACGGATAGGTTTTCAGCATTTTCTGTGTACCAGGAATATTTTTTCTTAAGCAGCCCTTGCTGCAGCTTTAAAGGAAGGCGTTATTCCCATTTTACATATGAGGAAATAGAGGCTCAACAAGATGAATCAACTTACCCAAACTCCTAGCAATGTCAGTGGTAGAACCTCACTGCTCAAAAATGATCTGAAAGGTTGGCACTGCTTTTGCCCCATTCAGCAAATGCTACAGGTGTAGAATGCAGTGAAAGGTTCTTGATTTCATGCAAAGTCCACTCAGAACCTTTCCATGGATACTGCAGATAGATTCAGAGAAGAGTTCAGGTGAGCCCCTTTGGGATTTTAGAGGCAGTCACTTTACAGATGAATGTAAAGATGGGGGAAAAAAACAGAAATTAACTTGTGTGCTTCCTCTTCGAAATGCTTGAGCCCATATGTCTAGAATGCTCAATTGGTTTTAATATCCTACAGTATACTGGATTAGTTAAGTTTTCTTAATTATTTGTACTTTTAAAAATAATAGGGCAATTTAGGGCCAAGATCTTACTCGAATGCCTCTGTAGACCTTTCTGCAACTTCTCCACCTGGCCTCAGGCTGAGTCACCATGACTTAACAGAGCTTGAATTCAAGCCCCGTGTTTAGTTCTAAACCACTTGATTTTCATCCATCACGCTGGCCTGCTCTGCACTGACTGGAGAGAAACGAGTGCCGTTCTGGATCCAACTTCAGCTAATATCTGTGTCCAAGACACTCTCATCTGTGGCAGCTTCCTCCATCCTCCATTTTTCAGCACATCTTA